>NW_028276431.1:0-300000 GCF_052056855.1 Sturnus vulgaris | reverse complement strand
ACGGGAATTGTGACCTCAGCCTGGCATTGTGATCTCAAGCCTTGAACTGCAATTGTGATTCCAAACCGGAATTGTGACCGCAGACTGGAATTGAGACCTCGAGCTTTGAACTGCAATTGTGATTCCAAACAGAAATTATGACCTCAGAGAGTAATTGTGACCTCATTCCATGAACTGCTATTGTGATTTCAAACAGGAATTCTGACCTCGAGCCTTGAACTGCAGTACTGATTCCAAACAGGACTTGGGGCCTCAGACTGGAATTGTTATCTCGAGACAGGAATAGCAGTTGTGATTCCAAACAGGAATCGTGGCCTCAGACTGGAAATGTGACAACTAGGCTTGAGCTGCAGTGGTGATACCATACCGGAATTGAGTCTTCAGACTGGAATCGTCACCTCGAGCAATGTAGAGCAGTTACGATTCAGAGCCGGAATTGGGACCTCAGACTGGAACTGTGACTTCGAACCTTGAAATGAAGTTGTGATTCCAAAGCGGAATTGTGGCCTCAGACTTGAATTGTGACCCTGAGCCTTGTGCTGCATTTGTGATACCAAACCGGAATTGGGTCCTCAGACTGGAATCGTGATCTCGAGACATGAACATCCGTTGTGATTCCAACACAGAATTGGGGGCTCAGACTGGAATTGAGACCTCGAGCTTTGAACTGCAATTGTGATTCCAAACAGAAACTATGACCTCAGAGAGTAATTGTGACCTCATTCCATCAACTGCTATTGTGATTCCAAACTGTAATAGTGACCTCGATCCTTGAACTGCAGTTGTGATTCCAAACGGGAATTGTGGCCTCAGACTGGAATTGTGACCCCGAGCCTTGAGCTGCACTTGTGATTCCAAACCAGTATAGGGTCATCAGACTAGAATTGTGTCTTCGAGCCTTGAACTTTAGTAGTGTTTCCTGACAGGATTTGGGGCCTAAGACTGGAATTGTGATCTTGAGAATTGAAATGCAATTGTGATTCCAAACAGGATTCATGAACTCTGACTGGAATTGTGACCTCGAGCATTGAACATCAATCGTGATTCCCAACATGAATTCTATCCTCATACTGGAATTGTGGCCTCAAGACTTAAAATGCAAATGTGATTTCAAACTGGAATTGTGACCTCAAGCCTTGAAATGCAATTGTTATTTCAAACCGGAATTGTGAAATCAAGCCTTGAACTGCTAATGTGATTCCAAACCGGAATTGTGACCTCAGACTAGAATTGTGACCTCGAGCCTTGAATAGCAGTTTTGATTCCAAACGGGAATTGTGGCCTCAGACTGGAATTGTGATCCTGACCCTTGAACTGCAAATGTGATTCCAAACGGGATTTGTGACCACACACTGAATTTGTGACCTAGAGATTTGAGCTGCAGTTGTGATACCAAACCGAGATCGGGACCTCAGACTGGAATTGTGTTCTCCAGCCTTGTACTGCAATTGTGATTACAAAACCGGAATTGGGGACTCAGACAGGAATTGTGATCTCAAGCCTTGAACTGCAATTTTGATTCCGAACTGGAATTGTGACCGCAGACTGGATTTGTTGCCTCGAGCTTTGAAGTGCAATTGAGATTCCAAACAGAAATTATGACCTCAGCGAGTAATTGTGACCTCATTCCATGAACTGCTCTTGTGATTCCAAACTGTAATAGTGACCTCGAGCCTTGAATTGCAGTTGTGATTCGAAATGGAAATTGTGGCCTCAGACTGGAATTGTGACCGCGAGACATGAACAGCAGTTGTGATTACAAAACGGAATTGGGGGCTCAGACTGGAATTGTGATCTCGAGCCTTGAACTGCCATTGTGATTCCAAACAGGAATTGTGACCTCAGACTGGAATTGTGACCTTGAACCCTGAACTGCAATTGTGATTCCAATCGGAAATTTTGACCTCAGACACTAATGGTGATCTCACGCCTTGAAGTGCTATTGTGATTCCGAACTGTAATTGTGACCTCGAGCCTAGACTTGCAGTTGTGATTCCAAACGGGAATTGAGGCCTCTGACTGGAACTATGACCCCGGAGCCTTGAGCTGCAGTACTGATTCCAAACAGCTATTGCGTCCTCAGACTGCAGTTGTGACTTCGAGCCTTGAATTTTAGTTGTGATTATAAAACCGTATTGTGGCCTCAGACTGGAATTGTGATCTCGAGCCTTGAACTGCAATTGTGATTCCAAACAAGAATTGTGACCTCAGACTGGATTTGTGACCTCGAGCCTTGAACTACAATTGGATTTCAAACAGGAATTGGGGCCTCAGACTGGAATTGTGATCTCGAGACTTGAAATGCAATTGTGAATCCAAACAGGATTCATGAACTCTGACTGGAAATGTGACCTCGAGCCTTGAACATCAATTGTGATTCCAAACAGGAATTGTGTCCTCATACTGGAATTGTGGCCTCATGACTTAAAATGCAAATGTGATTTGAAACTGGAATTGTGACCTCAAGCCTTGAAATGCAATTGTGATTCCAAACTGGAATTGTGAACTCAAGCCTTGAACTGCAATTGTGATTGCAAACCGGAATTGTGACCTCGAGCTTGAATAGCAGTTGTGATTCCAAACGGGAATTGTGGCCTCAGACTGCAATTGTGATCTTGACCCTTGAACTTCAAATGTGATTCCAAACGGGATTAGTGCCCACACACGGAATTTGTGACCAAGAGATTTGAGCTGCAGTTGTGATACCAAACCGATATTGGGACCTCAGACAGGAATTGTGTTCTCCAGCCTCGTACTGCAATTGTGATTCCAAACTGGAATTGTGACCTAAGACTGGAATCGTGACCTCAAGACATGAGCTGCAGCTCTGATTCCAAACGGGAATTGTGGCCTCAGACTGGAATGGTGACCCCGAGACTTGAACAGCACTTGTGATTCCAAACCGGAATTGTGACGGCAGACTGGAATTGAGACCTCGAGCTTTGAACTGCAATTGTGATTCCAAACAGAAACTATGACCTCAGAGAGTAGTTGTGACCTCATTCTATGAACTGCTATTGTGATTCCAAACTGTAATAGTGACCTCGAGCCTTGAACTCCAGTTGTGATTCCAAACTGGAATTGTGACCTCAGACTGGAATTGTGACCTCGAGCCTTGAATGGCAGTTGTGAGTCCAACTGGGAATTGGGGCCTCAGACTGGAATTGTGACTCCTAGCCATGATCTGCAGTACTGATTCCAAATGGGAATTGGGGCCTCAGACTGGAATTTTGATCTCGAGACAGGAATAGCAGTTGTGATTCCAAACAGGAATCGTGGCCTCAGACTGGAAATGTGACAACTAGGCTTGAGCTGCAGTTGTGATACCATACCGGAATTGAGTCTTCAGACTGGAATCGTCACCTCGAGCAATGTAGAGCAGTTACGATTCAGAGCCGGAATTGGGACCTCAGACTGGAACAGTGACTTCAAACCTTGAAATGAAGTTGTGATTCCAAAGCGGAATTGTGGCCTCAGACTTGAATTGTGACCCTGAGCCTTGTGCTGCATTTGTGATACCAAACCGGAATTGGGTCCTCAGACTGGAATCGTGATCTCGAGACATGAACATCAGTTGTGATTCCAACACGAAATTGGGGGCTCAGACTGGAATTGTGATCTCGAGCCTTGAACTGCCATTGTGATTTCAAATCGGAATTGGGTCCTCACACTGGAATAGTGACCTCGAGACAGGATCAGCAGTTGTGATTCCAAACGGGAATTGTGGCCTCAGACTTGAATTCTGACCCTGAGCCTTGTGCTGCAGTTGTGATTCCAAACGGGAATTGAGACCTCAGCCTGGCATTGTGATCTCAAGCCTTGAACTGCAATTGTGATTCCAAACCGGAATTGTGACCGCAGACTGGAATTGAGACCTCGAGCTTTGAACTGCAATTGTGATTCCAAACAGAAATTATGACCTCCGAGAGTAATTGTGACCTCATTCTATGAACTGCTATTGTGATTTCAAACAGGAATTGTGACCTCGAGCCTTGAACTGCAGTACTGATTCCAAACAGGACTTGTGGCCTCAGACTGGAATTGTGATCTCGAGACAGGAATAGCAGTTGTGATTCCAAACAGGAATCGTGGCCTCAGACTGAAATGTGACAACTAGGCTTGAGCTGCAGTTGTGATACCATACCGGAATTGAGTCTTCAGACTGGAATCGTCACCTCGAGCAATGTAGAGCAGTTACGATTCAGAGCCGGAATTGGGACCTCAGACTGGAACTGTGACTTCGAACCTTGAAATGAAGTTGTGATTCCAAAGCGGAATTGTGGCCTCAGACTTGAATTGTGACCCTGAGCCTTGTGCTGCATTTCTGATACCAAACCGGAATTGGGTCCTCAGACTGGAATCGTGATCTCGAGACATGAACATCAGTTGTGATTCCAAACAGGAATATTGACCTAAGACTGGAATTGTGATTTCATTCCATGAACTGCTATTGTGAATCCAAACTGTAATTGTGTCCTCGATCCTTGAACTGCAGTTGTGATTCCAAACGGGAATTGTGACCTCGATCCTTGAACTGCAGTTGTGATTCCAAACGGGAATTGTGACCTCAGTCTGGCATTGTGATCTCAAGCCTTGAACTGCAATTGTGATTCCAAACCGGAATTGTGACCGCAGACTGGAATTGAGACCTCGAGCTTTGAACTGCAATTGTGATTCCAAACAGAAATTATGACCTCAGAGAGTAATTGTGACCTCATTCCATGAACTGCTATTGTGATTCCAAACAGGAATTGTGACCTCGAGCCTTGAACTCAAGTTGTGATTCCAAACCGGAATTGTGACCTCAGACTGGAATTGTTTTCTCCAGGCTTGTACTGCAATTGTGATTACAAAACCGGAATTGGGGACTCAGACAGGAATTGTGATCTCAAGCCTTGAACTGCAATTTTGATTCCGAACTGGAATTGTGACCGCAGACTGGATTTGTTGCCTCGAGCTTTGAAGTGCAATTGAGATTCCAAACAGAAATTATGACCTCAGCGAGTAATTGTGACCTCATTCCATGAACTGCTCTTGTGATTCCAAACTGTAATAGTGACCTCGAGCCTTGAATTGCAGTTGTGATTTGAAATGGAAATTGTGGCCTCAGACTGGAATTGTGACCGCGAGACATGAACAGCAGTTGTGATTACAAAACGGAATTGGGGGCTCAGACTGGAATTGTGATCTCGAGCCTTGAACTGCCATTGTGATTCCAAACAGGAATTGTGACCTCAGACTGGAATTGTGACCTTGAACCCTGAACTGCAATTGTGATTCCAATCGGAAATTTTGACCTCAGACACTAATGGTGATCTCACGCCTTGAAGTGCTATTGTGATTCCGAACTGTAATTGTGACCTCGAGCCTAGACTTGCAGTTGTGATTCCAAACGGGAATTGAGGCCTCTGACTGGAACTATGACCCCGGAGCCTTGAGCTGCAGTACTGATTCCAAACAGCTATTGCGTCCTCAGACTGCAGTTGTGACTTCGAGCCATGAATTTTAGTTGTGATTATAAAACCGTATTGTGGCCTCAGACTGGAATTGTGATCTCGAGCCTTGAACTGCAATTGTGATTCTAAACAAGAATTGTGACCTCAGACTGGATTTGTGACCTCAAGCCTTGAAATGCAATTGTGATTCCAAACTGGAATTGTGAACTCAAGCCTTGAACTGCAATTGTGATTGCAAACCGGAATTGTGACCTCGAGCTTGAATAGCAGTTGTGATTCCAAACGGGAATTGTGGCCTCAGACTGCAATTGTGATCTTGACCCTTGAACTGCAAATGTGATTCCAAACGGGATTAGTGACCACACACGGAATTTGTGACCAAGAGATTTGAGCTGCAGTTGTGATACCAAACCGATATTGGGACCTCAGACAGGAATTGTGTTCTCCAGCCTCGTACTGCAATTGTGATTCCAAACTGGAATTGTGACCTAAGACTGGAATCGTGACCTCGAGACATGAGCTGCAGCTCTGATTCCAAACGGGAATTGTGGCCTCAGACTGGAATGGTGACCCCGAGACTTGAACAGCACTTGTGATTCCAAACCGGAATTGTGACGGCAGACTGGAATTGAGACCTCGAGCTTTGAACTGCAATTGTGATTCCAAACAGAAACTATGACCTCAGAGAGTAGTTGTGACCTCATTCTATGAACTGCTATTGTGATTCCAAACTGTAATAGTGACCTCGAGCCTTGAACTCCAGTTGTGATTCCAAACTGGAATTGTGACCTCAGACTGGAATTGTGACCTCGAGCCTTGAATGGCAGTTGTGAGTCCAACTGGGAATTGTGGCCTCAGACTGGAATTGTGACTCCTAGCCATGATCTGCAGTACTGATTCCAAACGGGAATTGGGGCCTCAGACTGGAATTGTGATCTCGAGACAGGAATAGCAGTTGTGATTCCAAACAGGAATCGTGGCCTCAGACTGGAAATGTGACAACTAGGCTTGAGCTGCAGTGGTGATACCATACCGGAATTGAGTCTTCAGACTGGAATCGTCACCTCGAGCAATGTAGAGCAGTTACGATTCAGAGCCGGAATTGGGACCTCAGACTGGAACTGTGACTTCAAACCTTGAAATTAAGTTGTGATTCCAAAGCGGAATTGTGGCCTCAGACTTGAATTGTGACCCTGAGCCTTGTGCTGCATTTGTGATACCAAACCGGAATTGGGTCCTCAGACTGGAATCGTGATCTCGAGACATGAACATCCGTTGTGATTCCAACACGAAATTGGGGGCTCAGACTGGAATTGTGATCTCGAGCCTTGAACTGCCATTGTGATTTCAAATCGGAATTGGGTCCTCACACTGGAATAGTGACCTCGAGACAGGATCAGCAGTTGTGATTCCAAACGGGAATTGTGGCCTCAGACTTGAATTCTGACCCTGAGCCTTGTGCTGCAGTTGTGATTCCAAACGGGAATTGAGACCTCAGCCTGGCATTGTGATCTCAAGCCTTGAACTGCAATTGTGATTCCAAACCGGAATTGTGACCGCAGACTGGAATTGAGACCTCGAGCTTTGAACTGCAATTGTGATTCCAAACAGAAACTATGACCTCAGAGAGTAATTGTGACCTCATTCTATGAACTGCTATTGTGATTTCAAACAGGAATTGTGACCTCGAGCCTTGAGCTGCAGTACTGATTCCAAACAGCTATTGCGTCCTCAGACTGCAGTTGTGACTTCGAGCCATGAATTTTAGTTGTGATTATAAAACCGTATTGTGGCCTCAGACTGGAATTGTGATCTCGAGACAGGAATAGCAGTTGTGATTCCAAACAGGAATCGTGGCCTCAGACTGAAATGTGACAACTAGGCTTGAGCTGCAGTTGTGATACCATACCGGAATTGAGTCTTCAGACTGGAATCGTCACCTCGAGCAATGTAGAGCAGTTACGATTCAGAGCCGGAATTGGGACCTCAGACTGGAACTGTGACTTCGAACCTTGAAATGAAGTTGTGATTCCAAAGCGGAATTGTGGCCTCAGACTTGAATTGTGACCCTGAGCCTTGTGCTGCATTTCTGATACCAAACCGGAATTGGGTCCTCAGACTGGAATCGTGATCTCGAGACATGAACATCAGTTGTGATTCCAAACAGGAATATTGACCTAAGACTGGAATTGTGATTTCATTCCATGAACTGCTATTGTGAATCCAAACTGTAATTGTGTCCTCGATCCTTGAACTGCAGTTGTGATTCCAAACGGGAATTGTGACCTCGATCCTTGAACTGCAGTTGTGATTCCAAACGGGAATTGTGACCTCAGTCTGGCATTGTGATCTCAAGTCTTGAACTGCAATTGTGATTCCAAACCGGAATTGTGACCGCAGACTGGAATTGAGACCTCGAGCTTTGAACTGCAATTGTGATTCCAAACAGAAATTATGACCTCAGAGAGTAATTGTGACCTCATTCCATGAACTGCAATTGTGATTCCAAACAGGAATTGTGACCTCGAGCCTTGAACTCCAGTTGTGATTCCAAACCGGAATTGTGACCTCAGACTGGAATTGTGACCTCGAGCCTTGAACGGCAGTTGTGAGTCCAACTGGGAATTGGGGCCTCAGACTGGAATTGTGACTCCTAGCCATGATCTGCAGTACTGATTCCAAACAGGAACTGGGGCCTCAGACTGGAATTGTGATCTCGAGACAGGAATAGCAGTTGTGATTCCAAACGGGAATCGTGGCCTCAGACTGGAAATGTGACAACTAGGCTTGAGCTGCAGTTGTGATACCATACCGGAATTGAGTCTTCAGACTGGAATCGTCACCTCGAGCAATGTAGAGCAGTTACGATTCAGAGCCGGAATTGGGACCTCAGACTGGAACTGTGACTTCAAACCTTGAAATGAAGTTGTGATTCCAAAGCGGAATTGTGGCCTCAGACTTGAATTGTGACCCTGAGCCTTGTGCTGCATTTGTGATACCAAACCGGAATTGGGTCCTCAGACTGGAATCGTGATCTCGAGACATGAACATCCGTTGTGATTCCAACACGGAATTGGGGGCTCAGACTGGAATTGTGACCTCGAGCCTTGAACTGCAGTTGTGAGTCCAACTGGGAATTGTGGCCTCAGACTGGAATTGTGACCCCGAGCCTTGAGCTGCACTTGTGATTCCAAACCAGTATAGGGTCATCAGACTAGAATCGTGTCTTCGAGCCTTGAACTTTAGTAGTGTTTCCTGACAGGATTTGGGGCCTAAGACTGGAATTGTGATCTTGAGAATTGAAATGCAATTGTGATTCCAAACAGGATTCATGAACTCTGACTGGAATTGTGACCTTGAGCATTGAACATCAATCGTGATTCCCAATATGAATTCTATCCTCATACTGGAATTGTGGCCTCAAGACTTAAAATGCAAATGTGATTTCAAACTGGAATTGTGACCTCAAGCCTTGAAATGCAATTGTTATTTCAAACCGGAATTGTGAAATCAAGCCTTGAACTGCTAATATGATTCCAAACCGGAATTGTGACCTCAGACTGGAATTGTGATCTCGACCCTTGAACTGCAAATGTGATTCCAAACGGGATTTGTGACCACACACTGAATTTGTGACCTAGAGATTTGAGCTGCAGTTGTGATACCAAACCGAGATCGGGACCTCAGACTGGAATTGTGTTCTCCAGCCTTGTACTGCAATTGTGATTACAAAACCGGAATTGGGGACTCAGACAGGAATTGTGATCTCAAGCCTTGAACTGCAATTTTGATTCCAAACTGGAATTGTGACCGCAGACTGGATTTGTGGACTCGAGCTTTGAAGTGCAATTGAGATTCCAAACAGAAATTATGACCTCAGAGAGTAATTGTGACCTCATTCCATGAACTGCTCTTGTGATTCCAAACTGTAATAGTGACCTCGAGCCTTGAACTCCAGGTGTG
Organism: Sturnus vulgaris; assembly: GCF_052056855.1. Lineage (NCBI taxonomy): Eukaryota > Metazoa > Chordata > Aves > Passeriformes > Sturnidae > Sturnus > Sturnus vulgaris. The sequence continues at coordinate 290,581 of NW_028276431.1, read as the reverse complement.
ATTCCAAACTGGAATTGTGACCTCAGACTGGAATTGTGACCTCGAGCCTTGAACGGCAGTTGTGAGTCCAACTGGGAATTGGGGCCTCAGACTGGAATTGTGACTCCTAGCCATGATCTGCAGTACTGATTCCAAACGGGAATTGGGGCCTCAGACTGGAATTGTGATCTCGAGACAGGAATAGCAGTTGTGATTCCAAACAGGAATCGTGGCCTCAGACTGGAAATGTGACAACTAGGCTTGAGCTGCAGTGGTGATACCATACCGGAATTGAGTCTTCAGACTGAAATCGTCACCTCGAGCAATGAAGAGCAGTTACGATTCAGAGCCGGAATTGGGACCTCAGACTGGAACAGTGACTTCAAACCTTGAAATTAAGTTGTGATTCCAAAGCGGAATTGTGGCCTCAGACTTGAATTGTGACCCTGAGCCTTGTGCTGCATTTGTGATTCCAAACGGGAATTGTGACCTCAGCCTGGCATTGTGATCTCAAGCCTTGAACTGCAATTGTGATTCCAAACCGGAATTGTGACCGCAGACTGGAATTGAGACCTCGAGCTTTGAACTGCAATTGTGATTCCAAACAGAAATTATGACCTCAGAGAGTAATTGTGACCTCATTCCATGAACTGCTATTGTGATTTCAAACAGGAATTCTGACCTCGAGCCTTGAACTGCAGTACTGATTCCAAACAGGACTTGGGGCCTCAGACTGGAATTGTGATCTCGAGACAGGAATAGCAGTTGTGATTCCAAACAGGAATCGTGGCCTCAGACTGAAATGTGACAACTAGGCTTGAGCTGCAGTTGTGATACCATACCGGAATTGAGTCTTCAGACTGGAATCGTCACCTCGAGCAACGTAGAGCAGTTACGATTCAGAGCCGGAATTGGGACCTCAGACTGGAACTGTGACTTCGAACCTTGAAATGAAGTTGTGATTCCAAAGCGGAATTGTGGCCTCAGACTTGAATTGTGACCCTGAGCCTTGTGCTGCATTTGTGCTACCAAACCGGAATTGGGTCCTCAGACTGGAATCGTGATCTCGAGACATGAACATCCGTTGTGATTCCAACACAGAATTGGGGGCTCAGACTGGAATTGAGACCTCGAGCTTTGAACTGCAATTGTGATTCCAAACAGAAACTATGACCTCAGAGAGTAATTGTGACCTCATTCCATCAACTGCTATTGTGATTCCAAACTGTAATAGTGACCTCGATCCTTGAACTGCAGTTGTGATTCCAAAAGGGAATTGTGGCCTCAGACTGGAATTGTGACCCCGAGCCTTGAGCTGCACTTGTGATTCCAAACCAGTATAGGGTCATCAGACTAGAATTGTGTCTTCGAGCCTTGAACTTTAGTAGTGTTTCCTGACAGGATTTGGGGCCTAAGACTGGAATTGTGATCTTGAGAATTGAAATGCAATTGTGATTCCAAACAGGATTCATGAACTCTGACTGGAATTGTGACCTCGAGCATTGAACATCAATCGTGATTCCCAACATGAATTCTATCCTCATACTGGAATTGTGGCCTCAAGACTTAAAATGCAAATGTGATTTCAAACTGGAATTGTGACCTCAAGCCTTGAAATGCAATTGTTATTTCAAACCGGAATTGTGAAATCAAGCCTTGAACTGCTAATGTGATTCCAAACCGGAATTGTGACCTCAGACTAGAATTGTGACCTCGAGCCTTGAATAGCAGTTTTGATTCCAAACGGGAATTGTGGCCTCAGACTGGAATTGTGATCCTGACCCTTGAACTGCAAATGTGATTCCAAACGGGATTTGTGACCACACACTGAATTTGTGACCTAGAGATTTGAGCTGCAGTTGTGATACCAAACCGAGATCGGGACCTCAGACTGGAATTGTGTTCTCCAGCCTTGTACTGCAATTGTGATTACAAAACCGGAATTGGGGACTCAGACAGGAATTGTGATCTCAAGCCTTGAACTGCAATTTTGATTCCGAACTGGAATTGTGACCGCAGACTGGATTTGTTGCCTCGAGCTTTGAAGTGCAATTGAGATTCCAAACAGAAATTATGACCTCAGCGAGTAATTGTGACCTCATTCCATGAACTGCTCTTGTGATTCCAAACTGTAATAGTGACCTCGAGCCTTGAATTGCAGTTGTGATTCGAAATGGAAATTGTGGCCTCAGACTGGAATTGTGACCGCGAGACATGAACAGCAGTTGTGATTACAAAACGGAATTGGGGGCTCAGACTGGAATTGTGATCTCGAGCCTTGAACTGCCATTGTGATTCCAAACAGGAATTGTGACCTCAGACTGGAATTGTGACCTTGAACCCTGAACTGCAATTGTGATTCCAATCGGAAATTTTGACCTCAGACACTAATGGTGATCTCACGCCTTGAAGTGCTATTGTGATTCCGAACTGTAATTGTGACCTCGAGCCTAGACTTGCAGTTGTGATTCCAAACGGGAATTGAGGCCTCTGACTGGAACTATGACCCCGGAGCCTTGAGCTGCAGTACTGATTCCAAACAGCTATTGCGTCCTCAGACTGCAGTTGTGACTTCGAGCCTTGAATTTTAGTTGTGATTATAAAACCGTATTGTGGCCTCAGACTGGAATTGTGATCTCGAGCCTTGAACTGCAATTGTGATTCCAAACAAGAATTGTGACCTCAGACTGGATTTGTGACCTCGAGCCTTGAACTACAATTGGATTTCAAACAGGAATTGGGGCCTCAGACTGGAATTGTGATCTCGAGACTTGAAATGCAATTGTGAATCCAAACAGGATTCATGAACTCTGACTGGAAATGTGACCTCGAGCCTTGAACATCAATTGTGATTCCAAACAGGAATTGTGTCCTCATACTGGAATTGTGGCCTCATGACTTAAAATGCAAATGTGATTTGAAACCGGAATTGTGACCTCAAGCCTTGAAATGCAATTGTGATTCCAAACTGGAATTGTGAACTCAAGCCTTGAACTGCAATTGTGATTGCAAACCGGAATTGTGACCTCGAGCTTGAATAGCAGTTGTGATTCCAAACGGGAATTGTGGCCTCAGACTGCAATTGTGATCTTGACCCTTGAACTGCAAATGTGATTCCAAACGGGATTAGTGACCACACACGGAATTTGTGACCAAGAGATTTGAGCTGCAGTTGTGATACCAAACCGATATTGGGACCTCAGACAGGAATTGTGTTCTCCAGCCTCGTACTGCAATTGTGATTCCAAACTGGAATTGTGACCTAAGACTGGAATCGTGACCTCAAGACATGAGCTGCAGCTCTGATTCCAAACGGGAATTGTGGCCTCAGACTGGAATGGTGACCCCGAGACTTGAACAGCACTTGTGATTCCAAACCGGAATTGTGACGGCAGACTGGAATTGAGACCTCGAGCTTTGAACTGCAATTGTGATTCCAAACAGAAACTATGACCTCAGAGAGTAGTTGTGACCTCATTCTATGAACTGCTATTGTGATTCCAAACTGTAATAGTGACCTCGAGCCTTGAACTCCAGTTGTGATTCCAAACTGGAATTGTGACCTCAGACTGGAATTGTGACCTCGAGCCTTGAACGGCAGTTGTGAGTCCAACTGGGAATTGGGGCCTCAGACTGGAATTGTGACTCCTAGCCATGATCTGCAGTACTGATTCCAAACGGGAATTGGGGCCTCAGACTGGAATTTTGATCTCGAGACAGGAATAGCAGTTGTGATTCCAAACAGGAATCGTGGCCTCAGACTGGAAATGTGACAACTAGGCTTGAGCTGCAGTTGTGATACCATACCGGAATTGAGTCTTCAGACTGGAATCGTCACCTCGAGCAATGTAGAGCAGTTACGATTCAGAGCCGGAATTGGGACCTCAGACTGGAACTGTGACTTCAAACCTTGAAATGAAGTTGTGATTCCAAAGCGGAATTGTGGCCTCAGACTTGAATTGTGACCCTGAGCCTTGTGCTGCATTTGTGATACCAAACCGGAATTGGGTCCTCAGACTGGAATCGTGATCTCGAGACATGAACATCCGTTGTGATTCCAACACGGAATTGGGGGCTCAGACTGGAATTGTGACCTCGAGCCTTGAACTGCAGTTGTGAGTCCAACTGGGAATTGTGGCCTCAGACTGGAATTGTGACCCCGAGCCTTGAGCTGCACTTGTGATTCCAAACCAGTATAGGGTCATCAGACTAGAATCGTGTCTTCGAGCCTTGAACTTTAGTAGTGTTTCCTGACAGGATTTGGGGCCTAAGACTGGAATTGTGATCTTGAGAATTGAAATGCAATTGTGATTCCAAACAGGATTCATGAACTCTGACTGGAATTGTGACCTTGAGCATTGAACATCAATCGTGATTCCCAATATGAATTCTATCCTCATACTGGAATTGTGGCCTCAAGACTTAAAATGCAAATGTGATTTCAAACTGGAATTGTGACCTCAAGCCTTGAAATGCAATTGTTATTTCAAACCGGAATTGTGAAATCAAGCCTTGAACTGCTAATATGATTCCAAACCGGAATTGTGACCTCAGACTGGAATTGTGATCTCGACCCTTGAACTGCAAATGTGATTCCAAACGGGATTTGTGACCACACACTGAATTTGTGACCTAGAGATTTGAGCTGCAGTTGTGATACCAAACCGAGATCGGGACCTCAGACTGGAATTGTGTTCTCCAGCCTTGTACTGCAATTGTGATTACAAAACCGGAATTGGGGACTCAGACAGGAATTGTGATCTCAAGCCTTGAACTGCAATTTTGATTCCAAACTGGAATTGTGACCGCAGACTGGATTTGTGGACTCGAGCTTTGAAGTGCAATTGAGATTCCAAACAGAAATTATGACCTCAGAGAGTAATTGTGACCTCATTCCATGAACTGCTATTGTGATTCCAAACTGTAATAGTGACCTCGAGCCTTGAACTCCAGGTGTGATTCCAAACTGGAATTGTGACCTCAGACTGGAATTGTGACCTCGAGCCTTGAACGGCAGTTGTGAGTCCAACTGGGAATTGGGGCCTCAGACTGGAATTGTGACTCCTAGCCATGATCTGCAGTACTGATTCCAAACGGGAATTGGGGCCTCAGACTGGAATTGTGATCTCGAGACAGGAATAGCAGTTGTGATTCCAAACAGGAATCGTGGCCTCAGACTGGAAATGTGACAACTAGGCTTGAGCTGCAGTTGTGATACCATACCGGAATTGAGTCTTCAGACTGAAATCGTCACCTCGAGCAATGAAGAGCAGTTACGATTCAGAGCCGGAATTGGGACCTCAGACTGGAACAGTGACTTCAAACCTTGAAATTAAGTTGTGATTCCAAAGCGGAATTGTGGCCTCAGACTTGAATTGTGACCCTGAGCCTTGTGCTGCATTTGTGATTCCAAACGGGAATTGTGACCTCAGCCTGGCATTGTGATCTCAAGCCTTGAACTGCAATTGTGATTCCAAACCGGAATTGTGACCGCAGACTGGAATTGAGACCTCGAGCTTTGAACTGCAATTGTGATTCCAAACAGAAATTATGACCTCAGAGAGTAATTGTGACCTCATTCCATGAACTGCTATTGTGATTTCAAACAGGAATTCTGACCTCGAGCCTTGAACTGCAGTACTGATTCCAAACAGGACTTGGGGCCTCAGACTGGAATTGTGATCTCGAGACAGGAATAGCAGTTGTGATTCCAAACAGGAATCGTGGCCTCAGACTGAAATGTGACAACTAGGCTTGAGCTGCAGTTGTGATACCATACCGGAATTGAGTCTTCAGACTGGAATCGTCACCTCGAGCAATGTAGAGCAGTTACGATTCAGAGCCGGAATTGGGACCTCAGACTGGAACTGTGACTTCGAACCTTGAAATGAAGTTGTGATTCCAAAGCGGAATTGTGGCCTCAGACTTGAATTGTGACCCTGAGCCTTGTGCTGCATTTGTGCTACCAAACCGGAATTGGGTCCTCAGACTGGAATCGTGATCTCGAGACATGAACATCCGTTGTGATTCCAACACAGAATTGGGGGCTCAGACTGGAATTGAGACCTCGAGCTTTGAACTGCAATTGTGATTCCAAACAGAAACTATGACCTCAGAGAGTAATTGTGACCTCATTCCATCAACTGCTATTGTGATTCCAAACTGTAATAGTGACCTCGATCCTTGAACTGCAGTTGTGATTCCAAAAGGGAATTGTGGCCTCAGACTGGAATTGTGACCCCGAGCCTTGAGCTGCACTTGTGATTCCAAACCAGTATAGGGTCATCAGACTAGAATTGTGTCTTCGAGCCTTGAACTTTAGTAGTGTTTCCTGACAGGATTTGGGGCCTAAGACTGGAATTGTGATCTTGAGAATTGAAATGCAATTGTGATTCCAAACAGGATTCATGAACTCTGACTGGAATTGTGACCTCGAGCATTGAACATCAATCGTGATTCCCAACATGAATTCTATCCTCATACTGGAATTGTGGCCTCAAGACTTAAAATGCAAATGTGATTTCAAACTGGAATTGTGACCTCAAGCCTTGAAATGCAATTGTTATTTCAAACCGGAATTGTGAAATCAAGCCTTGAACTGCTAATGTGATTCCAAACCGGAATTGTGACCTCAGACTAGAATTGTGACCTCGAGCCTTGAATAGCAGTTTTGATTCCAAACGGGAATTGTGGCCTCAGACTGGAATTGTGATCCTGACCCTTGAACTGCAAATGTGATTCCCAACGGGATTTGTGACCACACACTGAATTTGTGACCTAGAGATTTGAGCTGCAGTTGTGATACCAAACCGAGATCGGGACCTCAGACTGGAATTGTGTTCTCCAGCCTTGTACTGCAATTGTGATTACAAAACCGGAATTGGGCACTCAGACAGGAATTGTGATCTCAAGCCTTGAACTGCAATTTTGATTCCGAACTGGAATTGTGACCGCAGACTGGATTTGTTGCCTCGAGCTTTGAAGTGCAATTGAGATTCCAAACAGAAATTATGACCTCAGAGAGTAATTGTGACCTCATTCCATGAACTGCTCTTGTGATTCCAAACTGTAATAGTGACCTCGAGCCTTGAATTGCAGTTGTGATTCGAAATGGAAATTGTGGCCTCAGACTGGAATTGTGACCGCGAGACATGAACAGCAGTTGTGATTACAAAACGGAATTGGGGGCTCAGACTGGAATTGTGATCTCGAGCCTTGAACTGCCATTGTGATTCCAAACAGGAATTTTGTCATCAGACTGGAATTGTGACCTTGAACCCTGAACTGCAATTGTGATTCCAATCGGAAATTTTGACCTCAGACACTAATGGTGATCTCACGCCTTGAAGTGCTATTGTGATTCCGAACTGTAATTGTGACCTCGAGCCTAGACTTGCAGTTGTGATTCCAAACGGGAATTGAGGCCTCTGACTGGAACTATGACCCCGGAGCCTTGAGCTGCAGTACTGATTCCAAACAGCTATTGCGTCCTCAGACTGCAGTTGTGACTTCGAGCCTTGAATTTTAGTTGTGATTATAAAACCGTATTGTGGCCTCAGACTGGAATTGTGATCTCGAGCCTTGAACTGCAATTGTGATTCCAAACAAGAATTGTGACCTCAGACTGGATTTGTGACCTCGAGCCTTGAACTACAATTGGATTTCAAACAGGAATTGGGGCCTCAGACTGGAATTGTGATCTCGAGACTTGAAATGCAATTGTGAATCCAAACAGGATTCATGAACTCTGACTGGAAATGTGACCTCGAGCCTTGAACATCAATTGTGATTCCAAACAGGAATTGTGTCCTCATACTGGAATTGTGGCCTCATGACTTAAAATGCAAATGTGATTTGAAACCGGAATTGTGACCTCAAGCCTTGAAATGCAATTGTGATTCCAAACTGGAATTGTGAACTCAAGCCTTGAACTGCAATTGTGATTGCAAACCGGAATTGTGACCTCGAGCTTGAATAGCAGTTGTGATTCCAAACGGGAATTGTGGCCTCAGACTGCAATTGTGATCTTGACCCTTGAACTGCAAATGTGATTCCAAACGGGATTAGTGACCACACACGGAATTTGTGACCAAGAGATTTGAGCTGCAGTTGTGATACCAAACCGATATTGGGACCTCAGACAGGAATTGTGTTCTCCAGCCTCGTACTGCAATTGTGATTCCAAACTGGAATTGTGACCTAAGACTGGAATCGTGACCTCAAGACATGAGCTGCAGCTCTGATTCCAAACGGGAATTGTGGCCTCAGACTGGAATGGTGACCCCGAGACTTGAACAGCACTTGTGATTCCAAACCGGAATTGTGACGGCAGACTGGAATTGAGACCTCGAGCTTTGAACTGCAATTGTGATTCCAAACAGAAACTATGACCTCAGAGAGTAGTTGTGACCTCATTCTATGAACTGCTATTGTGATTCCAAACTGTAATAGTGACCTCGAGCCTTGAACTCCAGTTGTGATTCCAAACTGGAATTGTGACCTCAGACTGGAATTGTGACCTCGAGCCTTGAACGGCAGTTGTGAGTCCAACTGGGAATTGGGGCCTCAGACTGGAATTGTGACTCCTAGCCATGATCTGCAGTACTGATTCCAAACGGGAATTGGGGCCTCAGACTGGAATTTTGATCTCGAGACAGGAATAGCAGTTGTGATTCCAAACAGGAATCGTGGCCTCAGACTGGAAATGTGACAACTAGGCTTGAGCTGCAGTTGTGATACCATACCGGAATTGAGTCTTCAGACTGGAATCGTCACCTCGAGCAATGTAGAGCAGTTACGATTCAGAGCCGGAATTGGGACCTCAGACTGGAACTGTGACTTCAAACCTTGAAATTAAGTTGTGATTCCAAAGCGGAATTGTGGCCTCAGACTTGAATTGTGACCCTGAGCCTTGTGCTGCATTTCTGATACCAAACCGGAATTGGGTCCTCAGACTGGAATCGTGATCTCGAGACATGAACATCCGTTGTGATTCCAACACGAAATTGGGGGCTCAGACTGGAATTGTGATCTCGAGCCTTGAACTGCCATTGTGATTTCAAATCGGAATTGGGTCCTCACACTGGAATAGTGACCTCGAGACAGGATCAGCAGTTGTGATTCCAAACGGGAATTGTGGCCTCAGACTTGAATTCTGACCCTGAGCCTTGTGCTGCAGTTGTGATTCCAAACGGGAATTGAGACCTCAGCCTGGCATTGTGATCTCAAGCCTTGAACTGCAATTGTGATTCCAAACCGGAATTGTGACCGCAGACTGGAATTGAGACCTCGAGCTTTGAACTGCAATTGTGATTCCAAACAGAAATTATGACCTCCGAGAGTAATTGTGACCTCATTCTATGAACTGCTATTGTGATTTCAAACAGGAATTGTGACCTCGAGCCTTGAACTGCAGTACTGATTCCAAACAGGACTTGTGGCCTCAGACTGGAATTGTGATCTCGAGACAGGAATAGCAGTACTGATTCCAAACAGGAATCGTGGCCTCAGACTGGAATTGTGATCTCGAGACAGGAATAGCAGTTGTGATTCCAAACAGGAATCGTGGCCTCAGACTGAAATGTGACAACTAGGCTTGAGCTGCAGTTGTGATACCATACCGGAATTGAGTCTTCAGACTGGAATCGTCACCTCGAGCAATGTAGAGCAGTTACGATTCAGAGCCGGAATTGGGACCTCAGACTGGAACTGTGACTTCGAACCTTGAAATGAAGTTGTGATTCCAAAGCGGAATTGTGGCCTCAGACTTGAATTGTGACCCTGAGCCTTGTGCTGCATTTCTGATACCAAACCGGAATTGGGTCCTCAGACTGGAATCGTGATCTCGAGACATGAACATCAGTTGTGATTCCAAACAGGAATATTGACCTAAGACTGGAATTGTGATTTCATTCCATGAACTGCTATTGTGAATCCAAACTGTAATTGTGTCCTCGATCCTTGAACTGCAGTTGTGATTCCAAACGGGAATTGTGACCTCGATCCTTGAACTGCAGTTGTGATTCCAAACGGGAATTGTGACCTCAGTCTGGCATTGTGATCTCAAGCCTTGAACTGCAATTGTGATTCCAAACCGGAATTGTGACCGCAGACTGGAATTGAGACCTCGAGCTTTGAACTGCAATTGTGATTCCAAACAGAAATTATGAACTCAGAGAGTAATTGTGACCTCATTCCATGAACTGCTATTGTGATTCCAAACAGGAATTGTGACCTCGAGCCTTGAACTCAAGTTGTGATTCCAAACCGGAATTGTGACCGCAGACTGGAATTGAGACCTCGAGCTTTGAAGTGCAATTGAGATTCCAAACAGAAATTATGACCTCAGCGAGTAATTGTGACCTCATTCCATGAACTGCTCTTGTGATTCCAAACTGTAATAGTGACCTCGAGCCTTGAATTGCAGTTGTGATTCGAAATGGAAATTGTGGCCTCAGACTGGAATTGTGACCGCGAGACATGAACAGCAGTTGTGATTACAAAACGGAATTGGGGGCTCAGACTGGAATTGTGATCTCGAGCCTTGAACTGCCATTGTGATTCCAAACAGGAATTGTGACCTCAGACTGGAATTGTGACCTTGAACCCTGAACTGCAATTGTGATTCCAATCGGAAATTTTGACCTCAGACACTAATGGTGATCTCACGCCTTGAAGTGCTATTGTGATTCCGAACTGTAATTGTGACCTCGAGCCTAGACTTGCAGTTGTGATTCCAAACGGGAATTGAGGCCTCTGACTGGAACTATGACCCCGGAGCCTTGAGCTGCAGTACTGATTCCAAACAGCTATTGCGTCCTCAGACTGCAGTTGTGACTTCGAGCCTTGAATTTTAGTTGTGATTATAAAACCGTATTGTGGCCTCAGACTGGAATTGTGATCTCGAGCCTTGAACTGCAATTGTGATTCCAAACAAGAATTGTGACCTCAGACTGGATTTGTGACCTCGAGCCTTGAACTACAATTGGATTTCAAACAGGAATTGGGGCCTCAGACTGGAATTGTGATCTCGAGACTTGAAATGCAATTGTGAATCCAAACAGGATTCATGAACTCTGACTGGAAATGTGACCTCGAGCCTTGAACATCAATTGTGATTCCAAACAGGAATTGTGTCCTCATACTGGAATTGTGGCCTCATGACTTAAAATGCAAATGTGATTTGAAACCGGAATTGTGACCTCAAGCCTTGAAATGCAATTGTGATTCCAAACTGGAATTGTGAACTCAAGCCTTGAACTGCAATTGTGATTGCAAACCGGAATTGTGACCTCGAGCTTGAATAGCAGTTGTGATTCCAAACGGGAATTGTGGCCTCAGACTGCAATTGTGATCTTGACCCTTGAACTGCAAATGTGATTCCAAACGGGATTAGTGACCACACACGGAATTTGTGACCAAGAGATTTGAGCTGCAGTTGTGATACCAAACCGATATTGGGACCTCAGACAGGAATTGTGTTCTCCAGCCTCGTACTGCAATTGTGATTCCAAACTGGAATTGTGACCTAAGACTGGAATCGTGACCTCAAGACATGAGCTGCAGCTCTGATTCCAAACGGGAATTGTGGCCTCAGACTGGAATGGTGACCCCGAGACTTGAACAGCACTTGTGATTCCAAACCGGAATTGTGATGGCAGACTGGAATTGAGACCTCAAGCTTTGAACTGCAATTGTGATTCCAAACAGAAACTATGACCTCAGAGAGTAGTTGTGACCTCATTCTATGAACTGCTATTGTGATTCCAAACTGTAATAGTGACCTCGAGCCTTGAACTCCAGTTGTGATTCCAAACTGGAATTGTGACCTCAGACTGGAATTGTGACCTCGAGCCTTGAACGGCAGTTGTGAGTCCAACTGGGAATTGGGGCCTCAGACTGGAATTGTGACTCCTAGCCATGATCTGCAGTACTGATTCCAAACGGGAATTGGGGCCTCAGACTGGAATTTTGATCTCGAGACAGGAATAGCAGTTGTGATTCCAAACAGGAATCGTGGCCTCAGACTGGAAATGTGACAACTAGGCTTGAGCTGCAGTTGTGATACCATACCGGAATTGAGTCTTCAGACTGGAATCGTCACCTCGAGCAATGTAGAGCAGTTACGATTCAGAGCCGGAATTGGGACCTCAGACTGGAACTGTGACTTCAAACCTTGAAATTAAGTTGTGATTCCAAAGCGGAATTGTGGCCTCAGACTTGAATTGTGACCCTGAGCCTTGTGCTGCATTTCTGATACCAAACCGGAATTGGGTCCTCAGACTGGAATCGTGATCTCGAGACATGAACATCCGTTGTGATTCCAACACGAAATTGGGGGCTCAGACTGGAATTGTGATCTCGAGCCTTGAACTGCCATTGTGATTTCAAATCGGAATTGGGTCCTCACACTGGAATAGTGACCTCGAGACAGGATCAGCAGTTGTGATTCCAAACGGGAATTGTGGCCTCAGACTTGAATTCTGACCCTGAGCCTTGTGCTGCAGTTGTGATTCCAAACGGGAATTGAGACCTCAGCCTGGCATTGTGATCTCAAGCCTTGAACTGCAATTGTGATTCCAAACCGGAATTGTGACCGCAGACTGGAATTGAGACCTCGAGCTTTGAACTGCAATTGTGATTCCAAACAGAAATTATGACCTCAGAGAGTAATTGTGACCTCATTCTATGAACTGCTATTGTGATTTCAAACAGGAATTGTGACCTCGAGCCTTGAACTGCAGTACTGATTCCAAACAGGACTTGTGGCCTCAGACTGGAATTGTGATCTCGAGACAGGAATAGCAGTACTGATTCCAAACAGGAATCGTGGCCTCAGACTGGAATTGTGATCTCGAGACAGGAATAGCAGTTGTGATTCCAAACAGGAATCGTGGCCTCAGACTGAAATGTGACAACTAGGCTTGAGCTGCAGTTGTGATACCATACCGGAATTGAGTCTTCAGACTGGAATCGTCACCTCGAGCAATGTAGAGCAGTTACGATTCAGAGCCGGAATTGGGACCTCAGACTGGAACTGTGACTTCGAACCTTGAAATGAAGTTGTGATTCCAAAGCGGAATTGTGGCCTCAGACTTGAATTGTGACCCTGAGCCTTGTGCTGCATTTCTGATACCAAACCGGAATTGGGTCCTCAGACTGGAATCGTGATCTCGAGACATGAACATCAGTTGTGATTCCAAACAGGAATATTGACCTAAGACTGGAATTGTGATTTCATTCCATGAACTGCTATTGTGAATCCAAACTGTAATTGTGTCCTCGATCCTTGAACTGCAGTTGTGATTCCAAACGGGAATTGTGACCTCGATCCTTGAACTGCAGTTGTGATTCCAAACGGGAATTGTGACCTCAGTCTGGCATTGTGATCTCAAGCCTTGAACTGCAATTGTGATTCCAAACCGGAATTGTGACCGCAGACTGGAATTGAGACCTCGAGCTTTGAACTGCAATTGTGATTCCAAACAGAAATTATGAACTCAGAGAGTAATTGTGACCTCATTCCATGAACTGCTATTGTGATTCCAAACAGGAATTGTGACCTCGAGCCTTGAACTCAAGTTGTGATTCCAAACCGGAATTGTGACCGCAGACTGGAATTGAGACCTCGAGCTTTGAAGTGCAATTGAGATTCCAAACAGAAATTATGACCTCAGCGAGTAATTGTGACCTCATTCCATGAACTGCTCTTGTGATTCCAAACTGTAATAGTGACCTCGAGCCTTGAATTGCAGTTGTGATTCGAAATGGAAATTGTGGCCTCAGACTGGAATTGTGACCGCGAGACATGAACAGCAGTTGTGATTACAAAACGGAATTGGGGGCTCAGACTGGAATTGTGATCTCGAGCCTTGAACTGCCATTGTGATTCCAAACAGGAATTGTGACCTCAGACTGGAATTGTGACCTTGAACCCTGAACTGCAATTGTGATTCCAATCGGAAATTTTGACCTCAGACACTAATGGTGATCTCACGCCTTGAAGTGCTATTGTGATTCCGAACTGTAATTGTGACCTCGAGCCTAGACTTGCAGTTGTGATTCCAAACGGGAATTGAGGCCTCTGACTGGAACTATGACCCCGGAGCCTTGAGCTGCAGTACTGATTCCAAACAGCTATTGCGTCCTCAGACTGCAGTTGTGACTTCGAGCCTTGAATTTTAGTTGTGATTATAAAACCGTATTGTGGCCTCAGACTGGAATTGTGATCTCGAGCCTTGAACTGCAATTGTGATTCCAAACAAGAATTGTGACCTCAGACTGGATTTGTGACCTCGAGCCTTGAACTACAATTGGATTTCAAACAGGAATTGGGGCCTCAGACTGGAATTGTGATCTCGAGACTTGAAATGCAATTGTGAATCCAAACAGGATTCATGAACTCTGACTGGAAATGTGACCTCGAGCCTTGAACATCAATTGTGATTCCAAACAGGAATTGTGTCCTCATACTGGAATTGTGGCCTCATGACTTAAAATGCAAATGTGATTTGAAACCGGAATTGTGACCTCAAGCCTTGAAATGCAATTGTGATTCCAAACTGGAATTGTGAACTCAAGCCTTGAACTGCAATTGTGATTGCAAACCGGAATTGTGACCTCGAGCTTGAATAGCAGTTGTGATTCCAAACGGGAATTGTGGCCTCAGACTGCAATTGTGATCTTGACCCTTGAACTGCAAATGTGATTCCAAACGGGATTAGTGACCACACACGGAATTTGTGACCAAGAGATTTGAGCTGCAGTTGTGATACCAAACCGATATTGGGACCTCAGACAGGAATTGTGTTCTCCAGCCTCGTACTGCAATTGTGATTCCAAACTGGAATTGTGACCTAAGACTGGAATCGTGACCTCAAGACATGAGCTGCAGCTCTGATTCCAAACGGGAATTGTGGCCTCAGACTGGAATGGTGACCCCGAGACTTGAACAGCACTTGTGATTCCAAACCGGAATTGTGACGGCAGACTGGAATTGAGACCTCGAGCTTTGAACTGCAATTGTGATTCCAAACAGAAACTATGACCTCAGAGAGTAGTTGTGACCTCATTCTATGAACTGCTATTGTGATTCCAAACTGTAATAGTGACCTCGAGCCTTGAACTCCAGTTGTGATTCCAAACTGGAATTGTGACCTCAGACTGGAATTGTGACCTCGAGCCTTGAACGGCAGTTGTGAGTCCAACTGGGAATTGGGGCCTCAGACTGGAATTGTGACTCCTAGCCATGATCTGCAGTACTGATTCCAAACGGGAATTGGGGCCTCAGACTGGAATTTTGATCTCGAGACAGGAATAGCAGTTGTGATTCCAAACAGGAATCGTGGCCTCAGACTGGAAATGTGACAACTAGGCTTGAGCTGCAGTTGTGATACCATACCGGAATTGAGTCTTCAGACTGGAATCGTCACCTCGAGCAATGTAGAGCAGTTACGATTCAGAGCCGGAATTGGGACCTCAGACTGGAACAGTGACTTCAAACCTTGAAATGAAGTTGTGATTCCAAAGCGGAATTGTGGCCTCAGACTTGAATTGTGACCCTGAGCCTTGTGCTGCATTTGTGATACCAAACCGGAATTGGGTCCTCAGACTGGAATCGTGATCTCGAGACATGAACATCAGTTGTGATTCCAACACGAAATTGGGGGCTCAGACTGGAATTGTGATCTCGAGCCTTGAACTGCCATTGTGATTTCAAATCGGAATTGGGTCCTCACACTGGAATAGTGACCTCGAGACAGGATCAGCAGTTGTGATTCCAAACGGGAACTGTGGCCTCAGACTTGAATTCTGACCCTGAGCCTTGTGCTGCAGTTGTGATTCCAAACGGGAATTGAGACCTCAGCCTGGCATTGTGATCTCAAGCCTTGAACTGCAATTGTGATTCCAAACCGGAATTGTGACCGCAGACTGGAATTGAGACCTCGAGCTTTGAACTGCAATTGTGATTCCAAACAGAAACTATGACCTCCGAGAGTAATTGTGACCTCATTCTATGAACTGCTATTGTGATTTCAAACAGGAATTGTGACCTCGAGCCTTGAACTGCAGTACTGATTCCAAACAGGACTTGTGGCCTCAGACTGGAATTGTGATCTCGAGACAGGAATAGCAGTTGTGATTCCAAACAGGAATCGTGGCCTCAGACTGAAATGTGACAACTAGGCTTGAGCTGCAGTTGTGATACCATACCGGAATTGAGTCTTCAGACTGGAATCATCACCTCGAGCAATGTAGAGCAGTTACGATTCAGAGCCGGAATTGGGACCTCAGACTGGAACTGTGACTTCGAACCTTGAAATGAAGTTGTGATTCCAAAGCGGAATTGTGGCCTCAGACTTGAATTGTGACCCTGAGCCTTGTGCTGCATTTGTGATACCAAACCGGAATTGGGTCCTCAGACTGGAATCGTGATCTCGAGACATGAACATCAGTTGTGATTCCAAACAGGAATATTGACCTAAGACTGGAATTGTGATTTCATTCCATGAACTGCTATTGTGAATCCAAACTGTAATTGTGTCCTCGATCCTTGAACTGCAGTTGTGATTCCAAACGGGAATTGTGACCTCGATCCTTGAACTGCAGTTGTGATTCCAAACGGGAATTGTGACCTCAGTCTGGCATTGTGATCTCAAGCCTTGAACTGCAATTGTGATTCCAAACCGGAATTGTGACCGCAGACTGGAATTGAGACCTCGAGCTTTGAACTGCAATTGTGATTCCAAACAGAAATTATGACCTCAGAGAGTAATTGTGACCTCATTCCATGAACTGCTATTGTGATTCCAAACAGGAATTGTGACCTCGAGCCTTGAACTCCAGTTGTGATTCCAAACCGGAATTGTGACCTCAGACTGGAATTGTGACCTCGAGCCTTGAACGGCAGTTGTGAGTCCAACTGGGAATTGGGGCCTCAGACTGGAATTGTGACTCCTAGCCATGATCTGCAGTACTGATTCCAAACAGGAATTGGGGCCTCAGACTGGAATTGTGATCTCGAGACAGGAATAGCAGTTGTGATTCCAAACGGGAATCGTGGCCTCAGACTGGAAATGTGACAACTAGGCTTGAGCTGCAGTTGTGATACCATACCGGAATTGAGTCTTCAGACTGGAATCGTCACCTCGAGCAATGTAGAGCAGTTACGATTCAGAGCCGGAATTGGGACCTCAGACTGGAACAGTGACTTCAAACCTTGAAATGAAGTTGTGATTCCAAAGCGGAATTGTGGCCTCAGACTTGAATTGTGACCCTGAGCCTTGTGCTGCATTTGTGATACCAAACCGGAATTGGGTCCTCAGACTGGAATCGTGATCTCGAGACATGAACATCCGTTGTGATTCCAACACGGAATTGGGGGCTCAGACTGGAATTGTGACCTCGAGCCTTGAATGGCAATTGTGAGTCCAACTGGGAATTGTGGCCTCAGACTGGAATTGTGACCCCGAGCCTTGAGCTGCACTTGTGATTCCAAACCAGTATAGGGTCATCAGACTAGAATCGTGTCTTCGAGCCTTGAACTTTAGTAGTGTTTCCTGACAGGATTTGGGGCCTAAGACTGGAATTGTGATCTTGAGAGTTGAAATGCAATTGTGATTCCAAACAGGATTCATGAACTCTGACTGGAATTGTGACCTCGAGCATTGAACATCAATCGTGATTCCCAACATGAATTCTATCCTCATACTGGAATTGTGGCCTCAAGACTTAAAATGCAAATGTGATTTCAAACTGGAATTGTGAACTCAAGCCTTGAAATGCAATTGTGATTGCAAACCGGAATTGTGAAATCAAGCCTTGAACTGCTAATGTGATTCCAAACCGGAATTGTGACCTCAGACTGGAATTGTGATCTCGACCCTTGAACTGCAAATTTGATTCCAAACGGGATTTGTGACCACACACTGAATTTGTGACCTAGAGATTTGAGCTGCAGTTGTGATACCAAACCGAGATCGGGACCTCAGACTGGAATTGTGTTCTCCAGCCTTGTACTGCAATTGTGATTACAAAACCGGAATTGGGCACTCAGACAGGAATTGTGATCTCAAGCCTTGAACTGCAATTTTGATTCCAAACTGGAATTGTGACCACAGACTGGATTTGTGGACTCGAGCTTTGAAGTGCAATTGAGATTCCAAACAGAAATTATGACCTCAGAGAGTAATTGTGACCTCATTCCATGAACTGCTATTGTGATTCCAAACTGTAATAGTGACCTCGAGCCTTGAACTCCAGTTGTGATTCCAAACTGGAATTGTGACCTCAGACTGGAATTGTGACCTCGAGCCTTGAACGGCAGTTGTGAGTCCAACTGGGAATTGGGGCCTCAGACTGGAATTGTGACTCCTAGCCATGATCTGCAGTACTGATTCCAAACGGGAATTGGGGCCTCAGACTGGAATTGTGATCTCGAGACAGGAATAGCAGTTGTGATTCCAAACAGGAATCGTGGCCTCAGACTGGAAATGTGACAACTAGGTTTGAGCTGCAGTTGTGATACCATACCGGAATTGAGTCTTCAGACTGGAATCGTCACCTCGAGCAATGTAGAGCAGTTACGATTCAGAGCCGGAATTGGGACCTCAGACTGGAACAGTGACTTCAAACCTTGAAATTAAGTTGTGATTCCAAAGCGGAATTGTGGCCTGTCCTAGGGTGATGTTATGGTTTTTCTATCTCCAATCGTGTGTCCTGATTATGTTTGGTATTATGTCCTGTGCTTCCAGGACTGAGTCTGAGAGTGAAGCTTTGTTTTGTCTTGTTATCAGCCGGCTCACCTCCCCCATGGTCTATGTTTAGGAGAGGTTTTAGCTCGGCTTGCTTGCTTGCTTGCTTGCTTGCTTGCTTGCCTGCTTGCTCGCTTCTGCCTTTTTCTTTCCTTCGCTTTGCCCTTGCTTTCTGCTTATTAGTTAGTTCAGCTAGGCAGTCCAACTTTTTCCCTGGACTGTTTTCTCTTCCACCCCGTCCCCTCCCTCTCCTGGATACCATCTGAACGGACGGGGACCTGGGAACCCCAAGAAACACCGGGAGGCTACACTTTGTCACCTGCAGCAGTCATCCCCAGCGCCAGAGACTGATAACTGAGCGACAACTCGCCAGAGAGACTGAGTTTGTCATCCCTTCAGAACGGTGAAAGAGTTTTTTTTGTCAGCTGGTGTTGTCTTTTTTCCCTGTGCTGGGGAGTGTCTTGCTTGTTAAATAAACAGGTTTTTTCTCCCACTCTTCTCCGAGGAAATTCTTCCCGAACCCGGTGGGGTGGGGGGGGGGAGGAGTCGTGGGGTTTGCTGTCTGGGGGCTCCTTCTGGAGGTTTTCCCCCAAATTTGCCCAAAACCAGGACAGGCCTCAGACTTGAATTGTGACCCTGAGCCTTGTGCTGCATTTGTGATTCCAAACGGGAATTGTGACCTCAGCCTGGCATTGTGATCTCAAGCCTTGAACTGCAATTGTGATTCCAAACCGGAATTGTGACCGCAGACTGGAATTGAGACCTCGAGCTTTGAACTGCAATTGTGATTCCAAACAGAAATTATGACCTCAGAGAGTAATTGTGACCTCATTCCATGAACTGCTATTGTGATTCCAAACAGGAATTCTGACCTCGAGCCTTGAACTGCAGTACTGATTCCAAACAGGACTTGGGGCCTCAGACTGGAATTGTTATCTCGAGACAGGAATAGCAGTTGTGATTCCAAACAGGAATCGTGGCCTCAGACTGGAAATGTGACAACTAGGCTTGAGCTGCAGTTGTGATACCATACCGGAATTGAGTCTTCAGACTGGAATCGTCACCTCGAGCAATGTAGAGCAGTTACGATTCAGAGCCGGAATTGGGACCTCAGACTGGAACTGTGACTTCGAACCTTGAAATTAAGTTGTGATTCCAAAGCGGAATTGTGGCCTCAGACTTGAATTGTGACCCTGAGCCTTGTGCTGCATTTGTGATACCAAACCGGAATTGGGTCCTCAGACTGGAATCGTGATCTCGAGACATGAACATCCGTTGTGATTCCAACACAGAATTGGGGGCTCAGACTGGAATTGAGACCTCGAGCTTTGAACTGCAATTGTGATTCCAAACAGAAACTATGACCTCAGAGAGTAATTGTGACCTCATTCCATCAACTGCTATTGTGATTCCAAACTGTAATAGTGACCTCGATCCTTGAACTGCAGTTGTGATTCCAAACGGGAATTGTGGCCTCAGACTGGAATTGTGACCCCGAGCCTTGAGCTGCACTTGTGATTCCAAACCAGTATAGGGTCATCAGACTAGAATTGTGTCTTCGAGCCTTGAACTTTAGTAGTGTTTCCTGACAGGATTTGGGGCCTAAGACTGGAATTGTGAGCTTGAGAATTGAAATGCAATTGAGATTCCAAACAGGATTCATGAACTCTGACTGGAATTGTGACCTCGAGCATTGAACATCAATCGTGATTCCCAACATGAATTCTATCCTCATACTGGAATTGTGGCCTCAAGACTTAAAATGCAAATGTGATTTCAAACTGGAATTGTGACCTCAAGCCTTGAAATGCAATTGTTATTTCAAACCGGAATTGTGAAATCAAGCCTTGAACTGCTAATGTGATTCCAAACCGGAATTGTGACCTCAGACTAGAATTGTGACCTCGAGCCTTGAATAGCAGTTTTGATTCCAAACGGGAATTGTGGCCTCAGACTGGAATTGTGATCTCGAGCCTTGAACTGCAAATGTGATTCCAAACGGGATTTGTGACCACACACTGAATTTGTGACCTAGAGATTTGAGCTGCAGTTGTGATACCAAACCGAGATCGGGACCTCAGACTGGAATTGTGTTCTCCAGCCTTGTACTGCAATTGTGATTACAAAACCGGAATTGGGGACTCAGACAGGAATTGTGATCTCAAGCCTTGAACTGCAATTTTGATTCCGAACTGGAATTGTGACCGCAGACTGGATTTGTTGCCTCGAGCTTTGAAGTGCAATTGAGATTCCAAACAGAAATTATGACCTCAGCGAGTAATTGTGACCTCATTCCATGAACTGCTCTTGTGATTCCAAACTGTAATAGTGACCTCGAGCCTTGAATTGCAGTTGTGATTCGAAATGGAAATTGTGGCCTCAGACTGGAATTGTGACCGCGAGACATGAACAGCAGTTGTGATTACAAAACGGAATTGGGGGCTCAGACTGGAATTGTGATCTCGAGCCTTGAACTGCCATTGTGATTCCAAACAGGAATTGTGACCTCAGACTGGAATTGTGACCTTGAACCCTGAACTGCAATTGTGATTCCAATCGGAAATTTTGACCTCAGACACTAATGGTGATCTCACGCCTTGAAGTGCTATTGTGATTCCGAACTGTAATTGTGACCTCGAGCCTAGACTTGCAGTTGTGATTCCAAACGGGAATTGAGGCCTCTGACTGGAACTATGACCCCGGAGCCTTGAGCTGCAGTACTGATTCCAAACAGCTATTGCGTCCTCAGACTGCAGTTGTGACTTCGAGCCTTGAATTTTAGTTGTGATTATAAAACCGTATTGTGGCCTCAGACTGGAATTGTGATCTCGAGCCTTGAACTGCAATTGTGATTCCAAACAAGAATTGTGACCTCAGACTGGATTTGTGACCTCGAGCCTTGAACTACAATTGGATTTCAAACAGGAATTGGGGCCTCAGACTGGAATTGTGATCTCGAGACTTGAAATGCAATTGTGAATCCAAACAGGATTCATGAACTCTGACTGGAAATGTGACCTCGAGCCTTGAACATCAATTGTGATTCCAAACAGGAATTGTGTCCTCATACTGGAATTGTGGCCTCATGACTTAAAATGCAAATGTGATTTGAAACCGGAATTGTGACCTCAAGCCTTGAAATGCAATTGTGATTCCAAACTGGAATTGTGAACTCAAGCCTTGAACTGCAATTGTGATTGCAAACCGGAATTGTGACCTCGAGCTTGAATAGCAGTTGTGATTCCAAACGGGAATTGTGGCCTCAGACTGCAATTGTGATCTTGACCCTTGAACTGCAAATGTGATTCCAAACGGGATTAGTGACCACACACGGAATTTGTGACCAAGAGATTTGAGCTGCAGTTGTGATACCAAACCGATATTGGGACCTCAGACAGGAATTGTGTTCTCCAGCCTCGTACTGCAATTGTGATTCCAAACTGGAATTGTGACCTAAGACTGGAATCGTGACCTCAAGACATGAGCTGCAGCTCTGATTCCAAACGGGAATTGTGGCCTCAGACTGGAATGGTGACCCCGAGACTTGAACAGCACTTGTGATTCCAAACCGGAATTGTGATGGCAGACTGGAATTGAGACCTCAAGCTTTGAACTGCAATTGTGATTCCAAACAGAAACTATGACCTCAGAGAGTAGTTGTGACCTCATTCTATGAACTGCTATTGTGATTCCAAACTGTAATAGTGACCTCGAGCCTTGAACTCCAGTTGTGATTCCAAACTGGAATTGTGACCTCAGACTGGAATTGTGACCTCGAGCCTTGAACGGCAGTTGTGAGTCCAACTGGGAATTGGGGCCTCAGACTGGAATTGTGACTCCTAGCCATGATCTGCAGTACTGATTCCAAACGGGAATTGGGGCCTCAGACTGGAATTTTGATCTCGAGACAGGAATAGCAGTTGTGATTCCAAACAGGAATCGTGGCCTCAGACTGGAAATGTGACAACTAGGCTTGAGCTGCAGTTGTGATACCATACCGGAATTGAGTCTTCAGACTGGAATCGTCACCTCGAGCAATGTAGAGCAGTTACGATTCAGAGCCGGAATTGGGACCTCAGACTGGAACTGTGACTTCAAACCTTGAAATTAAGTTGTGATTCCAAAGCGGAATTGTGGCCTCAGACTTGAATTGTGACCCTGAGCCTTGTGCTGCATTTCTGATACCAAACCGGAATTGGGTCCTCAGACTGGAATCGTGATCTCGAGACATGAACATCCGTTGTGATTCCAACACGAAATTGGGGGCTCAGACTGGAATTGTGATCTCGAGCCTTGAACTGCCATTGTGATTTCAAATCGGAATTGGGTCCTCACACTGGAATAGTGACCTCGAGACAGGATCAGCAGTTGTGATTCCAAACGGGAATTGTGGCCTCAGACTTGAATTCTGACCCTGAGCCTTGTGCTGCAGTTGTGATTCCAAACGGGAATTGAGACCTCAGCCTGGCATTGTGATCTCAAGCCTTGAACTGCAATTGTGATTCCAAACCGGAATTGTGACCGCAGACTGGAATTGAGACCTCGAGCTTTGAACTGCAATTGTGATTCCAAACAGAAATTATGACCTCAGAGAGTAATTGTGACCTCATTCTATGAACTGCTATTGTGATTTCAAACAGGAATTGTGACCTCGAGCCTTGAACTGCAGTACTGATTCCAAACAGGACTTGTGGCCTCAGACTGGAATTGTGATCTCGAGACAGGAATAGCAGTACTGATTCCAAACAGGAATCGTGGCCTCAGACTGGAATTGTGATCTCGAGACAGGAATAGCAGTTGTGATTCCAAACAGGAATCGTGGCCTCAGACTGAAATGTGACAACTAGGCTTGAGCTGCAGTTGTGATACCATACCGGAATTGAGTCTTCAGACTGGAATCGTCACCTCGAGCAATGTAGAGCAGTTACGATTCAGAGCCGGAATTGGGACCTCAGACTGGAACTGTGACTTCGAACCTTGAAATGAAGTTGTGATTCCAAAGCGGAATTGTGGCCTCAGACTTGAATTGTGACCCTGAGCCTTGTGCTGCATTTCTGATACCAAACCGGAATTGGGTCCTCAGACTGGAATCGTGATCTCGAGACATGAACATCAGTTGTGATTCCAAACAGGAATATTGACCTAAGACTGGAATTGTGATTTCATTCCATGAACTGCTATTGTGAATCCAAACTGTAATTGTGTCCTCGATCCTTGAACTGCAGTTGTGATTCCAAACGGGAATTGTGACCTCGATCCTTGAACTGCAGTTGTGATTCCAAACGGGAATTGTGACCTCAGTCTGGCATTGTGATCTCAAGCCTTGAACTGCAATTGTGATTCCAAACCGGAATTGTGACCGCAGACTGGAATTGAGACCTCGAGCTTTGAACTGCAATTGTGATTCCAAACAGAAATTATGAACTCAGAGAGTAATTGTGACCTCATTCCATGAACTGCTATTGTGATTCCAAACAGGAATTGTGACCTCGAGCCTTGAACTCAAGTTGTGATTCCAAACCGGAATTGTGACCTCAGACTGGAATTGTTTTCTCCAGCCTTGTACTGCAATTGTGATTACAAAACCGGAATTGGGGACTCAGACAGGAATTGTGATCTCAAGCCTTGAACTGCAATTTTGATTCCGAACTGGAATTGTGACCGCAGACTGGATTTGTTGCCTCGAGCTTTGAAGTGCAATTGAGATTCCAAACAGAAATTATCACCTCAGCGAGTAATTGTGACCTCATTCCATGAACTGCTCTTGTGATTCCAAACTGTAATAGTGACCTCGAGCCTTGAATTGCAGTTGTGATTCGAAATGGAAATTGTGGCCTCAGACTGGAATTGTGACCGCGAGACATGAACAGCAGTTGTGATTACAAAACGGAATTGGGGGCTCAGACTGGAATTGTGATCTCGAGCCTTGAACTGCCATTGTGATTCCAAACAGGAATTGTGACCTCAGACTGGAATTGTGACCTTGAACCCTGAACTGCAATTGTGATTCCAATCGGAAATTTTGACCTCAGACACTAATGGTGATCTCACGCCTTGAAGTGCTATTGTGATTCCGAACTGTAATTGTGACCTCGAGCCTAGACTTGCAGTTGTGATTCCAAACGGGAATTGAGGCCTCTGACTGGAACTATGACCCCGGAGCCTTGAGCTGCAGTACTGATTCCAAACAGCTATTGCGTCCTCAGACTGCAGTTGTGACTTCGAGCCATGAATTTTAGTTGTGATTATAAAACCGTATTGTGGCCTCAGACTGGAATTGTGATCTCGAGCCTTGAACTGCAATTGTGATTCCAAACAAGAATTGTGACCTCAGACTGGATTTGTGACCTCAAGCCTTGAAATGCAATTGTGATTCCAAACTGGAATTGTGAACTCAAGCCTTGAACTGCAATTGTGATTGCAAACCGGAATTGTGACCTCGAGCTTGAATAGCAGTTGTGATTCCAAACGGGAATTGTGGCCTCAGACTGCAATTGTGATCTTGACCCTTGAACTGCAAATGTGATTCCAAACGGGATTAGTGACCACACACGGAATTTGTGACCAAGAGATTTGAGCTGCAGTTGTGATACCAAACCGATATTGGGACCTCAGACAGGAATTGTGTTCTCCAGCCTCGTACTGCAATTGTGATTCCAAACTGGAATTGTGACCTAAGACTGGAATCGTGACCTCGAGACATGAGCTGCAGCTCTGATTCCAAACGGGAATTGTGGCCTCAGACTGGAATGGTGACCCCGAGACTTGAACAGCACTTGTGATTCCAAACCGGAATTGTGACGGCAGACTGGAATTGAGACCTCGAGCTTTGAACTGCAATTGTGATTCCAAACAGAAACTATGACCTCAGAGAGTAGTTGTGACCTCATTCTATGAACTGCTATTGTGATTCCAAACTGTAATAGTGACCTCGAGCCTTGAACTCCAGTTGTGATTCCAAACTGGAATTGTGACCTCAGACTGGAATTGTGACCTCGAGCCTTGAACGGCAGTTGTGAGTCCAACTGGGAATTGGGGCCTCAGACTGGAATTGTGACTCCTAGCCATGATCTGCAGTACTGATTCCAAACGGGAATTGGGGCCTCAGACTGGAATTTTGATCTCGAGACAGGAATAGCAGTTGTGATTCCAAACAGGAATCGTGGCCTCAGACTGGAAATGTGACAACTAGGCTTGAGCTGCAGTTGTGATACCATACCGGAATTGAGTCTTCAGACTGGAATCGTCACCTCGAGCAATGTAGAGCAGTTACGATTCAGAGCCGGAATTGGGACCTCAGACTGGAACAGTGACTTCAAACCTTGAAATGAAGTTGTGATTCCAAAGCGGAATTGTGGCCTCAGACTTGAATTGTGACCCTGAGCCTTGTGCTGCATTTGTGATACCAAACCGGAATTGGGTCCTCAGACTGGAATCGTGATCTCGAGACATGAACATCAGTTGTGATTCCAACACGAAATTGGGGGCTCAGACTGGAATTGTGATCTCGAGCCTTGAACTGCCATTGTGATTTCAAATTGGAATTGGGTCCTCACACTGGAATAGTGACCTCGAGACAGGATCAGCAGTTGTGATTCCAAACGGGAATTGTGGCCTCAGACTTGAATTCTGACCCTGAGCCTTGTGCTGCAGTTGTGATTCCAAACGGGAATTGAGACCTCAGCCTGGCATTGTGATCTCAAGCCTTGAACTGCAATTGTGATTCCAAACCGGAATTGTGACCGCAGACTGGAATTGAGACCTCGAGCTTTGAACTGCAATTGTGATTCCAAACAGAAATTATGACCTCCGAGAGTAATTGTGACCTCATTCTATGAACTGCTATTGTGATTTCAAACAGGAATTGTGACCTCGAGCCTTGAACTGCAGTACTGATTCCAAACAGGACTTGTGGCCTCAGACTGGAATTGTGATCTCGAGACAGGAATAGCAGTTGTGATTCCAAACAGGAATCGTGGCCTCAGACTGAAATGTGACAACTAGGCTTGAGCTGCAGTTGTGATACCATACCGGAATTGAGTCTTCAGACTGGAATCGTCACCTTGAGCAATGTAGAGCAGTTACGATTCAGAGCCGGAATTGGGACCTCAGACTGGAACTGTGACTTCGAACCTTGAAATGAAGTTGTGATTCCAAAGCGGAATTGTGGCCTCAGACTTGAATTGTGACCCTGAGCCTTGTGCTGCATTTGTGATACCAAACCGGAATTGGGTCCTCAGACTGGAATCGTGATCTCGAGACATGAACATCCGTTGTCATTCCAACACGGAATTGGGGGCTCAGACTGGAATTGTGACCTCGAGCCTTGAACGGCAGTTGTGAGTCCAACTGGGAATTGTGGCCTCAGACTGGAATTGTGACCCCGAGCCTTGAGCTGCACTTGTGATTCCAAACCAGTATAGGGTCATCAGACTAGAATCGTGTCTTCGAGCCTTGAACTTTAGTAGTGTTTCCTGACAGGATTTGGGGCCTAAGACTGGAATTGTGATCTTGAGAATTGAAATGCAATTGTGATTCCAAACAGGATTCATGAACTCTGACTGGAATTGTGACCTTGAGCATTGAACATCAATCGTGATTCCCAACATGAATTCTATCCTCATACTGGAATTGTGGCCTCAAGACTTAAAATGCAAATGTGATTTCAAACTGGAATTGTGACCTCAAGCCTTGAAATGCAATTGTTATTTCAAACCGGAATTGTGAAATCAAGCCTTGAACTGCTAATATGATTCCAAACCGGAATTGTGACCTCAGACTGGAATTGTGATCTCGACCCTTGAACTGCAAATGTGATTCCAAACGGGATTTGTGACCACACACTGAATTTGTGACCTAGAGATTTGAGCTGCAGTTGTGATACCAAACCGAGATCGGGACCTCAGACTGGAATTGTGTTCTCCAGCCTTGTACTGCAATTGTGATTACAAAACCGGAATTGGGGACTCAGACAGGAATTGTGATCTCAAGCCTTGAACTGCAATTTTGATTCCAAACTGGAATTGTGACCGCAGACTGGATTTGTGGACTCGAGCTTTGAAGTGCAATTGAGATTCCAAACAGAAATTATGACCTCAGAGAGTAATTGTGACCTCATTCCATGAACTGCTCTTGTGATTCCAAACTGTAATAGTGACCTCGAGCCTTGAACTCCAGTTGTGATTCCAAACTGGAATTGTGACCTCAGACTGGAATTGTGACCTCGAGCCTTGAACGGCAGTTGTGAGTCCAACTGGGAATTGGGGCCTCAGACTGGAATTGTGACTCCTAGCCATGATCTGCAGTACTGATTCCAAACGGGAATTGGGGCCTCAGACTGGAATTGTGATCTCGAGACAGGAATAGCAGTTGTGATTCCAAACAGGAATCGTGGCCTCAGACTGGAAATGTGACAACTAGGCTTGAGCTGCAGTTGTGATACCATACCGGAATTGAGTCTTCAGACTGGAATCGTCACCTCGAGCAATGTAGAGCAGTTACGATTCAGAGCCGGAATTGGGACCTCAGACCGGAACTGTGACTTCAAACCTTGAAATTAAGTTGTGATTCCAAAGCGGAATTGTGGCCTCAGACTTGAATTGTGACCCTGAGCCTTGTGCTGCAGTTGTGATTCCAAACCGGAATTGTGACCTCAGTCTGGCATTGTGATCTCAAGCCTTGAACTGCAATTGTGATTCCAAACCGGAATTGTGACCGCAGACTGGAATTGAGACCTCGAGCTTTGAACTGCAATTGTGATTCCAAACAGGAATTCTGACCTCGAGCCTTGAACTGCAGTACTGATTCCAAACAGGACTTGGGGCCTCAGACTGGAATTGTTATCTCGAGAGAGGAATAGCAGTTGTGATTCCAAACAGGAATCGTGGCCTCAGACTGGAAATGTGACAACTAGGCTTGAGCTGCAGTGGTGATACCATACCGGAATTGAGTCTTCAGACTGGAATCGTCACCTCGAGCAATGTAGAGCAGTTACGATTCAGAGCCGGAATTGGGACCTCAGACTGGAACTGTGACTTCGAACCTTGAAATGAAGTTGTGATTCCAAAGCGGAATTGTGACCTCAGACTAGAATTGTGACCTCGAGCCTTGAATAGCAGTTTTGATTCCAAACGGGAATTGTGGCCTCAGACTGGAATTGTGATCCTGACCCTTGAACTGCAAATGTGATTCCCAACGGGATTTGTGACCACACACTGAATTTGTGACCTAGAGATTTGAGCTGCAGTTGTGATACCAAACCGAGATCGGGACCTCAGACTGGAATTGTGTTCTCCAGCCTTGTACTGCAATTGTGATTACAAAACCGGAATTGGGCACTCAGACAGGAATTGTGATCTCAAGCCTTGAACTGCAATTTTGATTCCGAACTGGAATTGTGACCGCAGACTGGATTTGTTGCCTCGAGCTTTGAAGTGCAATTGAGATTCCAAACAGAAATTATGACCTCAGAGAGTAATTGTGACCTCATTCCATGAACTGCTCTTGTGATTCCAAACTGTAATAGTGACCTCGAGCCTTGAATTGCAGTTGTGATTCGAAATGGAAATTGTGGCCTCAGACTGGAATTGTGACCGCGAGACATGAACAGCAGTTGTGATTACAAAACGGAATTGGGGGCTCAGACTGGAATTGTGATCTCGAGCCTTGAACTGCCATTGTGATTCCAAACAGGAATTGTGACCTCAGACTGGAATTGTGACCTTGAACCCTGAACTGCAATTGTGATTCCAATCGGAAATTTTGACCTCAGACACTAATGGTGATCTCACGCCTTGAAGTGCTATTGTGATTCCGAACTGTAATTGTGACCTCGAGCCTAGACTTGCAGTTGTGATTCCAAACGGGAATTGAGGCCTCTGACTGGAACTATGACCCCGGAGCCTTGAGCTGCAGTACTGATTCCAAACAGCTATTGCGTCCTCAGACTGCAGTTGTGACTTCGAGCCTTGAATTTTAGTTGTGATTATAAAACCGTATTGTGGCCTCAGACTGGAATTGTGATCTCGAGCCTTGAACTGCAATTGTGATTCCAAACAAGAATTGTGACCTCAGACTGGATTTGTGACCTCGAGCCTTGAACTACAATTGGATTTCAAACAGGAATTGGGGCCTCAGACTGGAATTGTGATCTCGAGACTTGAAATGCAATTGTGAATCCAAACAGGATTCATGAACTCTGACTGGAAATGTGACCTCGAGCCTTGAACATCAATTGTGATTCCAAACAGGAATTGTGTCCTCATACTGGAATTGTGGCCTCATGACTTAAAATGCAAATGTGATTTGAAACCGGAATTGTGACCTCAAGCCTTGAAATGCAATTGTGATTCCAAACTGGAATTGTGAACTCAAGCCTTGAACTGCAATTGTGATTGCAAACCGGAATTGTGACCTCGAGCTTGAATAGCAGTTGTGATTCCAAACGGGAATTGTGGCCTCAGACTGCAATTGTGATCTTGACCCTTGAACTGCAAATGTGATTCCAAACGGGATTAGTGACCACACACGGAATTTGTGACCAAGAGATTTGAGCTGCAGTTGTGATACCAAACCGATATTGGGACCTCAGACAGGAATTGTGTTCTCCAGCCTCGTACTGCAATTGTGATTCCAAACTGGAATTGTGACCTAAGACTGGAATCGTGACCTCAAGACATGAGCTGCAGCTCTGATTCCAAACGGGAATTGTGGCCTCAGACTGGAATGGTGACCCCGAGACTTGAACAGCACTTGTGATTCCAAACCGGAATTGTGACGGCAGACTGGAATTGAGACCTCGAGCTTTGAACTGCAATTGTGATTCCAAACAGAAACTATGACCTCAGAGAGTAGTTGTGACCTCATTCTATGAACTGCTATTGTGATTCCAAACTGTAATAGTGACCTCGAGCCTTGAACTCCAGTTGTGATTCCAAACTGGAATTGTGACCTCAGACTGGAATTGTGACCTCGAGCCTTGAACGGCAGTTGTGAGTCCAACTGGGAATTGGGGCCTCAGACTGGAATTGTGACTCCTAGCCATGATCTGCAGTACTGATTCCAAACGGGAATTGGGGCCTCAGACTGGAATTTTGATCTCGAGACAGGAATAGCAGTTGTGATTCCAAACAGGAATCGTGGCCTCAGACTGGAAATGTGACAACTAGGCTTGAGCTGCAGTTGTGATACCATACCGGAATTGAGTCTTCAGACTGGAATCGTCACCTCGAGCAATGTAGAGCAGTTACGATTCAGAGCCGGAATTGGGACCTCAGACTGGAACAGTGACTTCAAACCTTGAAATTAAGTTGTGATTCCAAAGCGGAATTGTGGCCTCAGACTTGAATTGTGACCCTGAGCCTTGTGCTGCATTTGTGATACCAAACCGGAATTGGGTCCTCAGACTGGAATCGTGATCTCGAGACATGAACATCAGTTGTGATTCCAACACGAAATTGGGGGCTCAGACTGGAATTGTGATCTCGAGCCTTGAACTGCCATTGTGATTTCAAATCGGAATTGGGTCCTCACACTGGAATAGTGACCTCGAGACAGGATCAGCAGTTGTGATTCCAAACGGGAACTGTGGCCTCAGACTTGAATTCTGACCCTGAGCCTTGTGCTGCAGTTGTGATTCCAAACGGGAATTGAGACCTCAGCCTGGCATTGTGATCTCAAGCCTTGAACTGCAATTGTGATTCCAAACCGGAATTGTGACCGCAGACTGGAATTGAGACCTCGAGCTTTGAACTGCAATTGTGATTCCAAACAGAAATTATGACCTCCGAGAGTAATTGTGACCTCATTCTATGAACTGCTATTGTGATTTCAAACAGGAATTGTGACCTCGAGCCTTGAACTGCAGTACTGATTCCAAACAGGACTTGTGGCCTCAGACTGGAATTGTGATCTCGAGACAGGAATAGCAGTTGTGATTCCAAACAGGAATCGTGGCCTCAGACTGAAATGTGACAACTAGGCTTGAGCTGCAGTTGTGATACCATACCGGAATTGAGTCTTCAGACTGGAATCATCACCTCGAGCAATGTAGAGCAGTTACGATTCAGAGCCGGAATTGGGACCTCAGACTGGAACTGTGACTTCGAACCTTGAAATGAAGTTGTGATTCCAAAGCGGAATTGTGGCCTCAGACTTGAATTGTGACCCTGAGCCTTGTGCTGCATTTCTGATACCAAACCGGAATTGGGTCCTCAGACTGGAATCGTGATCTCGAGACATGAACATCAGTTGTGATTCCAAACAGGAATATTGACCTAAGACTGGAATTGTGATTTCATTCCATGAACTGCTATTGTGAATCCAAACTGTAATTGTGTCCTCGATCCTTGAACTGCAGTTGTGATTCCAAACGGGAATTGTGACCTCGATCCTTGAACTGCAGTTGTGATTCCAAACGGGAATTGTGACCTCAGTCTGGCATTGTGATCTCAAGCCTTGAACTGCAATTGTGATTCCAAACCGGAATTGTGACCGCAGACTGGAATTGAGACCTCGAGCTTTGAACTGCAATTGTGATTCCAAACAGAAATTATGACCTCAGAGAGTAATTGTGACCTCATTCCATGAACTGCTATTGTGATTCCAAACAGGAATTGTGACCTCGATCCTTGAACTCCAGTTGTGATTCCAAACCGGAATTGTGACCTCAGACTGGAATTGTGACCTCGAGCCTTGAACGGCAGTTGTGAGTCCAACTGGGAATTGTGGCCTCAGACTGGAATTGTGACTCCTAGCCATGATCTGCAGTACTGATTCCAAACAGGAATTGGGGCCTCAGACTGGAATTGTGATCTCGAGACAGGAATAGCAGTTGTGATTCCAAACGGGAATCGTGGCCTCAGACTGGAAATGTGACAACTAGGCTTGAGCTGCAGTTGTGATACCATACCGGAATTGAGTCTTCAGACTGGAATCGTCACCTCGAGCAATGTAGAGCAGTTACGATTCAGAGCCGGAATTGGGACCTCAGACTGGAACAGTGACTTCAAACCTTGAAATTAAGTTGTGATTCCAAAGCGGAATTGTGGCCTCAGACTTGAATTGTGACCCTGAGCCTTGTGCTGCATTTGTGATACCAAACCGGAATTGGGTCCTCAGACTGGAATCGTGATCTCGAGACATGAACATCCGTTGTGATTCCAACACGGAATTGGGGGCTCAGACTGGAATTGTGACCTCGAGCCTTGAATGGCAATTGTGAGTCCAACTGGGAATTGTGGCCTCAGACTGGAATTGTGACCCCGAGCCTTGAGCTGCACTTGTGATTCCAAACCAGTATAGGGTCATCAGACTAGAATCGTGTCTTCGAGCCTTGAACTTTAGTAGTGTTTCCTGACAGGATTTGGGGCCTAAGACTGGAATTGTGATCTTGAGAGTTGAAATGCAATTGTGATTCCAAACAGGATTCATGAACTCTGACTGGAATTGTGACCTCGAGCATTGAACATCAATCGTGATTCCCAACATGAATTCTATCCTCATACTGGAATTGTGGCCTCAAGACTTAAAATGCAAATGTGATTTCAAACTGGAATTGTGAACTCAAGCCTTGAAATGCAATTGTGATTGCAAACCGGAATTGTGAAATCAAGCCTTGAACTGCTAATGTGATTCCAAACCGGA
Organism: Sturnus vulgaris; assembly: GCF_052056855.1. Taxonomy (NCBI): domain Eukaryota; kingdom Metazoa; phylum Chordata; class Aves; order Passeriformes; family Sturnidae; genus Sturnus; species Sturnus vulgaris. Next base: position 257,207 of record NW_028276431.1, on the reverse strand, counting down.
ATTGTGACCTCAGACTGGAATTGTGATCTCGACCCTTGAACTGCAAATTTGATTCCAAACGGGATTTGTGACCACACACTGAATTTGTGACCTAGAGATTTGAGCTGCAGTTGTGATACCAAACCGAGATCGGGACCTCAGACTGGAATTGTGTTCTCCAGCCTTGTACTGCAATTGTGATTACAAAACCGGAATTGGGCACTCAGACAGGAATTGTGATCTCAAGCCTTGAACTGCAATTTTGATTCCAAACTGGAATTGTGACCACAGACTGGATTTGTGGACTCGAGCTTTGAAGTGCAATTGAGATTCCAAACAGAAATTATGACCTCAGAGAGTAATTGTGACCTCATTCCATGAACTGCTATTGTGATTCCAAACTGTAATAGTGACCTCGAGCCTTGAACTCCAGTTGTGATTCCAAACTGGAATTGTGACCTCAGACTGGAATTGTGACCTCGAGCCTTGAACGGCAGTTGTGAGTCCAACTGGGAATTGGGGCCTCAGACTGGAATTGTGACTCCTAGCCATGATCTGCAGTACTGATTCCAAACGGGAATTGGGGCCTCAGACTGGAATTGTGATCTCGAGACAGGAATAGCAGTTGTGATTCCAAACAGGAATCGTGGCCTCAGACTGGAAATGTGACAACTAGGTTTGAGCTGCAGTTGTGATACCATACCGGAATTGAGTCTTCAGACTGGAATCGTCACCTCGAGCAATGTAGAGCAGTTACGATTCAGAGCCGGAATTGGGACCTCAGACTGGAACAGTGACTTCAAACCTTGAAATTAAGTTGTGATTCCAAAGCGGAATTGTGGCCTGTCCTAGGGTGATGTTATGGTGTTTCTATCTCCAATCGTGTGTCCTGATTATGTTTGGTATTATGTCCTGTGCTTCCAGGACTGAGTCTGAGAGTGAAGCTTTGTTTTGTCTTGTTATCAGCCGGCTCACCTCCCCCATGGTCTATGTTTAGGAGAGGTTTTAGCTCGGCTTGCTTGCTTGCTTGCTTGCTTGCTTGCCTGCTTGCTCGCTTCTGCCTTTTTCTTTCCTTCGCTTTGCCCTTGCTTTCTGCTTATTAGTTAGTTCAGCTAGGCAGTCCAACTTTTTCCCTGGACTGTTTTCTCTTCCACCCCGTCCCCTCCCTCTCCTGGATACCATCTGAACGGACGGGGACCTGGGAACCCCAAGAAACACCGGGAGGCTACACTTTGTCACCTGCAGCAGTCATCCCCAGCGCCAGAGACTGATAACTGAGCGACCACTCGCCAGAGAGACTGAGTTTGTCATCCCTTCAGAACGGTGAAAGAGTTTTTTTTGTCAGCTGGTGTTGTCTTTTTTCCCTGTGCTGGGGAGTGTCTTGCTTGTTAAATAAACAGGTTTTTTCTCCCACTCTTCTCCGAGGAAATTCTTCCCGAACCCGGTGGGGTGGGGGGGGGGAGGAGTCGTGGGGTTTGCTGTCTGGGGGCTCCTTCTGGAGGTTTTCCCCCAAATTTGCCCAAAACCAGGACAAATAAATTGGCGCCCAACTCGAGGCTCGAGAAAGTGGGAAAAAACCCTGTTCTAATAATAATAATTTGGTTCAAATTCTTTTGTGTTGGTATAGAGCAGTTATTGGCTATGTTGTTGGAATTCATGTCTTTTGGGGTGGAGGCCTGCATGGGATTTTGGTCCCTAGGGTTTTTTGAAGTCCTAATACCTTTGTGGTCCCTGGGTTTATTTGCTTATCCAGAAATAGCTCCGGTATTGTCCCTAATGCATAGTTTCTGTAGCAGAGGGGCATTGACCAAAATATCCATCGGGCTGGGCTTGGTTTTAATGGCCTGCAGGAGATTTATAAAGGTGCTGGAATCTGTTCCAGGAATGTATGGTTCTTGGTTGTGGTTGTGCACTCAGTTTGTTAGAGGAGAAGCAGGGGATGAGGCTTTTCAGCCTTTGTTCTCCTTCTTCTCCTCTGAATTTGTTACATCCTTATTAGAGAATGTTCAGTTCCCCCTGAGTGTTAAAGAGACCATCTTTCTGGTGTTTAATATAGTAAGCTTTCTCTATACAGTCTGCAGTTTCTCTAGAATGAGAGCTGAGATTTCTAGAGGGGTTGAGACCCCTGACCCCAGAGTAGAGCCAGGCGTGAGGAATCCTGAATGGTGTGGGAAATGGGAGGATATGGGCCAAATCTTAAAGGAATTTTCTGACCCTACATCCTGGGATTTTCCATGTGAACAAATTCAGAACCCAGCTGAGGTGGCAAAGTACCTGAAAGAGAAGTGCCATGGTAATTCTAAGGAGAAGAAGATCATTGCAGTGAGCTGGGCCCTGGCATATGCTTACCGTACCCTGCTAGATACTGTAGGGCAGCAGACAGAGGAAGGGGGACAGGCAGATAAATCAGCCACTATCCCAGTCACTCAGGCTGCAGCCAACACCCCAGGCTCGAGGCCAACAACTACACCAGATAGTGAGCCTAAGCCAGCAGCTAAACCTGTCAGTAAGCCTCAACCAATGGCTGTTGCTACCAGCACGAGAAGTGGGAAGTGCACAGACAAGACTGATCGACCAGTGGATGATGATGATGATGATGCAGGAGAAGGACCCTCGACGCCTCCTGACATAAAACCAGGAGTCAAAGCAACTGGTAAAAGATCAGAGGCCAATATTGAGTCTTTTTCCCTAAAGGACCTCCGTGGCCTAAGAAAGGATTACACCCGGCGACCTGATGAGTCTATAATTAGTTGGTTGGTCCGTCTTTGGGATGCTGCAGGCGAGGCTACAATTCTGGATGGCACTGAAGCCAGGCATTTGGGATCCCTGTCACATGACCCTGTCATCGACCAAGGAATGATGAGAGGGCCTAACCCTCACAGCCTCTGGGCACGGGTCCTGGACAGTGTAGCACAAAGATACTTGTGTGCAGATGATCTTTATATGCAGCAGACCCACTGGAAGACGATAGAACAAGGGATCCAACGCCTGAGAGAAATGGCAGTGGCAGAGATTATCTTCTCAGATGACATAACAACTAGGAATCCGGACTTGGTACCATGTACATCTGTGATGTGGCGAAAACTTGTACGACTTGGGCCCCATGAATACGCTTCTGCTTTAGCAATAATGAAGCGGGACGAGAGGGATGAGACCGTGCTTGATATGGCAAAGAAGCTCCGAGCATATGCAGATGCTGTGCATGGCCCAACACATGCCAGAATTGCAGCTGTGGAAACACGTCTGCAGAAATTAGAAGACAAGATAGAGGAGAATCATAAAAGACTCAGGGAGGAGATTAAAGAGGACCTTCTCCAAATCTCAGCAGTACAAATTAGAGGCCCTGGTATCCAACGCAGACGTTCCCCTGATGGGGAGAGGAGGTACACCCCACGAGCTGAGCTGTGGTTCTTCCTACGTGATTGCGGAGAAAACATGAGGAGATGGGATGGAAAATCTACTGCTGCTCTGGCACAACGGGTGCGTGAATTGAAGGAAGGCAAGACCCAAAGAGGAAGTTCCACCAAAAGGAGAGCAGCTCCAGTTGCCCGTAGCCAAGCTGCCAAGTATGATGATGATGATATATCTGATCCCCTTGAAGGAACCTCTAAGACATATGCCCAAGGAAAGAAGGATAAACAGGCTTAGAGGGGCCCTGCCTCTAGCCAGGGAGAGGCGAGGGAAAATCGTGTCTTCTGGACTGTGTGGATTCGTTGGCCTGGCACATCGGAACCACAAAAGTATAAAGCTTTGGTTGATACTGGTGCCCAATGCACATTAGTCCCATCAAGATATGTGGGGGCAGAATCTGTTTCTATTGCTGGTGTGACAGGTGGATCACAGGACTTTACCTTGGTGGAAGCTGATGTGAGCTTGACTGGACATGAATGGAAAAAACATCCTATTGTGACTGGCCCAGAGGCCCCATGCATTTTGGGCATAGATTACCTCCGAAGGGGGTATTTTAAAGATCCAAAAGGATTCAGGTGGGCATTTGGGATAGCAGCTGTGGTGACAGAGGGCATCCAGCAATTGAACACCTTGTCTGGACTGTCTGAGAATCCAAGTACTGTAGGACTTCTGAAAGGAGAAGAGCAAAAGGTACCAATTGCCACTTCCATAGTGCATCGCCGACAATACAGAACAACTCGAGATGCTGTGGTTCCCATCCATAAAATGATCCGTGAGCTGGAGAGCCAAGGGGTGGTCAGCAAAACCCACTCACCCTTCAACAGCCCCATCTGGCCTGTGTGTAAATCGGAAGGAGAATGGAGACTAACCGTAGACTATCGTGCATTGAATGAGGTGACTCCACCACTGAGCGCTGCCGTGCCGGACATGCTGGAACTGCAGTACGAGCTGGAGTCCAAGGCAGCAAAGTGGTACGCCACTATCGATATCGCCAATGCATTTTTCTCCATTCCTCTGGCAGCAGAGTGCAGGCCTCAGTTCGCTTTCACATGGAGGGGAGTGCAGTACACCTGGAATCGACTGCCCCAGGGGTGGAAGCACAGTCCTACTATCTGCCATGGACTGATCCAGACTACACTAGAAAAAGGTGAGGCTCCAGAACATTTACAATATATTGATGATATCATTGTGTGGGGGAACACAGCAGCAGAAGTGTTCAAGAAAGGAGAGAGAATCATCCAAATCCTCCTGGAAGCCGGCTTCGCCATCAAGAAGAGTAAAGTTAAGGGACCTGCTCGAGAGATCCAGTTCCTGGGAGTGAAGTGGCAAGATGGACGGCGTCAGATTCCTACTGATGTCATCAACAAAATCACAGCTATGTCCCCACCAACTAACAAGAAGGAGACACAAGCTTTCTTAGGCGCCATAGGTTTTTGGAGGATGCACATTCCTGAGTACAGTCAGATTGTGAGCCCTCTTTACCTGGTCACCCGCAAGAAGAACGATTTCCATTGGGGCCCTGAGCAGCAACAAGCTTTTGCCCAGATAAAGCAGGAAATTGCTCATGCAGTAGCCCTTGGCCCAGTCAGGACGGGACCAGATGTGAAGAACGTGCTCTACTCTGCAGCCGGGAACCATGGTCTGTCCTGGAGCCTGTGGCAGAAGGTGCCTGGTGAGACTCGAGGCCGACCATTAGGATTTTGGAGTCGGAGCTACAGAGGGTCTGAAGCTAACTACACCCCAACAGAGAAGGAGATCTTGGCTGCCTACGAAGGGGTCCAAGCAGCCTCAGAGGTGGTTGGCACAGAAGCACAACTCCTTCTGGCACCCCGACTACCAGTGCTGGGGTGGATGTTCAGAGGAAAGGTTCCCTCAACCCACCATGCCACCAGTGCTACATGGAGCAAGTGGATTGCCCTCATTACACAGCGCACCCGGATTGGAAAACTGAATCGCCCTGGGATTTTGGAAGTAATTACAAATTGGCCTGAAGGTGAAAGTTTTGGTGTCACAGATGAGGAACAAGAACCAGTGACACGGGCTGAAGAAGCTCCACCATATAACCAACTGCCAGCAGAGGAAACACGCTATGCTCTATTCACCGACGGTTCCTGTCGCATTGTGGGGATGAATCGGAGATGGAAAGCAGCCGTATGGAGCCCCACGCGACGGGTAGCAGAGGCCACTGAAGGAGAGGGTGGATCCAGTCAACTTGCTGAACTCAAAGCGGTTCAACTGGCCTTAGACATTGCTGAAAGAGAGAAGTGGCCAAAGCTTTACCTTTATACCGATTCATGGATGGTAGCCAATGCTCTGTGGGGATGGTTGGAGAGATGGAAAGAGGCTAACTGGCAGCGTAGAGGAAAACCAATTTGGGCTGCCGAAGAGTGGAAAGATATCGCTACCCGGTTAGAGAAATTACCTGTGAAGGTTCGCCATGTAGATGCCCATGTTCCCAGAAGTAGGGCTAATGAAGAGCAGGAAAACAATCAGCAGGTAGATCAGGCTGCAAAGATAGGGGTGTCGAAGATAGACCTTGATTGGGAACACAAGGGAGAGTTGTTCCTGGCTCGATGGGCCCATGATGCCTCAGGTCATCAGGGCAGAGATGCCACATATAAGTGGGCACGAGACCGAGGGGTGGATCTAACCATGGACAGTATTTCTCAAGTTATCCATGACTGTGAGACATGCGCTGCCATCAAGCAAGCCAAGCGGGTGAAGCCCCTCTGGTATGGGGGGCGGTGGTCCAAGTACAAGTATGGAGAGGCCTGGCAGATTGACTACATCACACTGCCTCAAACCCGCCAGGGCAAGCGCTATGTACTGACCATGGTGGAAGCCACCACTGGATGGTTGGAGACCTACCCTGTGTCTCACGCTACAGCCCGTAACACCATCCTGGGCCTGGAAAAGCAGGTCCTTTGGAGGCATGGTACCCCTGAGAGGATTGAGTCAGACAATGGGACTCATTTCAAGAATAGCCTTATCAACACTTGGGCTAGGGAACATGGCATTGAGTGGGTGTACCATATCCCCTACCATGCACCAGCTGCAGGGAAGGTGGAAAGGTACAATGGACTGTTAAAAACCACCTTGAGAGCATTGGGTGGGGGATCATTCAAAAACTGGGAGCAGCATTTAGCAAAGGCCACTTGGTTAGTTAACACCCGGGGTTCCACCAACCGAGCGGGCCCTGCCCAGTCTGAGTCCCTGAATATAGTAGATGGAGACAAAGTCCCAGTGGCACACATCAGAGGTTTGTTGGGGAAGGCAGTTTGGATCAATTCTGCCCCGAGTACAGACAAACCCATTCGTGGGATTGTCTTTGCTCAAGGACCAGGTTGTACATGGTGGGTAATGCAGAGAGATGGAACAACACGATGTGTGCCTCAGGGAGATCTGATTGTGGGGTGAGGCAGCATGAGACAGAAGGAAATATGTAAGTGTCAAAGGTCTGAGCAAGTGAGATGGAAATTTCTACTTGCTGAAGTTTTTACATGCTGTTTAGTATGTTCACGATATGGAGATAAGGGGTGGAATGTCCTAGGGTGATGTTATGGTGTTTCTATCTCCAATCGTGTGTCCTGATTATGTTTGGTATTATGTCCTGTGCTTCCAGGACTGAGTCTGAGAGTGAAGCTTTGTTTTGTCTTGTTATCAGCCGGCTCACCTCCCCCATGGTCTATGTTTAGGAGAGGTTTTAGCTCGGCTTGCTTGCTTGCTTGCTTGCTTGCTTGCTTGCTTGCCTGCTTGCTCGCTTCTGCCTTTTTCTTTCCTTCGCTTTGCCCTTGCTTTCTGCTTATTAGTTAGTTCAGCTAGGCAGTCCAACTTTTTCCCTGGACTGTTTTCTCTTCCACCCCGTCCCCTCCCTCTCCTGGATACCATCTGAACGGACGGGGACCTGGGAACCCCAAGAAACACCGGGAGGCTACACTTTGTCACCTGCAGCAGTCATCCCCAGCGCCAGAGACTGATAACTGAGCGACCACTCGCCAGAGAGACTGAGTTTGTCATCCCTTCAGAACGGTGAAAGAGTTTTTTTTGTCAGCTGGTGTTGTCTTTTTTCCCTGTGCTGGGGAGTGTCTTGCTTGTTAAATAAACAGGTTTTTTCTCCCACTCTTCTCCGAGGAAATTCTTCCCGAACCCGGTGGGGTGGGGGGGGGGAGGAGTCGTGGGGTTTGCTGTCTGGGGGCTCCTTCTGGAGGTTTTCCCCCAAATTTGCCCAAAACCAGGACAGGCCTCAGACTTGAATTGTGACCCTGAGCCTTGTGCTGCATTTGTGATTCCAAACGGGAATTGTGACCTCAGCCTGGCATTGTGATCTCAAGCCTTGAACTGCAATTGTGATTCCAAACCGGAATTGTGACCGCAGACTGGAATTGAGACCTCGAGCTTTGAACTGCAATTGTGATTCCAAACAGAAATTATGACCTCAGAGAGTAATTGTGACCTCATTCCATGAACTGCTATTGTGATTCCAAACAGGAATTCTGACCTCGAGCCTTGAACTGCAGTACTGATTCCAAACAGGACTTGGGGCCTCAGACTGGAATTGTTATCTCGAGACAGGAATAGCAGTTGTGATTCCAAACAGGAATCGTGGCCTCAGACTGGAAATGTGACAACTAGGCTTGAGCTGCAGTGGTGATACCATACCGGAATTGAGTCTTCAGACTGGAATCGTCACCTCGAGCAATGTAGAGCAGTTACGATTCAGAGCCGGAATTGGGACCTCAGACTGGAACTGTGACTTCGAACCTTGAAATGAAGTTGTGATTCCAAAGCGGAATTGTGGCCTCAGACTTGAATTGTGACCCTGAGCCTTGTGCTGCATTTGTGATACCAAACCGGAATTGGGTCCTCAGACTGGAATCGTGATCTCGAGACATGAACATCCGTTGTGATTCCAACACAGAATTGGGGGCTCAGACTGGAATTGAGACCTCGAGCTTTGAACTGCAATTGTGATTCCAAACAGAAACTATGACCTCAGAGAGTAATTGTGACCTCATTCCATCAACTGCTATTGTGATTCCAAACTGTAATAGTGACCTCGATCCTTGAACTGCAGTTGTGATTCCAAACGGGAATTGTGGCCTCAGACTGGAATTGTGACCCCGAGCCTTGAGCTGCACTTGTGATTCCAAACCAGTATAGGGTCATCAGACTAGAATTGTGTCTTCGAGCCTTGAACTTTAGTAGTGTTTCCTGACAGGATTTGGGGCCTAAGACTGGAATTGTGATCTTGAGAATTGAAATGCAATTGTGATTCCAAACAGGATTCATGAACTCTGACTGGAATTGTGACCTCGAGCATTGAACATCAATCGTGATTCCCAACATGAATTCTATCCTCATACTGGAATTGTGGCCTCAAGACTTAAAATGCAAATGTGATTTCAAACTGGAATTGTGACCTCAAGCCTTGAAATGCAATTGTTATTTCAAACCGGAATTGTGAAATCAAGCCTTGAACTGCTAATGTGATTCCAAACCGGAATTGTGACCTCAGACTAGAATTGTGACCTCGAGCCTTGAATAGCAGTTGTGATTCCAAACGGGAATTGTGGCCTCAGACTGGAATTGTGATCTCGAGCCTTGAACTGCAAATGTGATTCCAAACGGGATTTGTGACCACACACTGAATTTGTGACCTAGAGATTTGAGCTGCAGTTGTGATACCAAACCGAGATCGGGACCTCAGACTGGAATTGTGTTCTCCAGCCTTGTACTGCAATTGTGATTACAAAACCGGAATTGGGGACTCAGACAGGAATTGTGATCTCAAGCCTTGAACTGCAATTTTGATTCCGAACTGGAATTGTGACCGCAGACTGGATTTGTTGCCTCGAGCTTTGAAGTGCAATTGAGATTCCAAACAGAAATTATGACCTCAGACAGTAATTGTGACCTCATTCCATGAACTGCTCTTGTGATTCCAAACTGTAATAGTGACCTCGAGCCTTGAATTGCAGTTGTGATTCGAAATGGAAATTGTGACCTCAGACTGGAATTGTGACCGCGAGACATGAACAGCAGTTGTGATTACAAAACGGAATTGGGGGCTCAGACTGGAATTGTGATCTCGAGCCTTGAACTGCCATTGTGATTCCAAACAGGAATTGTGACCTCAGACTGGAATTGTGACCTTGAACCCTGAACTGCAATTGTGATTCCAATCGGAAATTTTGACCTCAGACACTAATGGTGATCTCACGCCTTGAAGTGCTATTGTGATTCCGAACTGTAATTGTGACCTCGAGCCTAGACTTGCAGTTGTGATTCCAAACGGGAATTGAGGCCTCTGACTGGAACTATGACCCCGGAGCCTTGAGCTGCAGTACTGATTCCAAACAGCTATTGCGTCCTCAGACTGCAGTTGTGACTTCGAGCCATGAATTTTAGTTGTGATTATAAAACCGTATTGTGGCCTCAGACTGGAATTGTGATCTCGAGCCTTGAACTGCAATTGTGATTCCAAACAAGAATTGTGACCTCAGACTGGATTTGTGACCTCGAGCCTTGAACTACAATTGGATTTCAAACAGGAATTGGGGCCTCAGACTGGAATTGTGATCTCGAGACTTGAAATGCAATTGTGAATCCAAACAGGATTCATGAACTCTGACTGGAAATGTGACCTCGAGCCTTGAACATCAATCGTGATTCCCAACATGAATTCTATCCTCATACTGGAATTGTGGCCTCATGACTTAAAATGCAAATGTGATTTGAAACTGGAATTGTGACCTCAAGCCTTGAAATGCAATTGTGATTCCAAACTGGAATTGTGAACTCAAGCCTTGAACTGCAATTGTGATTGCAAACCGGAATTGTGACCTCGAGCTTGAATAGCAGTTGTGATTCCAAACGGGAATTGTGGCCTCAGACTGCAATTGTGATCTTGACCCTTGAACTGCAAATGTGATTCCAAACGGGATTAGTGACCACACACGGAATTTGTGACCAAGAGATTTGAGCTGCAGTTGTGATACCAAACCGATATTGGGACCTCAGACAGGAATTGTGTTCTCCAGCCTCGTACTGCAATTGTGATTCCAAACTGGAATTGTGACCTAAGACTGGAATCGTGACCTCAAGACATGAGCTGCAGCTCTGATTCCAAACGGGAATTGTGGCCTCAGACTGGAATGGTGACCCCGAGACTTGAACAGCACTTGTGATTCCAAACCGGAATTGTGACGGCAGACTGGAATTGAGACCTCGAGCTTTGAACTGCAATTGTTATTCCAAACAGAAACTATGACCTCAGAGAGTAGTTGTGACCTCATTCTATGAACTGCTATTGTGATTCCAAACTGTAATAGTGACCTCGAGCCTTGAACTCCAGTTGTGATTCCAAACTGGAATTGTGACCTCAGACTGGAATTGTGACCTCGAGCCTTGAACGGCAGTTGTGAGTCCAACTGGGAATTGGGGCCTCAGACTGGAATTGTGACTCCAAGCCATGATCTGCAGTACTGATTCCAAACGGGAATTGGGGCCTCAGACTGGAATTGTGATCTCGAGACAGGAATAGCAGTTGTGATTCCAAACAGGAATCGTGGCCTCAGACTGGAAATGTGACAACTAGGCTTGAGCTGCAGTTGTGATACCATACCGGAATTGAGTCTTCAGACTGGAATCGTCACCTCGAGCAATGTAGAGCAGTTACGATTCAGAGCCGGAATTGGGACCTCAGACTGGAACTGTGACTTCAAACCTTGAAATTAAGTTGTGATTCCAAAGCGGAATTGTGGCCTCAGACTTGAATTGTGACCCTGAGCCTTGTGCTGCATTTCTGATACCAAACCGGAATTGGGTCCTCAGACTGGAATCGTGATCTCGAGACATGAACATCAGTTGTGATTCCAAACAGGAATATTGACCTAAGACTGGAATTGTGATTTCATTCCATGAACTGCTATTGTGAATCCAAACTGTAATTGTGTCCTCGATCCTTGAACTGCAGTTGTGATTCCAAACGGGAATTGTGACCTCGATCCTTGAACTGCAGTTGTGATTCCAAACGGGAATTGTGACCTCAGTCTGGCATTGTGATCTCAAGCCTTGAACTGCAATTGTGATTCCAAACCGGAATTGTGACCGCAGACTGGAATTGAGACCTCGAGCTTTGAACTGCAATTGTGATTCCAAACAGAAATTATGACCTCAGAGAGTAATTGTGACCTCATTCCATGAACTGCTATTGTGATTCCAAACAGGAATTGTGACCTCGAGCCTTGAACTGCAGTACTGATTCCAAACAGGACTTGTGGCCTCAGACTGGAATTGTTATCTCGAGACAGGAATAGCAGTTGTGATTCCAAACAGGAATCGTGGCCTCAGACTGGAAATGTGACAACTAGGCTTGAGCTGCAGTGGTGATACCATACCGGAATTGAGTCTTCAGACTGGAATCGTCACCTCGAGCAATGTAGAGCAGTTACGATTCAGAGCCGGAATTGGGACCTCAGACTGGAACTGTGACTTCGAACCTTGAAATGAAGTTGTGATTCCAAAGCGGAATTGTGGCCTCAGACTTGAATTGTGACCCTGAGCCTTGTGCTGCATTTGTGATACCAAACCGGAATTGGGTCCTCAGACTGGAATCGTGATCTCGAGACATGAACATCCGTTGTGATTCCAACACAGAATTGGGGGCTCAGACTGGAATTGAGACCTCGAGCTTTGAACTGCAATTGTGATTCCAAACAGAAACTATGACCTCAGAGAGTAATTGTGACCTCATTCCATCAACTGCTATTGTGATTCCAAACTGTAATAGTGACCTCGATCCTTGAACTGCAGTTGTGATTCCAAACGGGAATTGTGGCCTCAGACTGGAATTGTGACCCCGAGCCTTGAGCTGCACTTGTGATTCCAAACCAGTATAGGGTCATCAGACTAGAATTGTGTCTTCGAGCCTTGAACTTTAGTAGTGTTTCCTGACAGGATTTGGGGCCTAAGACTGGAATTGTGAGCTTGAGAATTGAAATGCAATTGTGATTCCAAACAGGATTCATGAACTCTGACTGGAATTGTGACCTCGAGCATTGAACATCAATCGTGATTCCCAACATGAATTCTATCCTCATACTGGAATTGTGGCCTCAAGACTTAAAATGCAAATGTAATTTCAAACTGGAATTGTGACCTCAAGCCTTGAAATGCAATTGTTATTTCAAACGGGAATTGTGAAATCAAGCCTTGAACTGCTAATGTGATTCCAAACCGGAATTGTGACCTCAGACTAGAATTGTGACCTCGAGCCTTGAATAGCAGTTGTGATTCCAAACGGGAATTGTGGCCTCAGACTGGAATTGTGATCTCGAGCCTTGTACTGCAAATTTGATTCCAAACGGGATTTGTGACCACACACTGAATTTGTGACCTAGAGATTTGAGCTGCAGTTGTGATACCAAACCGAGATTGGGACCTCAGACTGGAATTGTGTTCTCCAGCCTTGTACTGCAATTGTGATTACAAAACCGGAATTGGGGACTCAGACAGGAATTGTGATCTCAAGCCTTGAACTGCAATTTTGATTCCGAACTGGAATTGTGACCGCAGACTGGATTTGTTGCCTCGAGCTTTGAAGTGCAATTGAGATTCCAAACAGAAATTATGACCTCAGACAGTAATTGTGACCTCATTCCATCAACTGCTCTTGTGATTCCAAACTGTAATAGTGACCTCGAGCCTTGAATTGCAGTTGTGATTCGAAATGGAAATTGTGACCTCAGACTGGAATTGTGACCGCGAGACATGAACAGCAGTTGTGATTACAAAACGGAATTGGGGGCTCAGACTGGAATTGTGATCTCGAGCCTTGAACTGCCATTGTGATTCCAAACAGGAATTGTGACCTCAGACTGGAATTGTGACCTTGAACCCTGAACTGCAATTGTGATTCCAATCGGAAATTTTGACCTCAGACACTAATGGTGATCTCACGCCTTGAAGTGCTATTGTGATTCCGAACTGTAATTGTGACCTCGAGCCTAGACTTGCAGTTGTGATTCCAAACGGGAATTGAGGCCTCTGACTGGAACTATGACCCCGGAGCCTTGAGCTGCAGTACTGATTCCAAACAGCTATTGCGTCCTCAGACTGCAGTTGTGACTTCGAGCCATGAATTTTAGTTGTGATTATAAAACCGTATTGTGGCCTCAGACTGGAATTGTGATCTCGAGCCTTGAACTGCAATTGTGATTCCAAACAAGAATTGTGACCTCAGACTGGATTTGTGACCTCGAGCCTTGAACTACAATTGGATTTCAAACAGGAATTGGGGCCTCAGACTGGAATTGTGATCTCGAGACTTGAAATGCAATTGTGAATCCAAACAGGATTCATGAACTCTGACTGGAAATGTGACCTCGAGCCTTGAACATCAATTGTGATTCCAAACAGGAATTGTGTCCTCATACTGGAATTGTGGCCTCATGACTTAAAATGCAAATGTGATTTGAAACTGGAATTGTGACCTCAAGCCTTGAAATGCAATTGTGATTCCAAACTGGAATTGTGAACTCAAGCCTTGAACTGCAATTGTGATTGCAAACCGGAATTGTGACCTCGAGCTTGAATAGCAGTTGTGATTCCAAACGGGAATTGTGGCCTCAGACTGCAATTGTGATCTTGACCCTTGAACTGCAAATGTGATTCCAAACGGGATTAGTGACCACACACGGAATTTGTGACCAAGAGATTTGAGCTGCAGTTGTGATACCAAACCGATATTGGGACCTCAGACAGGAATTGTGTTCTCCAGCCTCGTACTGCAATTGTGATTCCAAACTGGAATTGTGACCTAAGACTGGAATCGTGACCTCGAGACATGAGCTGCAGCTCTGATTCCAAACGGGAATTGTGGCCTCAGACTGGAATTGTGACCCCGAGACTTGAACAGCACTTGTGATTCCAAACCGGAATTGTGACGGCAGACTGGAATTGAGACCTCGAGCTTTGAACTGCAATTGTGATTCCAAACAGAAACTATGACCTCAGAGAGTAGTTGTGACCTCATTCTATGAACTGCTATTGTGATTCCAAACTGTAATAGTGACCTCGAGCCTTGAACTCCAGTTGTGATTCCAAACTGGAATTGTGACCTCAGACTGGAATTGTGACCTCGAGCCTTGAACAGCAGTTGTGAGTCCAACTGGGAATTGTGGCCTCAGACTGGAATTGTGACTCCTAGCCATGATCTGCAGTACTGATTCCAAACGGGAATTGGGGCCTCAGACTGGAATTTTGATCTCGAGACAGGAATAGCAGTTGTGATTCCAAACAGGAATCGTGGCCTCAGACTGGAAATGTGACAACTAGGCTTGAGCTGCAGTTGTGATACCATACCGGAATAGAGTCTTCAGACTGGAATCGTCACCTCGAGCAATGTAGAGCAGTTACGATTCAGAGCCGGAATTGGGACCTCAGACTGGAACTGTGACTTCAAACCATGAAATTAAGTTGTGATTCCAAAGCGGAATTGTGGCCTGAGACTTGAATTGTGACCCTGAGCCTTGTGCTGCATTTGTGATACCAAACCGGAATTGGGTCCTCAGACTGGAATCGTGATCTCGAGACATGAACATCAGTTGTGATTCCAACACGAAATTGGGGGCTCAGACTGGAATTGTGATCTCGAGCCTTGAACTGCCATTGTGATTTCAAATCGGAATTGGGTCCTCACACTGGAATAGTGACCTCGAGACAGGATCAGCAGTTGTGATTCCAAACGGGAATTGTGGCCTCAGACTTGAATTCTGACCCTGAGCCTTGTGCTGCAGTTGTGATTCCAAACGGGAATTGAGACCTCAGCCTGGCATTGTGATCTCAAGCCTTGAACTGCAATTGTGATTCCAAACCGGAATTGTGACCGCAGACTGGAATTGAGACCTCGAGCTTTGAACTGCAATTGTGATTCCAAACAGAAATTATGACCTCAGAGAGTAATTGTGACCTCATTCTATGAACTGCTATTGTGATTTCAAACAGGAATTGTGACCTCGAGCCTTGAACTGCAGTACTGATTCCAAACAGGACTTGTGGCCTCAGACTGGAATTGTGATCTCGAGACAGGAATAGCAGTTGTGATTCCAAACAGGAATCGTGGCCTCAGACTGAAATGTGACAACTAGGCTTGAGCTGCAGTTGTGATACCATACCGGAATAGAGTCTTCAGACTGGAATCGTCACCTCGAGCAATGTAGAGCAGTTACGATTCAGAGCCGGAATTGGGACCTCAGACTGGAACTGTGACTTCAAACCTTGAAATTAAGTTGTGATTCCAAAGCGGAATTGTGCCCTCAGACTTGAATTGTGACCCTGAGCCTTGTGCTGCATTTGTGATACCAAACCGGAATTGGGTCCTCAGACTGGAATCGTGATCTCGAGACATGAACATCCGTTGTGATTCCAACACAGAATTGGGGGCTCAGACTGGAATTGAGACCTCGAGCTTTGAACTGCAATTGTGATTCCAAACAGAAACTATGACCTCAGAGAGTAATTGTGACCTCATTCCATCAACTGCTATTGTGATTCCAAACTGTAATAGTGACCTCGATCCTTGAACTGCAGTTGTGATTCCAAACGGGAATTGTGGCCTCAGACTGGAATTGTGACCCCGAGCCTTGAGCTGCACTTGTGATTCCAAACCAGTATAGGGTCATCAGACTAGAATTGTGTCTTCGAGCCTTGAACTTTAGTAGTGTTTCCTGACAGGATTTGGGGCCTAAGACTGGAATTGTGATCTTGAGAATTGAAATGCAATTGTGATTCCAAACAGGATTCATGAACTCTGACTGGAATTGTGACCTCGAGCATTGAACATCAATCGTGATTCCCAACATGAATTCTATCCTCATACTGGAATTGTGGCCTCAAGACTTAAAATGCAAATGTGATTTCAAACTGGAATTGTGACCTCAAGCCTTGAAATGCAATTGTTATTTCAAACCGGAATTGTGAAATCAAGCCTTGAACTGCTAATGTGATTCCAAACCGGAATTGTGACCTCAGACTAGAATTGTGACCTCGAGCCTTGAATAGCAGTTGTGATTCCAAACGGGAATTGTGGCCTCAGACTGGAATTGTGATCCTGACCCTTGAACTGCAAATGTGATTCCAAACGGGATTTGTGACCACACACTGAATTTGTGACCTAGAGATTTGAGCTGCAGTTGTGATACCAAACCGAGATCGGGACCTCAGACTGGAATTGTGTTCTCCAGCCTTGTACTGCAATTGTGATTACAAAACCGGAATTGGGGACTCAGACAGGAATTGTGATCTCAAGCCTTGAACTGCAATTTTGATTCCGAACTGGAATTGTGACCGCAGACTGGATTTGTTGCCTCGAGCTTTGAAGTGCAATTGAGATTCCAAACAGAAATTATGACCTCAGACAGTAATTGTGACCTCATTCCATGAACTGCTCTTGTGATTCCAAACTGTAATAGTGACCTCGAGCCTTGAATTGCAGTTGTGATTCGAAATGGAAATTGTGGCCTCAGACTGGAATTGTGACCGCGAGACATGAACAGCAGTTGTGATTACAAAACGGAATTGGGGGCTCAGACTGGAATTGTGATCTCGAGCCTTGAACTGCCATTGTGATTCCAAACAGGAATTGTGACCTCAGACTGGAATTGTGACCTTGAACCCTGAACTGCAATTGTGATTCCAATCGGAAATTTTGACCTCAGACACTAATGGTGATCTCACGCCTTGAAGTGCTATTGTGATTCCGAACTGTAATTGTGACCTCGAGCCTAGACTTGCAGTTGTGATTCCAAACGGGAATTGAGGCCTCTGACTGGAACTATGACCCCGGAGCCTTGAGCTGCAGTACTGATTCCAAACAGCTATTGCGTCCTCAGACTGCAGTTGTGACTTCGAGCCATGAATTTTAGTTGTGATTATAAAACCGTATTGTGGCCTCAGACTGGAATTGTGATCTCGAGCCTTGAACTGCAATTGTGATTCCAAACAAGAATTGTGACCTCAGACTGGATTTGTGACCTCGAGCCTTGAACTACAATTGGATTTCAAACAGGAATTGGGGCCTCAGACTGGAATTGTGATCTCGAGACTTGAAATGCAATTGTGAATCCAAACAGGATTCATGAACTCTGACTGGAAATGTGACCTCGAGCCTTGAACATCAATTGTGATTCCAAACAGGAATTGTGTCCTCATACTGGAATTGTGGCCTCATGACTTAAAATGCAAATGTGATTTGAAACTGGAATTGTGACCTCAAGCCTTGAAATGCAATTGTGATTCCAAACTGGAATTGTGAACTCAAGCCTTGAACTGCAATTGTGATTGCAAACCGGAATTGTGACCTCGAGCTTGAATAGCAGTTGTGATTCCAAACGGGAATTGTGGCCTCAGACTGCAATTGTGATCTTGACCCTTGAACTGCAAATGTGATTCCAAACGGGATTAGTGACCACACACGGAATTTGTGACCAAGAGATTTGAGCTGCAGTTGTGATACCAAACCGATATTGGGACCTCAGACAGGAATTGTGTTCTCCAGCCTCGTACTGCAATTGTGATTCCAAACTGGAATTGTGACCTAAGACTGGAATCGTGACCTAAGACTGGAATCGTGACCTCGAGACATGAGCTGCAGTTGTGATTCCAAACGGGGATTGTGGCCTCAGACTGGAACTGTGACCCCCAGCCTTGAGCTGCAGTACTGATTCCAAACCGGTATTGGGTCCTCAGACTGTAGTTGTGACTTCGAGCCTTGAATTTTAGTTGTGATTCCAAAGCCGTATTGGGGCCTCAGACTGGAATTTTGATCTCGAGCCTTGAACTGCAATTGTGATTTCAAACAAGAATTGTGACCTCAGACTGGATTTGTGACCTCGAGCCTTGAACTACAATTGGATTTCAAACGGGAATTGTGGCCTCAGACTGGAACTGTGACCCCCAGCCTTGAGCTGCAGTACTGATTCCAAACAGCTATTGGGTCCTCAGACTGCAGTTGTGACTTCGGGCCTTGAATTTTAGTTGTGTTTCCAAAGCCGTATTTTGGCCTCAGACTGGAATTGTGATCTCGAGCCTTGAACTGCAATTGTGATTCCAAACAAGAATTGTGACCTCAGACTGGATTTGTGACCTCGAGCCTTGAACTACAATTGGATTTCAAACAGGAATTGGGGCCTCAGACTGGACCTCTGACCACAAGCCTTGATCTGCAATTTTGATTCCAAACCGGAATTGTGACCTTAAACTGGATTTGCGACCTGAAACCCTGAAATGCAATTGTGATTCTAAACCTCAACTGTGACATCAGGCTCTAATTGGGAAATAGAAGTGGAATTGTGATTCCCAACAGGTATTGTGAGCTGAGAAATGAATTGTGATATAGAAATGAAATTGTGATTCCAGACAGGAATTGTGACCTATAGCCTTGATCTGCAATTGTCAGTCCAAACTTCAACTGTGACCTCAGACTGAAATTGCGACCATAGGCCCTGAAATGGAATTATGATTCCAAACAGGAATTTTGAGCGCAGCCTGGACTTCGGACCTCTAGCCTTGCACTGCAATTGTGATTCCAAACCGGAATTGTGAGCTTAAACTGGAATTGAGACTTCAAACCCTGAAATGTAATTGTGATTCCAAACTGGAATTGTGACCACAGACTGGAATTGTGACCCTGAGTTTTGAACTGCAATCGTGATTCCATAGTCGAATTGTGACCTCTAGCCTTGCACTGCAATTGTGATTCCAAACCGGAATTGTGACCAGAGACTGGAATGGGGACGTCAAGCTTTGCACTGCAATTGTGATTCCAAGGCCGAATTTTGTCCACAGTCTGGATATGTGATATCAAATGGAATTGTGGTTGCAAACTGGAATTGTAAGCTCAAGCCCTGATCTGCAATTGTAATTCCAAACTGGACTTGTGACCTCATACTGGAATTGTGACCCTGAGCTTTGAACTGCAATTGTGATTCCATAGTGGAATTGTGACCTCAAGCCTTGCACTGCAATTGAGATTCCAAACTGGAATTGTGAGCTCAGACTGGAATTGTGACATCAACTGTAATTGGGATTCCAAAGTGGAATACTGCCCTCAGTCTCTAATTGTGACATAGAATTGGAATTGTGATTCCAAACAGGTATTTTGAGCTCAGTCTGGAATTCTGATATAGAAATGAAATTGTGACTCCAAAATGGAATTGTGAGCTCAAGCCTTGATCTGCAATTGTAATTCCAATCTGGAATTGTGACCTCAGACTGGAGTTATAACCCGGAGCTTTGAACTGCAATTGTGATTCCATAGGGGTATTGTGACCTCTAGCCTTGCACTGCAATTGTGATTCCAAACCGGAATTGTGACCAGAGACTGGAATGGGGACGTCAAGCTTTGCACTGCAATTGTGATTCCAAGGCGGAATTTTGTCCACAGTCTGGATATGTGATATCAAATGGAATTGTGGTTGCAAACTGGAATTGTAAGCTCAAGCCCTGATCTGCAATTGTAATTCCAAACTGGACTTGTGACCTCATACTGGAATTGTGACCCTGAGCTTTGAACTGCAATTGTGATTCCATAGTGGAATTGTGACCTCAAGCCTTGCACTGCAATTGAGATTCCAAACCAAAATTGTGTTCTCAACCTGGAACTGGGACCTCAAGCCTTGATCTGCAATTGTAATTCCAAACTGGAATTGTTAGCTCCGACTGGAATTGTGATATTGAAATGAAATTGTGATTCCAAACAGGTATTTTGAGCTTAGAAAGGAATTGTGATATAGAAATGAAGTTGTGATTCCAAACTGGAATTGAGAGCACAGAATGGAATTGTGATATAGAAATCAAATTGTGATTCCAAAATGGAATTCTGAGTTCCAGCCTTGATCTGCAAGTGTAATTCCAAACTGGAATTGTGAACTCAGACTGAAATTTTGACCCTGAGATTTGAACTGCAATTGTGATTCCAAACCGGGATTCTGATCTCAGACTGGAATTGGGACCTCAAGCCTTCATCTGAAATTGTGATTCCAAACAGGTATTTTGAGCTCAGCCTGGAATTGTGATATAGAAATGAAATTGTGATTCCAAACTGGAATAGTGAGCTCAAGCCTTGATCTGCAATTGTAATTCCAAACTTGAATTGTGACCTCAGACTGGAATTGTGACCTGAGGTTTTTAATGCAATTTTGATTTGCTAGTGGAATTGTGACGTCTAGCCTTGCACTCCAGTTGTGATTGCAGTCTGGAATTGTGACCGCAGTCTGGAATTGGGACCTCCAGCCTTGATCTGCAATTGTGATTCCAAACTGGAATTCTGCCCTCAGTCTGTAATTGCGATAAAAAAGTGGAAATGTGATTCCAAACAGGTATTGTGAGCTCAGTCTGGAATTGATATAGAAATGAAATTGTGATTCCGAACTGGAATTGTTTGCTCAAGCCTTGATCTGCAATTGTGATTCCAAACTGGAATAGTGAGCTCAGACTGGAATTGTGACATCAAATGGAATTGTGATTCCAAATTTGAATTCTGCCCTCAGTCTGTAATTGCGACATAGACGTGGAATTGTGATTCCAAACAGGTATTTTGAGCTTAGAAATGAATTGTGATACAGAAATGAAATTGTGATTCCAAACTGGAATTGTGAGCTCAAGCCTTGATCTGCAATTGTAATTCCAAACTGGAATTGTGACCGCAGACTGGAATTGGAACCTCAAGCCTTGCACTGCAATTGTGATTCTGAACTGGAATTGTGACCGCACACTGGAATTGGGACCTCAAGCCTTGATCTGCGATTTTGATTCCAAACTTGAACTGTGACCAAAGAATTGGACAGTGAAAAAAAATGGAATTGTGATTCCAAACTGGAATTCTGCCATCAGTCTCTAATTGTGACATAGAAGTGGATTTGTGATTCCAAACTAGAATTGTGACCACAGACTGGAATTGAGACCTCAAGACTTCATCTGCAATTGTGATTCCAAACTGGAATTGTGAGCTCAGACTGGAATTGTGACATCAAATGGAGTTGTGATTCCAAACTGGAAATCTGCCATCAGTCTGTAATTGTGACATAGAAGTGGATTTGTGATTCTAAACTGGGATTGTGAGCTCAGTCTGGAATTGTGATATAGAAATGAAATTGTGATTCCTAATTGGAAGTGTGAGCTCAAGCCTTCATCTGCAATTGTAACTCCAAACTTGAATTGTGACCCCGGAATGGAATTGTGACCCTGAGCTTTGAAATGCAATTGTGATTCCACAGAGGAATTGTGACCTCTAGCCTTGAACAGCAATTGTGATTCCAAACAGGTATTATGACCTCAGACTGGAATTGTGATATAAAAATCAAATGGAGATTCCAAACTGGAATTGTGACCTCTAGCCTTGATCTGCAATTGTAATTCCAAACTAGAATAATGACCTCAGACTGGAATTGTGACCCTGAGCTTTGAACAGCAATTGAGATTCCAAACCGGGATTGTGATCTCAGACTGGAATTGGAACCTCAGGCCTTCGTCTACAATTGTGATTCCAAACAGGTATTTTGAGCTCAGACTGGAATTGTGATATAAAAATCAAATGGTGATTCCAAACTGGAATTGTGAGCTCAAGCCTTGATCTGCAATTGTAATTCCAAACTGGAATTGTGACCTCAGACTGAAATTTTGACCCTGAGATTTGAACTGCAATTGTGATTCCAAACCGGGATTGTGAACTCAGACTGGAATTGGGACCTCAAGCCTTCATCTGAAATTGTGATTCCAAACAGGTATTATGACCTCAGACTGGAATTGTGATATAAAAATGAAATGGTGATTCCAAACTGGAATTGTGACCTCAAGCCTTGAAATGCAATTGTGATTCCAAACTGGAATTGTGAACTCAAGCCTTGAACTGCAATTGTGATTGCAAACCGGAATTGTGACCTCGAGCTTGAATAGCAGTTGTGATTCCAAACGGGAATTGTGGCCTCAGACTGCAATTGTGATCTTGACCCTTGAACTGCAAATGTGATTCCAAACGGGATTAGTGACCACACACGGAATTTGTGACCAAGAGATTTGAGCTGCAGTTGTGATACCAAACCGATATTGGGACCTCAGACAGGAATTGTGTTCTCCAGGCTTGTTCTGCAATTGTGATTCCAAACTGGAATTGTGACCTAAGACTGGAATCGTGACCTCGAGACATGAGCTGCAGCTCTGATTCCAAACGGGAATTGTGGCCTCAGACTGGAATTGTGACCCCGAGACTTGAACAGCACTTGTGATTCCAAACCGGAATTGTGACGGCAGACTGGAATTGAGACCTCGAGCTTTGAACTGCAATTGTGATTCCAAACAGAAACTATGACCTCAGAGAGTAGTTGTGACCTCATTCTATGAACTGCTATTGTGATTCCAAACTGTAATAGTGACCTCGAGCCTTGAACTCCAGTTGTGATTCCAAACTGGAATTGTGACCTCAGACTGGAATTGTGACCTCGAGCCTTGAACGGCAGTTGTGAGTCCAACTGGGAATTGGGGCCTCAGACTGGAATTGTGACTCCTAGCCATGATCTGCAGTACTGATTCCAAACGGGAATTGGGGCCTCAGACTGGAATTTTGATCTCGAGACAGGAATAGCAGTTGTGATTCCAAACAGGAATCGTGGCCTCAGACTGGAAATGTGACAACTAGGCTTGAGCTGCAGTTGTGATACCATACCGGAATAGAGTCTTCAGACTGGAATCGTCACCTCGAGCAATGTAGAGCAGTTACGATTCAGAGCCGGAATTGGGACCTCAGACTGGAACTGTGACTTCAAACCATGAAATTAAGTTGTGATTCCAAAGCGGAATTGTGGCCTGAGACTTGAATTGTGACCCTGAGCCTTGTGCTGCATTTGTGATACCAAACCGGAATTGGGTCCTCAGACTGGAATCGTGATCTCGAGACATGAACATCAGTTGTGATTCCAACACGAAATTGGGGGCTCAGACTGGAATTGTGATCTCGAGCCTTGAACTGCCATTGTGATTTCAAATCGGAATTGGGTCCTCACACTGGAATAGTGACCTCGAGACAGGATCAGCAGTTGTGATTCCAAACGGGAATTGTGGCCTCAGACTTGAATTCTGACCCTGAGCCTTGTGCTGCAGTTGTGATTCCAAACGGGAATTGAGACCTCAGCCTGGCATTGTGATCTCAAGCCTTGAACTGCAATTGTGATTCCAAACCGGAATTGTGACCGCAGACTGGAATTGAGACCTCGAGCTTTGAACTGCAATTGTGATTCCAAACAGAAATTATGACCTCAGAGAGTAATTGTGACCTCATTCTATGAACTGCTATTGTGATTTCAAACAGGAATTGTGACCTCGAGCCTTGAACTGCAGTACTGATTCCAAACAGGACTTGTGGCCTCAGACTGGAATTGTGATCTCGAGACAGGAATAGCAGTTGTGATTCCAAACGGGAATCGTGGCCTCAGACTGAAATGTGACAACTAGGCTTGAGCTGCAGTTGTGATACCATACCGGAATTGAGTCTTCAGACTGGAATCGTCACCTCGAGCAATGTAGAGCAGTTACGATTCAGAGCCGGAATTGGGACCTCAGACTGGAACTGTGACTTCAAACCTTGAAATTAAGTTGTGATTCCAAAGCGGAATTGTGGCCTGAGACTTGAATTGTGACCCTGAGCCTTGTGCTGCATTTCTGATACCAAACCGGAATTGGGTCCTCAGACTGGAATCGTGATCTCGAGACATGAACATCAGTTGTGATTCCAAACAGGAATATTGACCTAAGACTGGAATTGTGATTTCATTCCATGAACTGCTATTGTGAATCCAAAATGTAATTGTGTCCTCGATCCTTGAACTGCAGTTGTGATTCCAAACGGGAATTGTGACCTCAGTCTGGCATTGTGATCTCAAGCCTTGAACTGCAATTGTGATTCCAAACCGGAATTGTGACCGCAGACTGGAATTGAGACCTCGAGCTTTGAACTGCAATTGTGATTCCAAACAGAAATTATGACCTCAGAGAGTAATTGTGACCTCATTCCATGAACTGCTATTGTGATTCCAAACAGGAATTGTGACCTCGAGCCTTGAACTGCAGTACTGATTCCAAACAGGACTTGTGGCCTCAGACTGGAATTGTTATCTCGAGAGAGGAAT
This sequence comes from Sturnus vulgaris, assembly GCF_052056855.1. Classification (NCBI taxonomy): domain Eukaryota; kingdom Metazoa; phylum Chordata; class Aves; order Passeriformes; family Sturnidae; genus Sturnus; species Sturnus vulgaris. The sequence goes on along the minus strand of NW_028276431.1, from coordinate 232,638 downwards.
AGCATTTGTGATTCCAAACAGGAATCGTGGCCTCAGACTGGAAATGTGACAACTAGGCTTGGAGCTGCAGTGGTGATACCATACCGGAATTGAGTCTTCAGACTGGAATCGTCACCTCGAGCAATGTAGAGCAGTTACGATTCAGAGCCGGAATTGGGACCTCAGACTGGAACTGTGACTTCAAACCTTGAAATTAAGTTGTGATTCCAAAGCGGAATTGTGGCCTCAGACATGAATTGTGACCCTGAGCCTTGTGCTGCATTTGTGATACCAAACCGGAATTGGGACCTCAGACTGGAATCGTGATCTCGAGACATGAACATCCGTTGTGATTCCAACACAGAATTGGGGGCTCAGACTGGAATTGAGACCTCGAGCTTTGAACTGCAATTGTGATTCCAAACAGAAACTATGACCTCAGAGAGTAATTGTGACCTCATTCCATCAACTGCTATTGTGATTCCAAACTGTAATAGTGACCTCGATCCTTGAACTGCAGTTGTGATTCCAAACGGGAATTGTGGCCTCAGACTGGAATTGTGACCCCGAGCCTTGAGCTGCACTTGTGATTCCAAACCAGTATAGGGTCATCAGACTAGAATTGTGTCTTCGAGCCTTGAACTTTAGTAGTGTTTCCTGACAGGATTTGGGGCCTAAGACTGGAATTGTGATCTTGAGAATTGAAATGCAATTGTGATTCCAAACAGGATTCATGAACTCTGACTGGAATTGTGACCTCGAGCATTGAACATCAATCGTGATTCCCAACATGAATTCTATCCTCATACTGGAATTGTGGCCTCAAGACTTAAAATGCAAATGTGATTTCAAACTGGAATTGTGACCTCAAGCCTTGAAATGCAATTGTTATTTCAAACCGGAATTGTGAAATCAAGCCTTGAACTGCTAATGTGATTCCAAACCGGAATTGTGACCTCAGACTAGAATTGTGACCTCGAGCCTTGAATAGCAGTTGTGATTCCAAACGGGAATTGTGGCCTCAGACTGGAATTGTGATCTCGAGCCTTGTACTGCAAATTTGATTCCAAACGGGATTTGTGACCACACACTGAATTTGTGACCTAGAGGTTTGAGCTGCAGTTGTGATACCAAACCGAGATCGGGACCTCAGACTGGAATTGTGTTCTCCAGCCTTGTACTGCAATTGTGATTACAAAACCGGAATTGGGGACTCAGACAGGAATTGTGATCTCAAGCCTTGAACTGCAATTTTGATTCCAAACTGGAATTGTGACCGCAGACTGGATTTGTGGACTCGAGCTTTGAAGTGCAATTGAGATTCCAAACAGAAATTATGACCTCAGAGAGTAATTGTGACCTCATTCCATGAACTGCTCTTGTGATTCCAAACTGTAATAGTGACCTCGAGCCTTGAATTGCAGTTGTGATTCGAAATGGAAATTGTGGCCTCAGACTGGAATTGTGACCGCGAGACATGAACAGCAGTTGTGATTACAAAACGGAATTGGGGGCTCAGACTGGAATTGTGATCTCGAGCCTTGAACTGCCATTGTGATTCCAAACAGGAATTGTGACCTCAGACTGGAATTGTGACCTTGAACCCTGAACTGCAATTGTGATTCCAATCGGAAATTTTGACCTCAGACACTAATGGTGATCTCACGCCTTGAAGTGCTATTGTGATTCCGAACTGTAATTGTGACCTCGAGCCCAGACTTGCAGTTGTGATTCCAAACGGGAATTGAGGCCTCTGACTGGAACTATGACCCCAGAGCCTTGAGCTGCAGTACTGATTCCAAACAGCTATTGCGTCCTCAGACTGCAGTTGTGACTTCGAGCCTTGAATTTTAGTTGTGATTATAAAACCGTATTGTGGCCTCAGACTGGAATTGTGATCTCGAGCCTTGAACTGCAATTGTGATTCCAAACAAGAATTGTGACCTCAGACTGGATTTGTGACCTCGAGCCTTGAACTACAATTGGATTTCAAACAGGAATTGGGGCCTCAGACTGGAATTGTGATCTCGAGACTTGAAATGCAATTGTGAATCCAAACAGGATTCATGAACTCTGACTGGAAATGTGACCTCGAGCCTTGAACATCAATTGTGATTCCAAACAGGAATTGTGTCCTCATACTGGAATTGTGGCCTCATGACTTAAAATGCAAATGTGATTTGAAACTGGAATTGTGACCTCAAGCCTTGAAATGCAATCGTGATTCCAAACTGGAATTGTGAGCTCAAGCCTTGATCTGCAATTGTAACTCCAAACTTGAATTGTGACCCCGGAATGGAATTGTGACCCTGAGCTTTGAAATGCAATTGTGATTCCATAGAGGAATTGTGACCTCTAGCCTTGAACAGCAATTTTGATTCCAAGCAGGTATTATGAGCTCAGACTGGAATTGTGATATAAAATCAAATGGTGATTCCAAACTGGAATTGTGACCTCTAGCCTTGATCTGCAATTGTGATTCCAAACTAGAATAATGACCTCAGACTGGAATTGTGACCCTGAGATTTGAACTGCAATTGTGATTCCAAACCGGGATTGTGATCTCAGACTGGAATTGGAACCTCAGGCCTTCGTCTGCAATTGTGATTCCAAACAGGTATTTTGAGCTCAGACTGGAATTGTGATATAAAAATCAAATTGTGATTCCAAACTGGAATTGTGAGCTCAAGCCTTGATCTGGAAGTGTAATTCCAAACTGGAATTGTGACCTCAGACTGAAATTTTGACCCTGAGCTTTGAACTGCAATTGGGATTCCAAACTTGAATTGTGACCTCAGACTGGAATTGTGACCTGAGGTTTTTAATGCAATTTTGATTTGCTAGTGGAATTGTGACGTCTAGCCTTGCACTCCAGTTGTGATTGCAGTCTGGAATTGTGACCGCAGACTGGAATTGGGACCTCCAGCCTTGATCTGCAATTGTGATTCCAAACTGGAATTCTGCCCTCAGTCTGTAATTGCGATATAAAAGTGGAAATGTGATTCCAAACAGGTATTGTGAGCTCAGTCTGGAATTGATATAGAAATGAAATTGTGATTCCGAACTGGAATTGTTTGCTCAAGCCTTGATCTGCAATTGTGATTCCAAACTGGAATAGTGAGCTCAGACTGGAATTGTGACATCAAATGGAATTGTGATTCCAAATTTGAATTCTGCCCTCAGTCTGTAATTGCGACATAGACGTGGAATTGTGATTCCAAACAGGTATTTTGAGCTTAGAAATGAATTGTGATACAGAAATGAAATTGTGATTCCAAACTGGAATTGTGAGCTCAAGCCTTGATCTGCAATTGTAATTCCAATCTGGAATTGTGACCGCAGACTGGAATTGGAACCTCAAGCCTTGCACTGCAATTGTGATTCTGAACTGGAATTGTGACCGCACACTGGAATTGGGACCTCAAGCCTTGATCTGCGATTTTGATTCCAAACTTGAACTGTGACCAAAGAATTGGACAGTGAAAAAAAATGGAATTGTGATTCCAAACTGGAATTCTGCCATCAGTCTCCAATTGTGACATAGAAGTGGATTTGTGATTCCAAACTAGAATTGTGACCACAGACTGGAATTGAGACCTCAAGACTTCATCTGCAATTGTGATTCCAAACTGGAATTGTGAGCTCAGACTGGAATTGTGACATCAAATGGAGTTGTGATTCCAAACTGGAAATCTGCCATCAGTCTGTAATTGTGACATAGAAGTGGATTTGTGATTCTAAACTGGGATTGTGAGCTCAGTCTGGAATTGTGATATAGAAATGAAATTGTGATTCCTAATTGGAAGTGTGAGCTCAAGCCTTCATCTGCAATTGTAACTCCAAACTTGAATTGTGACCCCGGAATGGAATTGTGACCCTGAGCTTTGAAATGCAATTGTGATTCCACAGAGGAATTGTGACCTCTAGCCTTGAACAGCAATTGTGATTCCAAACAGGTATTATGACCTCAGACTGGAATTGTGATATAAAAATCAAATGGAGATTCCAAACTGGAATTGTGACCTCTAATCTTGATCTGCAATTGTAAATCCAAACTAGAATAATGACCTCAGACTGGAATTGTGACCCTGAGCTTTGAACTGCAATTGAGATTCCAAACCGGGATTGTGATCTCAGACTGGAATTGGAACCTCAGGCCTTCGTCTACAATTGTGATTCCAAACAGGTATTTTGAGCTCAGACTGGAATTGTGATATAAAAATCAAATGGTGATTCCAAACTGGAATTGTGAGCTCAAGCCTTGATCTGCAATTGTAGTTCCAAACTGGAATTGTGACCTCAGACTGAAATTTTGACCCTGAGATTTGAACTGCAATTGTGATTCCAAACCGGGATTGTGAACTCAGACTGTAATTGGGACCTCAAGCCTTCATCTGAAATTGTGATTCCAAACAGGTATTATGACCTCAGACTGGAATTGTGATATAAAAATCAAATGGTGATTCCAAACTGGAATTGTGACCTCTAGCCTTGATCTGCAATTGTAATTCCAAACTAGAATTATGACCTCAGACTGGAATTGTGACCCTGAGCTTTGAACTGCAATTGGGATTCCATAGGGGTATTGTGACCTCTAGCCTTGAACTGCGATTGTGATTCCAAACCGGAATTTTGACTGCAGACTGGAATTGGGACCTCAAGCCTTGATCTGCAATTTTGATTCCAAACTGGAATTATGAGCTCAGACTGGAATTGTGGCATCAAATGGAATTGTGATTCCAAATTGGAATTCTGCCCTCAGTCTGTAATTGCGATATAGAAGTGGAATTATGATTCCAAACAGGTACAGTGAGCTCAGTCTGTAATTGTGATATAGAAATCAAATTGTGATTCCAAACTGGAATTGTGAGCTCAGACGGGAATTGTGATATAGAAATTGAATGTGATTCCAAACTGGAATTGTGAGCTCAAGCCTTGATCTGCAATTGTAATTCCAAACTGGAATTGTGACCCCGGAATGAAATTTTCACCCTGACCTTTGAACTGCAATTGTGATTCCATAGTGGAATTGTGACCTCTAGCCTTGCACTGCAATTGTGATTCCAAACCGGAATTGGCACCGCAGACTGGAATGGGAACCTCAAGCCTTGATCTGCAATTGTGATTCCAAACAGGAATTGTGAGCACAGACTGCAATTGTTACATCAAATGGAATTGTGATTCCAAACTGGAATTCTGCATTCAGTCTTTAATTGCGACATAGAAGTGAAATTATTATTCCAAACAGGTATTTTCAGCTTAGAAACGAATTGTAATATAGAAATGAAATTTTGATTCCAAACTGAACTGCGAGCTCAAGCCTTGATCTGCAATTGTAATTCCAAACTGGAATAGTGACCTCAGACTTGAATTGCGACCCTGAATTTTGAACTGCAATTGTGATTCCATAGTGGAATTGTGACCTCTAGCCTTGCACTGCAATTGTTAATCCAAACCGGAATTGTGATCACAGACTGGAATTGTGACATCAAATGGAATTGTGATTCCAAACAGGTATTGTGACCTCAGTGTGGAATTGTGATATAGAAATGAAATTGTGATTTCAAACTGGAATTTTGTCCTCAGTCTCTAATTGTGACATAGAAGTGCAATTGTGATTCCAAACAGGTATTTTGAGCTTAGAAATGAATTGTGATACAGAAATGAAATTGTGATTCCAAACTGGAATTGTGAGCTCAAGCCTTGATCTGCAATTCTAATTCCAAACTGGAATTGTGACCACAGACTGGAATTAGGACCCTGAGCTTTGAACTGCACTTGTGATTCCATAGTAGAATAGTGAATTCTAGCCTTGCACTGCAATTGTCATTCCGAACTGGAATTGTGAATGCAGACTGAAATTGGGACCTCAAGCCTTGATCTGCAATTGTGATTCCAAACAGGAATTCTGCCCTCTTTCTGTAATTGTGACATAGAAGTGGAATTGTGATTCCAAACAGGAATTTTAAGCTCTAGCCTTGATCTGCAATTGTAATTCCAAACCGGAATTGTGAGCTCAGACTGGAATTGGGACCTCAAGCCTTGATCTGCAATTTTGATTCCAAACTGGAATTGTGAGCTCAGACTGGAATTTTGACATAAATGGTATTTCGATTCCAAACTGGAATTCTGCTCTCATTCTCTACTTGTCACATAGAAGTGAAAATGTGATTCCAAACACGTATTTTGAGCTCAATCTGTAATTGTGATATAGAAATGAAATTGTGATTCCAAACTGGAATTTTGTCCTCAGTCTCTAATCGTGACATAGAAGTGGAATTGTGATTCCAAAGAGGTATTTTGAGCATAGAAAGGAATTGCGATATAGAAATGAAATTGTGATTCCAAACTGGAATTGTGAGCTCAAGCCTTGATCTGCAAGTATAAATCCAAACTGCAATTGTGATCTCAGACTGAAATTTTGACCCTGAGATTTGAACTGCAATTGTGATTCCAAACCGGGATTGTGATCTCAGACTGGAATTGGGACCTCAAGTCTTCATCTGAATTTGTGATTCCAAACAGGTATTTTGAGCTCAGCCTGGAATTGTGATATAAAAATCAAATTGTGATTCCAAACTGCAATTGTGATCTCAAGCCTTGATCTGCTATTGTAATTCCAAACTGGAATTGTGACCTCAGACTGGAATTGTGACCCTGTGCTTTGAACTGCAACTGTGATTCCATAGTGGAATAGTGACCTCTAGACTTGCACTGCAATTGTGATTGCAAACCGGAATTGTGAGCTTAGAAAGGAATTGTGATATATAAATGAACTTGTGATTCCAAACTGGAATTGTGAGCTCAGGCCTTCATGTCCAATTGTAATTCCAAACTGGAATTCTGACCTCAGACTGAAATTGTGAACCTGAGCTTTGAATTGTAATTGTGATTCTAAACTGGATTTGAGATTCTAGCCTTGATATGCAACAGCGATTCCAAACTGGAATTGTGACCGCAGACTGGAATTGGGACCTAAAGCCTTCAACTTCAATAGAGATTCCAAACTGGAATTCTGCTCTTAGTCTCTAATCGTGACATAGAAGTGGAATTGTGATCCCAAACAGGTATTTTAAGCTTAGAAAGGAATTGCGTTATAGAAATGAAATTGTGATTCCAAACTGGAATTGTGAGCTCAAGCCTTGATCTTAAATTGTAATTCCAAACTGGAAGTGTGACCGCAGACTGGAATTGTGACCCTGAGCTTTGAACTGCAATTGTGATTCCAAACTGGAATTGTGATCTCAGGCTGGAGTTGTGACATCAAATGGAATTCTGATTCCAAACTGCAATTCTGCTCTCATTCTCTAATTGTAACATAGAGGTGAAATTGTGATTCTAAACTGGAATTGTGAGCTCAAGCCTTGATCTGCAATTTTGATTCCAAACCGGAATTGTGACCTTAAACTGGATTTGCGACCTGAAACCCTGAAATGCAATTGTGATTCTAAACCTCAACTGTGACATCAGGCTCTAATTGGGAAATAGAAGTGGAATTGTGATTCCCAACAGGTATTGTGAGCTGAGAAATGAATTGTGATATAGAAATGAAATTGTGATTCCAGACAGGAATTGTGACCTATAGCCTTGATCTGCAATTGTCAGTCCAAACTTCAACTGTGACCTCAGACTGAAATTGCGACCATAGGCCCTGAAATGGAATTATGATTCCAAACAGGAATTTTGAGCGCAGCCTGGACTTCGGACCTCTAGCCTTGCACTGCAATTGTGATTCCAAACCGGAATTGTGAGCTTAAACTGGAATTGAGACTTCAAACCCTGAAATGTAATTGTGATTCCAAACTGGAATTGTGACCACAGACTGGAATTGTGACCCTGAGTTTTGAACTGCAATCGTGATTCCATAGTCGAATTGTGACCTCTAGCCTTGCACTGCAATTGTGATTCCAAACCGGAATTGTGACCAGAGACTGGAATGGGGACGTCAAGCTTTGCACTGCAATTGTGATTCCAAGGCGGAATTTTGTCCACAGTCTGGATATGTGATATCAAATGAAATTGTGGTTGCAAACTGGAATTGTAAGCTCAAGCCCTGATCTGCAATTGTAATTCCAAACTGGACTTCTGACCTCATACTGGAATTGTGACCCTGAGCTTTGAACTGCAATTGTGATTCCATAGTGGAATTGTGACCTCAAGCCTTGCACTGCAATTGAGATTCCAAACCAAAATTGTGTTCTCAACCTGGAACTGGGACCTCAAGCCTTGATCTGCAATTGTAATTCCAAACTGGAATTGTTAGCTCCGACTGGAATTGTGATATTGAAATGAAATTGTGATTCCAAACAGGTATTTTGAGCTTAGAAAGGAATTGTGATATAGAAATGAAGTTGTGATTCCAAACTGGAATTGAGAGCACAGAATGGAATTGTGATATAGAAATCAAATTGTGATTCCAAAATGGAATTCTGAGTTCCAGCCTTGATCTGCAAGTGTAATTCCAAACTGGAATTGTGAACTCAGACTGAAATTTTGACCCTGAGATTTGAACTGCAATTGTGATTCCAAACCGGGATTCTGATCTCAGACTGGAATTGGGACCTCAAGCCTTCATCTGAAATTGTGATTCCAAACAGGTATTTTGAGCTCAGCCTGGAATTGTGATATAGAAATGAAATTGTGATTCCAAACTGGAATAGTGAGCTCAAGCCTTGATCTGCAATTGTAATTCCAAACTTGAATTGTGACCTCAGACTGGAATTGTGACCTGAGGTTTTTAATGCAATTTTGATTTGCTAGTGGAATTGTGACGTCTAGCCTTGCACTCCAGTTGTGATTGCAGTCTGGAATTGTGACCGCAGTCTGGAATTGGGACCTCCAGCCTTGATCTGCAATTGTGATTCCAAACTGGAATTCTGCCCTCAGTCTGTAATTGCGATAAAAAAGTGGAAATGTGATTCCAAACAGGTATTGTGAGCTCAGTCTGGAATTGATATAGAAATGAAATTGTGATTCCGAACTGGAATTGTTTGCTCAAGCCTTGATCTGCAATTGTGATTCCAAACTGGAATAGTGAGCTCAGACTGGAATTGTGACATCAAATGGAATTGTGATTCCAAATTTGAATTCTGCCCTCAGTCTGTAATTGCGACATAGACGTGGAATTGTGATTCCAAACAGGTATTTTGAGCTTAGAAATGAATTGTGATACAGAAATGAAATTGTGATTCCAAACTGGAATTGTGAGCTCAAGCCTTGATCTGCAATTGTAATTCCAAACTGGAATTGTGACCGCAGACTGGAATTGGAACCTCAAGCCTTGCACTGCAATTGTGATTCTGAACTGGAATTGTGACCGCACACTGGAATTGGGACCTCAAGCCTTGATCTGCGATTTTGATTCCAAACTTGAACTGTGACCAAAGAATTGGACAGTGAAAAAAAATGGAATTGTGATTCCAAACTGGAATTCTGCCATCAGTCTCTAATTGTGACATAGAAGTGGATTTGTGATTCTAAACTGGGATTGTGAGCTCAGTCTGGAATTGTGACATCAAATGGAGTTGTGATTCCAAACTGGAAATCTGCCATCAGTCTGTAATTGTGACATAGAAGTGGATTTGTGATTCTAAACTGGGATTGTGAGCTCAGTCTGGAATTGTGATATAGAAATGAAATTGTGATTCCTAATTGGAAGTGTGAGCTCAAGCCTTCATCTGCAATTGTAACTCCAAACTTGAATTGTGACCCCGGAATGGAATTGTGACCCTGAGCTTTGAAATGCAATTGTGATTCCACAGAGGAATTGTGACCTCTAGCCTTGAACAGCAATTGTGATTCCAAACAGGTATTATGAGCTCAGACTGGAATTGTGATATAAAAATCAAATGGAGATTCCAAACTGGAATTGTGACCTCTAATCTTGATCTGCAATTGTAAATCCAAACTAGAATAATGACCTCAGACTGGAATTGTGACCCTGAGATTTGAACTGCAATTCTGATTCCAAACCGGGATTGTGAACTCAGACTGGAATTGGGACCTCAAGCCTTCATCTGAAATTGTGATTCCAAACAGGTATTATGACCTCAGACTGGAATTGTGATATAAAAATCAAATGGTGATTCCAAACTGGAATTGTGACCTCTAGCCTTGATCTGCAATTGCAATTCCAAACTAGAATTATGACCTCAGACTGGAATTGTGACCCTGAGCTTTGAACTGCAATTGGGATTCCATAGGGGTATTGTGACCTCTAGCCTTGATCTGCAATTGTAATTCCAAACTAGAATTATGACCTCAGACTGGAATTGGGACCTCAAGCCTTGATGTGCAATTTTGATTCCAAACTGGAATTATGAGCTCAGACTGGAATTGTGGCATCAAATGGAATTGTGATTCCAAATTGGAATTCTGCCCTCAGTCTGTAATTGCGATATAGAAGTGGAATTATGATTCCAAACAGGTACAGTGAGCTCCACCCTTGATCTGCAATAGTGATGCCAAACTGGAATTGTGAGCTCAGACGGGAATTGTGATATAGAAATTGAATGTGATTCCAAACTGGAATTGTGAGCTCAAGCCTTGATCTGCAATTGTAATTCCAAACTGGAATTGTGTCCCCGGAATGGAATTTTCACCCTGACCTTTGAACTGCAATTTTGATTCCATAGTGGAATTGTGACCTGTAGCCTTGCAATGCAATTGTAATTCCAAACCGGAATTGTGACCACAGACTGGAATTGGGACCTCAAGCCTTGATCTGCAATTTTGATGCCAAACTAGAATTGTGAGCTCAGACTGGAATTGTGATATCAAATTGAATTGTGATTCCAAACTGGAATTCGGCCCTCAGTCTGTAATTGTGACGCAGAAGTGGAATTGTTTTTCCCAACAGGTATTGTGAGCTCAGTCTGGAATTGTGATATAGAAACGAAATTGTGATTCCAAACTGGAATTGCGAGCTCAAGCCTTAATCTACAATTGTAATTCCAAACTGGAATTGTGACCTCGGACTGGAATTGTGCTTCTGAGATTAGATCTGCAATTGTGATTCCATACTGGAATTGCTTCCACTAGCCTTGAACTGCAATTGTGATTCCAAACCGGAATTTTGACCGCAGACTGGAATTGGGACCTCAAGCCTTGCTCTGCAATTGTGATTCCAAAATGGAATAGCGAGCTCAGACAGAATTGTGACATAAAATGAAATTGTGATTCCAAACTGGAATTGTGAGTTCAAGCCTTGATCTTCAATTGTAATTCCAAACGGCAATTGTGACCTCAGACTGAAATTTTGACGCTGAGATTTGAACTGCAATTGTTATTCCAAACCGGGATTGTGATCTCAGACTGGAATTGGGACCTCAAGCCTTCATCTGAAATTGTGATTCCAAACAGGTATTTTGAGCCTAGTCTGGAATTGTGACATAGAAATGGAATTGTCATTCCAAACTGGAATTGTGACCCCGGAATGGAATAGTGACCCTGAGCTTTGAACTGCAATTGTGATTCCATAGTGGAATTGTGACCTCAAGCCTTGCACTGCAATTGTGATTCCAAACCAGAATTCTGACCAATGAGTGGAATTGTGACCTCATGCCTTGATCTGCAATTTTGATTCCAAACTGGAATTGTGAGCTCAGACTGGAATTGTGACATCAAATGGAGTTGTGATTCCAAACTGGAATTGTGCCCTCAGTCTCTAATTGTGACATAGAAGTGGAATTGTGATTCCAAATGTGCATTGTGATTTCAGTCTGGAATTGTGATATATAAATGAAATTGTGATTCCAAATTGGGATTGTGAGCTCAAACCTTGATCTGCAATTGTAATGGCAAACTGGAATTGTGACCTCAGACTGGAATAGTGACCCTGACCTTTGAACTGCAATTGTGATTCCAAATTGGGATTGTGAGCTCAAGCCTTGATCTGCAATTGTAATTGCAACCTGGAATTGTGACCTCAGACTGGAATAGTGGCCCTGAGCTTTGAACTGCAATTGTGATTCCATAGTGGAATTGTGACCTCTAGCCTTGCACTGCAATTGTGATTCCAAACCTCAACTGTGACCTCAGACTGAAATTGTGACCTCATGTCTTGAAATTTAATTGTGAATCCAAACAGGAATTTTGAGCGCAGACTGGAATTGGGAGCTCAAGCCTTGATCTGCAATTGTGATTCCAAACTGGAATTGTGAGCTCAGACTGGAATTGTGATTTCGAAATGGAATTGTAATACCGAACTGGAATTGTGATTCTGAAATGGAATCGTGATTCTAAACTGGATTTGTGATTCCGAACCGGAATTGTCATCCCAAAATGGAATTGTGACCTCAAACTGGAATCGTGATTCCAGACTGGAACTGTGACTTCAGACTGGAATTGCGACATAAAATGGAATTGTGATTCCAAACTGGAATTCTGTCCTCAATCTGTAATTGTGACATAGAAGTGGAATTGTGATTCCAAACAGGTATTGTGAGCTTAGAAAAGAATTGTGATATAGAAACGAAATTGTGATTCCAAACTGCAATTGTGATCTCAAGCCTTGATCTGCAATTCTAATTCCAAACTGTAATTGTGACCTCAGATTGGAATTGTGACCCGGAGTTTGAACTGCAATTGTGATTCCATAGTGGAATTGTGAGCTCAGACGGGAATTGTGATATAGAAATTGAATGTGATTCCAAATGCAATTGTGAGCTCAAGCCTTGATCTGCAATTGTAATTCCAAACTGGAATTGTGACCCCGGAATGAAATTTTCACCCTGACCTTTGAACTGCAATTGTGATTCCATAGTGGAATTGTGACCTCTAGCCTTGCACTGCAATTGTGATTCCAAACCGGAATTGGCACCGCAGACTGGAATGGGAACCTCAAGCCTTGATCTGCAATTGTGATTCCAAACAGGAATTCTGCCCTCATTCTGTAATTGTGATATAGAAGTGGAATTGTGATTCCAAACTGGAATTCTGCATTCAGTCTTTAATTGCGACATAGAAGTGAAATTATTATTCCAAACAGGTATTTTCAGCTTAGAAACGAATTGTAATATAGAAATGAAATTTTGATTCCAAACTGAACTGCGAGCTCAAGCCTTGATCTGCAATTGTAATTCCAAACTGGAATAGTGACCTCAGACTTGAATTGTGACATCAAATGGAATTGTGATTCCAAACAGGTACAGTGTGTTCAGTGTGGAATTGTGATATAGAAATGAAATTGTGATTTCAAACTGGAATTTTGTCCTCAGTCTCTAATCGTGACATAGAAGTGTAATTGTGATTCCAATCAGGTATTTTGAGCATAGAGAGGAATTGCGATATAGAAATGAAATTGTGATTCCAAACTGGAATTGTGAGCTCAAGCCTTGATCTGCAATTCTAATTCCAAACTGGAATTGTGACCACAGACTGGAATTGGGACCCTGAGCTTTGAACTGCACTTGTGATTCCATAGTAGAATAGTGAATTCTAGCCTTGCACTGCAATTGTCATTCCGAACTGGAATTGTGAATGCAGACTGAAATTGGGACCTCAAGCCTTGATCTGCAATTGTGATTCCAAACAGGAATTCTGCCCTCATTCTGTAATTGTGATATAGAAGTGGAATTGTGATTCCAAACTGGAATTTTAAGCTCTAGCCTTGATCTGCAATTGTAATTCCAAACTGGAATTGTGACCTCAGACTGGAATTGTGACCCTGAGCTTTGAACTGCAATTGTGATTCCATAATGGAATTTTGACCTCTTGCCTTGCACTGCAATTTTCATTCCAAACCGGAATTATGAGCTCAGACTGGAATTGGGACCTCAAGCCTTGATCTGCAATTTTGATTCCAAACTGGAATTGTGAGCTCAGACTGGAATTTTGACATAAATGGTATTTCGATTCCAAACTGGAATTCTGCTCTCATTCTCTACTTGTCACATAGAAGTGAAAATGTGATTCCAAACACGTATTTTGAGCTCAATCTGTAATTGTGATATAGAAATGAAATTGTGATTCCAAACTGGAATTTTGTCCTCAGTCTCTAATCGTGACATAGAAGTGGAATTGTGATTCCAAAGAGGTATTTTGAGCATAGAAAGGAATTCCGATATAGAAATGAAATTGTGATTCCAAACTGGAATTGTGAGCTCCACCCTTGATCTGCAAGTATAAATCCAAACTGCAATTGTGATCTCAGACTGAAATTTTGACCCTGAGATTTGAACTGCAATTGTGATTCCAAAACGGGATTGTGATCTCAGACTGGAATTGGGACCTCAAGTCTTCATCTGAATTTGTGATTCCAAACAGGTATTTTGAGCTCAGCCTGGAATTGTGATATAAAAATCAAATTGTGATTCCAAACTGCAATTGTGATCTCAAGCCTTGATCTGCTATTGTAATTCCAAACTGGAATTGTGACCTCAGACTGGAATTGTGACCCTGAGCTTTGAACTGCAATTGTGATTCCATACGGAACTTTTGATCTCTAGCCTTGCACTGCAATTGTGATTCCAAACCAGAATTGTGATCTCAGATTGGGATGGGGACATAGAAGTGGAATTGTGATTCCAAACATGTATTGTGAGCTCAGCAAGGAAGTGTGATATAGAAATGAACTTGTGATTCCAAACTGGAATTGTGACATCAGACTGGAATTGTGACCCTGAGCTTTGAACGGCAATTGTGATTCCATAGTGGAATTGTCACCTCTAGGCTTGCACTCCAATTTTGAATCCATTCCGGAATTGTGACCGCAGACTGTAATAGGGACCTCAAGCCTTGATCTGCAATTTTGATTCCAGACTGAAATTGTGAGTTCAGATTGGAATTATGACATGAAATGTAATTGTGATTCCAAACTGGACTTCTGCCCTCAGTCTCTAATTGTGACATAGTACAGGAATTGTGATTCCAATCAGGAATTGTGAGCTTAGAAAGGAATTGTGATATAAAAATAAAATTGTGATTCCAAACTGGAATTGTGAGCTCAAACTGAAATTGTGACTTAAAATGGAATTGTGATTCCAAACTGGAATTCTGCCCTCAGTCTCTAATTGTGACATAGAAGAGGAATTGTGATTCCAGTCAGGAATTGTGAGCTTAGAAAGGAATTGTGATATAGAAATGAACTTGTGATTCCAAACTGGAATTGTGAGCTCAAGCCTTGATCTGTAATTGTAATTCCAAACTGCAATTATGCCCTCAGACTGGAATTGTGACCCTGAGCTTTGAATTGCATTTCTGATTCCATAGTGGAAATGTGATATCTAGCCTTGCACTGCAATTGTGATTCCAAACCGGAATTGTGACCGCAGACTGGAATTGGAATCTCGAGCCTTGATGTGCAATTTTGATTCCAAACTGGAATTGTGAGCTCTGATTGAAATTGTGACATAAAATGGAATTGTGATTCCAAACTGGAATTCTGCCCTCAGTCTCTAATTGTGACATAGTAGAGGAATTGTGATTCCCATCAGGAATTGTGAGCTTAGAATGAAATTGTGATATAGAAATGAACTTGTGATTCCAAACTGGAATTGTGAGCTCAAGCCTTGATCTGCAACTGTAATTCCAAACTGGACTTGTGACCTCAGACTGGAATTGTGACCCTGAGCGTTGAATTGCATTTCTGATTCCATAGTGGAAATGTGACATCTAGCCTTGCACTGCAATTGTGATTCCAATCGGGTATTGTGACCTCAGACTGTAATTGGAATCTCAAGCCTTGATGTGCAATTTTGATTCCAAACTGGAATTGTGAGCCCTGATTGAAATTGTGACATAAAATGGAATTGTAATTCCAAACTGGAATTCTGCCCTCAGTCTCTAATTGTGACATAGTAGAGGAATTGTGATTCTAATAAGGAATTGTGATCTTAGAATGAAATTGTGATATAGAAATGAACTTGTGATTCCAAACTGGAATTGTGAGCTCAAGCCTTCATCTGCAATTGTAATTCCAAACTGGAATTGTGACCTCGGACTGGAATTGTGACATCAAATGGAACTGTGATTCCAAACCGGAATTGTGACCACAGATTGGAATGGGGACATAGAAGTGGAATTGTGATTCCAAACTGGAATTGTGAGCTCAAGCCGTGATCTGCAACTGTAATTCCAAACTGGAATTGTGACATCAGACTGGAATTGTGACCCTGAGCTTTGAATTATATTTCTGAATGCATAGTGGAAATGTGACATCTAGCCTTTCACTGCAATTGTGATTCCAAACCGGAATTTTGAGCTCAGACTGTAATTGGGACCTAAAGCCTTGACCTGCAATTTTGATTCCAAACTGGAATTGTGAGTTCAGACTGGAATTGTGACCCTGAGCTTGGAACTGCAATTGTGATTCCATATCGAAATTTTGATCTCTAGCCTTGCACTGCAATTGTGATTCCAAACCAGAATTGTGGTCTCATATTGGAATGGGGACATAGAAGTGGAATTGTGATTCCAAACATGTATTGTGAGCTCAGCAAGGAATTGTGACATAGAAATGAAATTGTGAATCCAAACTGGAATTGTGAGCTCAAGCCTTGATCTGCAATTGTAAATCCAAACTGGAATTGTGACCTCAGACTGGAATTGTGGCATAAAATGGTATTCTGATTCCAAACTTGAATTGTAAGCTCAAGCCTTGATCTGCAACTGTAATTCCAAACTGGTATTGTGACCTTAGACTGGAATTGTGACCGTGAGCTTTGAATTTAATTTCTGAATGCATAGTGGAAATGTGATATCTAGCCTTTCACTGCAATTTTGATTCCAAACTGGAATTGTGAGTTGAGACTGGAATTGTGACATCAAATGGAATTGTGATTCCAAACCGGAATTCTGCCCTCAGTCTATAATTGTGACATAGCAGCTGAATTGTGATTCCAATCAGGAATTGTGAGCTTAGAAAGGAATTGTGATATAGAAATGAACTTGTGATTCCAAACTGGAATTGTGAGCTCAAGCCTTGATCTACAATTGCAATTCCAAACTGGAATTGTGACCTCAGACTGGAATTGTGACCCTGAGCTTTGAACTGCAATTGTGATTCCATAATGGAATTGTGACCTCTTGCCTTGCACTGCAATTTTCATTCCAAACCGGAATTGTGAGCTCAGACTGGAATTGGGACCTCAAGCCTTGATCTGCAATTTTGATTCCAAACTGGAATTGTGAGCTCAGACTGAAATTATGACATAACATGGAATTGTGATTCCAAACCGGAATTTTGACCACAGATTGGAATGGGGACGTAGAAGTGGAATTGTGATTCCAAACATGTATTGTGAGCTCAGCAAGGAATTGTGATATAGAAATGAAATTGTGATTCAAAACTGGAATTGTGAGCTCAAGCCTTGATCTGCAACTGTAATTCCAAACTGGAATTGTGACCTCAGACTGGAATTGTGACCCTGAGCTTTGAACGGCAATTGTGATTCCGTAGTGGAATTGTGACCTCAAGTCTTGATCTGCAATTTTGATTCCAAACTGGAATTGTGAGCTCAAACTGGAATTGTGACATCAAATGGAATTGTGATTCCAAACTGGAATTCTGCCCTCAGTCTCTAATTGTGACATAGCAGCGGAATTGTGATTTCAATCAGGAATTGTGTCCTTAGAAAGGAATTGTGATAAAGAAATGAACTTGTGATTCCAAACTGGAATTGTGAGCTCAAGCCTTGATCTGCAATTGTAATTCCAAACTGGAATTGTGACCTCAGACTGGAATTGTGACCCTGAGCTTGGAACTGCAATTGTGATTCCATATCGAAATTTTGATCTCTAGCCTTGCACTGCAATTGTGATTCCAAACCAGAATTGTGATCTCAGATTGGAATGGGGTCATAGAAGTGGAATTCTGATTCCGAACATGTATTGTGAGCTCTGCAAGGAATTGTGATATAGAAATGAACTTGTGATTCCAAACTGGAATTGTGAGCTCAAGATGTGATCAGCAATTGTAAATCCAAACTGGAACTGTGACCTCAGACTGGATTTGGGACCTCAAGCCTTGATCTGCCATTTTGATTCCAAACTGGAATTGTGAGCTCAAACTGGAATTGTGACATCAAATGGAATTGTGATTCCAAACTGGAATTCTGCCCTCAGTCTCTAATTGTGACATAGTAGAGGAATTTTGATTCTAATAAGGAATTGTGATCTTAGAAAGGAATTGTGATAGAGAAATGAACTTGTGATTCCAAACTGGAATTGTGAGCTCAGACTGGAATTGTGACCCTGAGCGTTGAATTGCATTTCTGATTCCATAGTGGAAATGTGACATCTAGCCTTGCACTGCAATTGTGATTCCAATCGGGAATTGTGACCACAGCCAGAAATTGGAATCTCAAGCCTTAATATGCAATTTTGATTCGAAACTGGAATTGTGAGCTCAAACTGGAATTGTGACATAAAATGGAATTGTGATTCCAAACTGGAATTCTGCCCTCAGTCTCTAATTGTGACATAGTAGAGGAATTGTGATTCCAATCGGGAATTGTGAGCTTAGAAAGGAATTGTGATATAGAAATGAACTTGTGATTCCAAACTGGAATTGTGACCTCAGACTGGAATTGTGACCCTGAGCTTGGAACTGCAATTGTGATTCCATATCGAAATTTTGATCTCTAGCCTTGCACTGCAATTGTGATTCCAAACCAGAATTGTGGTCTCATATTGGAATGGGGACATAGAAGTGGAATTGTGATTCCAAACATGTATTGTGAGCTCAGCAAGGAATTGTGACATAGAAATGAAATTGTGATTCCAAACTGGAATTGTGAGCTCAAGATGTGATCTGCAATTTTAAATCCAAAGTGGAATTGTGACCTCAGACTGGAATTGTGACCCTGAGCTTGGAACTGCAGTTGTGATTGCATAGTGGAATTGTGAGCTCTAGCCTTGCACTGCATTTGTCATTCCAAACCGGAATTCTGACCTCAGACTGGAATTGGGACCTCAAGCCTTGATCTGCCATTTTGATTCCAAACTGGAATTGTGAGCTCAGACTGGAATTGTGACATCAAATGGAATTGTGATTCCAAACTGGAATTCTGCCCTCAGTCTCTAATTGTGACATAGTAGATGAATTGTGATTCCAATCAGGAATTGTGAGCTCAGAAAGGAATTGTGATATAGAAATGAACTTGTGATTCCAAACTGGAATTGTGAGCTCAAGCCTTGATCTGCAATTGTAAATCCAAACTGGAATTGTGACCTCAGACTGGAATTGTGACATAAAATGGTATTGTGATTCCAAACTTGAATTGTGAGCTCAAGCCTTCATCTGGAACTGTAATTCCAAACTGGAATTGTGACCTTAGACTGGAATTGTTACCCTGAACTTTGAATTTAATTTCTGAATGCATAGTGGAAATGTGACATCAAGCCTTTCACTGCAATTTTGATTCCAAAACGGAATTTTGAGCTCAGACTGGAATTGGGACCACAAGCCTTGATCTGCAATTTTGATTCCAAACTGGAATTGTAAGGTCTGATTGAAATTGTGACATCAAATTGAATTGTGATTCCAAACTGGAATTCTGCCCTCAGTCTCTAATTGTCACATAGTAGAGGAATTGTGATTCCAATCAGGAATTCTGTGCTTCGAAAGGAATTGTGATATAGAAATGAACTTGTGATTCCAAACTGGAATTGTGAGCTCAGACTGGAATTGTGGCATAAAATGTTATTGTGATTCCAAACTCGAATTGTGACCTCAAGCCTTGATCTGCAACTGTAATTCCAAACTGGAATTGTGACCTCAGACTGGAATTGTGACCCTGAGCTTTGAATTGCATTTCTGATTCCATAGTGGAAATGTGACATCTAGCCTTGCACTGCAATTGTGATTCCAGTCGAGAATTGTGACCGCAGCCTGTAATTGGAATCTCAAGCCTTGATGTGCAATTTTGATTCCAAACTGAAATTGTGAGTTCAGACTGGAATTGTGATATCAAATGAAATTGTGGTTCCAAACTGGAATTCTGCCCTCAGTCTCTAATTGTGACATAGTAGAGGAATTGTGATTCCAATCAGGAATTGTGAGCTTATAAAGGAATTGTGATATAGAAATGAAATTGTGATTCCAAACTGGAATTGTGAGCTCAAGCCGTGATCTGCAACTGTAATTCCAAACTGGAATTGTGACTTCAGACTGGAATTGTGACCCTGAGCTTTGAATTACATTTCTGAATGCATAGTGGAAATGTGACATCTAGCCTTTCACTGCAATTGTGATTCCAAACCGGAATTTTAACCGCAGCCTGTAATTGGGACCTAAAGCCTTGATCTGCAATTTTGATTCCAAACTGGAATTGTGAGCTCAGACTGGAATTGTGACATCAAATGGAATTGTGATTCCAAACTGGAATTCTGCCCTCAGTCTCTAATTGTGACATAGCAGCGGAATTGTGATTCCAATCAGGAATTGTGTGCTTAGAAAGGAATTGTGATATAGAAATGAACTTGTGATTCCAAACTGGAATTGTGACCTCAGACTGGAATTGTGACCCTGAGCTTGGAACTGCAATTGTGATTCCAAACCAGAATTGTGGTCTCATATTGGAATGGGGACATAGAAGTGGAATTGTGATTCCAAACATGTATTGTGAGCTCAGCAAGGAATTGTGACATAGAAATGAAATTGTGAATCCAAACTGGAATTGTGAGCTCAAGCCTTGATCTGCAATTGTAAATCCAAACTGGAATTGTGACCTCAGACTGGAATTGTGGCATAAAATGGTATTCTGATTCCAAACTTGAATTGTAAGCTCAAGCCTTGATCTGCAACTGTAATTCCAAACTGGTATTGTGACCTTAGACTGGAATTGTGACCGTGAGCTTTGAATTTAATTTCTGAATGCATAGTGAAAATGTGATATCTAGCCTTTCACTGCAATTTTGATTCCAAACTGGAATTGTGAGCTCAGACTGGAATTGTGACATCAAATGGAATTGTGATTCCAAACCGGAATTCTGCCCTCAGTCTATAATTGTGACATAGCAGCAGAATTGTGATTCCAATCAGGAATTGTGTCCTTAGAAAGGAATTGTGATATAGAAATGAACTTGTGATTCCAAACTGGAATTGTGAGCTCAAGCCTTGATCTACAATTGCAATTCCAAACTGGAATTGTGACCTCAGACTGGAATTGTGACCCTGAGCTTTGAACTGCAATTGTGATTCCATAATGGAATTGTGACCTCTTGCCTTGCACTGCAATTTTCATTCCAAACCGGAATTGTGAGCTCAGACTGGAATTGGGACCTCAAGCCTTGATCTGCAATTTTGATTCCAAACTGGAATTGTGAGCTCAGACTGAAATTATGACATAACATGGAATTGTGATTCCAAACCGGAATTGTGACCACAGATTGGAATGGGGACATAGAAGTGGAATTGTGATTCCAAACTGGAATTGTGTGCTCAAGCCTTGATCTGCAATTGTAATTCCAAACTGGAATTGTGACCTCAGACTGGAATTGTGACCCTGAGCTTTGAACGGCAATTGTGATTCCATAGTGGAATTGTGACCTCAAGCCTTGATCTGCAATTTTGATTCCAAACTGGAATTGTGAGCTCAAACTGGAATTGTGACATCAAATGGAATTGTGATTCCAAACTGGAATTCTGCCCTCAGTCTCTAATTGTGACATAGCAGCGGAATTGTGATTCCAATCAGGAATTGTGTCCTTAGAAAGGAATTGTGATAAAGAAATGAACTTGTGATTCCAAACTGGAATTGTGAGCTCAAGCGTTGATCTGCAATTGTAATTCCAAACTCGAATTTTGAAAGCAGACTGGAATTGGGACCTCCAGCCTTGATCTCGAATTTTCATTCCAAACTGGAATTCAGAGCTCAGACTGGAATTGTGACATCAAATGGAATTGTGATTCCAAACTGGAATTCGGCCCTCAGTCTCTAATTGTAACATAGTAGAGGAATTTTGATTCCAATCAGGAATTATGAGCTCAGAAAGGAATTGCGATATAGAAATGAAATTGTGATTCCAAACTGGAATTGTGAGCTCAAGCCTTCACCTGCAATTGTAATTCCAAACTGGAATTGTGACCTCGGACTGGAATTGTGACATCAAATGGAACTGTGATTCCAAACCGGAATTGTGACCACAGATTGTAATGGGGACATAGAAGTGGAATTGTGATTCCAAACTGGAATCGTGAGCTCAAGCCTTGATCTGCAAATGTAATTCCAAACTGGAATTGTGACCTCAGACTGGAATTGTGACCCTGAGCTTTGAATTACATTTCTGAATGCATAGTGTAAATGTGACATTTAGCCTTTCACTGCAATTGTGATTCCAAACCGGAATTGTGACCTCAGACTGTAATTGGGACCTAAAGCCTTGATCTGCAATTTTGATTCCAAACTGGAATTGTGAGCTCAGACTGGAATTGTGACATCAAATGGAATTGTGATTCCAAACTGGAATTCTGCCCTCAGTCTCTAATTGTGACATACCAGCGGAATTGTGATTCCAATCAGGAATTGTGAGCTTATAAAGGAATTGTGATATAGAAATGAACTTGTGATTCCAAACTGGAATTGTGACCAGAGACTGGAATGGGGACGTCAAGCTTTGCACTGCAATTGTGATTCCAAAGAGGAATTGTGACCGCAGATTGGAATTGTGATATCAAATGGAATTGTGATTCCAAACAGGAATTGTGAGCTCAAGCCCTGATCTGCAATTGTAATTCCAAACCGGACCTGTGACCTCAGACTGGAATTGTGACTCGCAGCTTTGAAGTGCAATTGTGATTCCATAGTGGTATTGTGACCTCTAGCCTTGCACTGCAATTGTGATTCCAAATTGGAATTGTGAGCTCAGATTGGAATTGTGACATCAACTGTAATTGGGATTCCAAACTGGAATACTGCCCTCAGTCTCTAATTCTGACATAGAATTGGAATTGTGATTCCAAACAGGTATTTTGAGCTCAGTCTGGAATTGTGATATAGAAATGAATTTGTGATTCCAAACTGGAATTGTGAGCTCAAGCCTTGATCTGCAATTGTAATTCCAATCTGGAATTGTGATCTCAGACTGGAATTGTAACCCAGAGCTTTGAACTGCAATTGTGATTCCAAACTGGAATTGTGACCTCAGACTGGAATTGTGACCCTGAGCTTGGAACTGCAATTGTGATTCCAAACCAGAATTGTGGTCTCATATTGGAATGGGGACATAGAAGTGGAATTGTGATTCCAAACATGTATTGTGAGCTCAGCAAGGAATTGTGACATAGAAATGAAATTGTGAATCCAAACTGGAATTGTGAGCTCAAGCCTTGATCTGCAATTGTAAATCCAAACTGGAATTGTGACCTCAGACTGGAATTGTGGCATAAAATGGTATTCTGATTCCAAACTTGAATTGTAAGCTCAAGCCTTGATCTGCAACTGTAATTCCAAACTGGTATTGTGACCTTAGACTGGAATTGTGACCGTGAGCTTTGAATTTAATTTCTGAATGCATAGTGAAAATGTGATATCTAGCCTTTCACTGCAATTTTGATTCCAAACTGGAATTGTGAGCTCAGACTGGAATTGTGACATCAAATGGAATTGTGATTCCAAACCGGAATTCTGCCCTCAGTCTATAATTGTGACATAGCAGCAGAATTGTGATTCCAATCAGGAATTGTGTCCTTAGAAAGGAATTGTGATATAGAAATGAACTTGTGATTCCAAACTGGAATTGTGAGCTCAAGCCTTGATCTACAATTGCAATTCCAAACTGGAATTGTGACCTCAGACTGGAATTGTGACCCTGAGCTTTGAACTGCAATTGTGATTCCATAATGGAATTGTGACCTCTTGCCTTGCACTGCAATTTTCATTCCAAACCGGAATTGTGAGCTCAGACTGGAATTGGGACCTCAAGCCTTGATCTGCAATTTTGATTCCAAACTGGAATTGTGAGCTCAGACTGAAATTATGACATAACATGGAATTGTGATTCCAAACCGGAATTGTGACCACAGATTGGAATGGGGACATAGAAGTGGAATTGTGATTCCAAACTGGAATTGTGTGCTCAAGCCTTGATCTGCAATTGTAATTCCAAACTGGAATTGTGACCTCAGACTGGAATTGTGACCCTGAGCTTTGAACGGCAATTGTGATTCCATAGTGGAATTGTGACCTCAAGCCTTGATCTGCAATTTTGATTCCAAACTGGAATTGTGAGCTCAAACTGGAATTGTGACATCAAATGGAATTGTGATTCCAAACTGGAATTCTGCCCTCAGTCTCTAATTGTGACATAGCAGCGGAATTGTGATTCCAATCAGGAATTGTGTCCTTAGAAAGGAATTGTGATAAAGAAATGAACTTGTGATTCCAAACTGGAATTGTGAGCTCAAGCGTTGATCTGCAATTGTAATTCCAAACTCGAATTTTGAAAGCAGACTGGAATTGGGACCTCCAGCCTTGATCTCGAATTTTCATTCCAAACTGGAATTCAGAGCTCAGACTGGAATTGTGACATCAAATGGAATTGTGATTCCAAACTGGAATTCGGCCCTCAGTCTCTAATTGTAACATAGTAGAGGAATTTTGATTCCAATCAGGAATTATGAGCTCAGAAAGGAATTGCGATATAGAAATGAAATTGTGATTCCAAACTGGAATTGTGAGCTCAAGCCTTCACCTGCAATTGTAATTCCAAACTGGAATTGTGACCTCGGACTGGAATTGTGACATCAAATGGAACTGTGATTCCAAACCGGAATTGTGACCACAGATTGTAATGGGGACATAGAAGTGGAATTGTGATTCCAAACTGGAATCGTGAGCTCAAGCCTTGATCTGCAAATGTAATTCCAAACTGGAATTGTGACCTCAGACTGGAATTGTGACCCTGAGCTTTGAATTACATTTCTGAATGCATAGTGTAAATGTGACATTTAGCCTTTCACTGCAATTGTGATTCCAAACCGGAATTGTGACCTCAGACTGTAATTGGGACCTAAAGCCTTGATCTGCAATTTTGATTCCAAACTGGAATTGTGAGCTCAGACTGGAATTGTGACATCAAATGGAATTGTGATTCCAAACTGGAATTCTGCCCTCAGTCTCTAATTGTGACATACCAGCGGAATTGTGATTCCAATCAGGAATTGTGAGCTTAGAAAGGAATTGTGATATAGAAATGAACTTGTGATTCCAAACAGGAATTGTGACCAGAGACTGGAATGGGGACGTCAAGCTTTGCACTGCAATTGTGATTCCAAAGAGGAATTGTGACCGCAGATTGGAATTGTGATATCAAATGGAATTGTGATTCCAAACAGGAATTGTGAGCTCAAGCCCTGATCTGCAATTGTAATTCCAAACCGGACCTGTGACCTCAGACTGGAATTGTGACTCGCAGCTTTGAAGTGCAATTGTGATTCCATAGTGGTATTGTGACCTCTAGCCTTGCACTGCAATTGTGATTCCAAATTGGAATTGTGAGCTCAGATTGGAATTGTGACATCAACTGTAATTGGGATTCCAAACTGGAATACTGCCCTCAGTCTCTAATTCTGACATAGAATTGGAATTGTGATTCCAAACAGGTATTTTGAGCTCAGTCTGGAATTGTGATATAGAAATGAATTTGTGATTCCAAACTGGAATTGTGAGCTCAAGCCTTGATCTGCAATTGTAATTCCAATCTGGAATTGTGATCTCAGACTGGAATTGTAACCCAGAGCTTTGAACTGCAATTGTGATTCCATATCGAAATTTTTTCTCTAGCCTTGCACTGCAATTGTGATTCCAAACCAGAATTGTGATCTCATATTGGAATGGGGACATAGAAGTGGAATTGTAATTCCAAACATGTATTGTGAGATCAGACTGGAATTGTGATATAGAAATGAAATTGTGATTCCAAACTGGAATTGTGAGCTCAAGCCTTGATCAGCAATTGTAAATCCAAACTGGAATTGTGACCTCAGACTGCAATTGTGACCCTGATTTTGAAGTGCAATTCTGATTCCATAGTGGAATTGTGACCTCTAGCCTTGCACTGGAATTGTCATTCCAAACTGGAATTCTGACCTGATACTGGAATTTTGACCCTGGGCTTTGAACTGCAATTGTGATTCCAAGGTGGAATTGTGACCTCTAGCCATGAACTGCAATTGTGATTCCAAACTGGAATTGAGGCCTCAGACTGCAATTGTGACCCTGGGCTTTGAACTGCAATATTGATTCCATAGTGGAATTGTGACATCTAGCCTTGCACTGCAATGGTGATTCCAAACTGGAATTGTGAGCTCAGACTGGAATTGTGGCATCAAATGGAATTGTGGTTCCAAACAGGTATTTTGAGCGCAGTAAGTAATTGTGATATAGAAATGAAATTGTGATTCCAAGCAGGAATTTTGAGATCAGGCCTGGATTTGCAATTGTAATTCCAATCTGGAATTGTGACCTCAGACTGCAATTGTGACCCTGATCTTTGAACTGCAATTGTGATTCCATAGTGGAATAGTGACCTCTAGCCTTGCACTCCAATTGTGATTGCAATCTGGAATTGTGAACGCAGATTTGCATTCGGACTTCAAGCCTTGATGTGGTATTTTGATTCCAAACTGGAATTGTGAGCTCAGACTGGAATTGTGGCAAAAAATGGTGTTGTGAATCCAAACTGGAATTGTGAGCTCAAGCCTTGATCTGCAACTGTAATTCCAAACTGGAATTGGGATCTCAGACTAGAATTGCGACCCTGAGCTTTGAATTGCATTTCTGAATGAATAGTGGAAATGTGACATCTAGCCTTGCACTGCAATTTTGATTCCAATCCGGAATTGTGACCGCCGACTGTAATTGTGACCTCTAGCCTTGCTCTCCAATTGTGATGCCAAACTGGAATTGTGAGCTCAGATTGAAATTGTGAAATAAAATGGAATTGTGATTCCAAACTGGAATTCTGCCCTCAGTCTCTAATTGTGACATAGAAGAGGAATTGTGATTCCAATCAGGAATTGTGAGCTTAGAAAAGAATTGTGATACAGAAATGAACTTGTGATTCCAATCTGGAATTGTGAGCTCAAGCCTTGATCTGCAATTGTAATTCCAAACTGGAATTGTGACCTCAGATTTGAATTGTGACCCTGAGCTTTGAACTGCAATTGTGATTCCATAGTGGAATTGTGACCTCTAGCCTTGCACTGCAATTTTGATTCCAAACCGGGATTGTGATCTCAGACTGGAATTTTGACCTCAAGACTTGAAATATAATTGTGATTCCAAACTGGAATTGTGAGCTCAGATAGGAATTGTCACATCAAATGGAATTGTGATTCAAAACAGGCATTGTGAGCTCAAGCCTTGATCTGCAATTGTAATTCCAAACCGGAATTGTGACCTCAGAAGGTAATTGGGACCTCAAGACATTATCTGGAATTTTGATTCCAAACTGGAATTGTGAGCTCAGACTGGAATTGTGACCTCAAGATTTCATCTGCAATTTTGATTCCAAACTGGAATTGTGAGCTCAGATTGAAATTGAGACATCAAATGGAATTGTGATTCCAAACCGGAATTTTGACCACAGATTGGAATGGGGATATAGTAGAAGAATTATGATTCCAATCAGGAATTGTGAGCTTAGAAAGGAATTGTGATATAGAAATGAAATTGTGATTCCAATCAGGAATTGTGAGCTTAGAAAGGAATTGTGATATAGAAATGAAATTGTGATTCCAAACTGGAATTGTGAGCTCAAGCCTTGATCTGCTATTGTAATTGCAAACTGCAATTGTGACCTCAGACTGGAATTCTGACCCTGAGTTTGATAATGCAATTGTGATTCCCTAGTGGAATTGTGACCTCTAGCCTTGCACTGCCATTGTGATTCCAAACCGGTATTGTGATCTCACACTATAATTGTGACCTCAAGCCTTGATCTCGAGTTTTGATTCCAAACTGGAATTGTGAGCTCAGACTGGAATTGTGACATCAAATGGAATTGTGATTCCAAACTGGAATTCTGTCCTCAGTCTCTAATTGTGACATAGTAGAGGAATTGTGATTCCAAACCAGAATTGTGACCACAGATTGGATTGGGGACATAGTAGAGGAATTATGATTCCAATCAGGAATTCTGAGCTCAGTCTGGAATTGTGATATAGAAATGAATTTGTGATTACAAACTGGAATTGTGAGCTCAGACTGGAATTGTGACATCTAATGGAATTGTAATTCCAAACTGGAATTCTGCTCTCAGTCTCTTATTGTGACATAGATGCGGAATTGTCATTCCAATCAGGAATTGTGAGCTTAGAAAGGAATTGTGATGTAGAAATGAACATGTCGTTCCAAACTGGAATTGTGAGCTCAAGCCATGATCTGTAATTGTAATTCCAAACTGGAATTGTGACCTTAGACTGGAATTGTGACCCTGAGCGTTGAATTGCATTTCTGATTCCATAGTGGAATGGTGACATCTAGCCTTGCACTGCAATATTGTTTCCAAACGGGAATTGTGACCGCAGACTGGAATTGGAATCTCTAGCCTTGATGTGCAATTTTGATTCCAAACTGGAATTGTGAGCTCTGATTGAAATTGTGACATAAAATGGAATTGTGATTCCAAACTGGAATTCTGCCCTCAGCCTCTAATTGTGACATAGTAGAGGAATTGTGATTCTAATCAGGAATTGTGATCTTAGAAAGGAATTGTGATATAGAAATGAACATGTGATTCCAAACTGGAATTGTGAGCTCAAGCCTTGATCTGCAACTGTAATTCCAAACTGGAATTGTGACCTCAGACTGCAATTGGGACCTCAAGCCTTGATCTGCCATTTTGATTCCAAACTGGAATTGTGAGCTGAGACTGGAATTGTGACATCAAATGGAATTGTGATTCCAAACTGGAATTCTGCCCTCAGTCTCTAATTGTGACATAGCAGCAGAATTGTGATTCCAATCAGGAATTGTGTGCTTAGAAAGGAATTGTGATATAGAAATGAAATTGTAATTCCAAACTGGAATTGTGACCTCAGACTGGAATTGTGACCCTGAGCTTTGAACTGCAATTGTGATTCCATACGGAACTTTTGATCTCTAGCCTTGCACTGCAATTGTGATTCCAAACCAGAATTGTGATCTCAGATTGGGATGGGGACATAGAAGTGGAATTGTGATTCCAAACATGTATTGTGAGCTCAGCAAGGAAGTGTGATATAGAAATGAACTTGTGATTCCAAACTGGAATTGTGACATCAGACTGGAATTGTGACCCTGAGCTTTGAACGGCAATTGTGATTCCATAGTGGAATTGTCACCTCTAGGCTTGCACTCCAATTTTGAATCCATTCCGGAATTGTGACCGCAGACTGTAATAGGGACCTCAAGCCTTGATCTGCAATTTTGATTCCAGACTGAAATTGTGAGTCCAGATTGGAATTATGACATGAAATGTAATTGTGATTCCAAACTGGAATTCTGCCCTCAGTCTCTAATTGTGACATAGAAGAGGAATTGTGATTCCAGTCAGGAATTGTGAGCGTAGAAAGGAATTGTGATATAGAAAAGAAATTGTGATTCCAAACTGGAATTGTGAGCTCAAGCCTTAATCTGTAATTGTAATTCCAAACTGCAATTGTGCCCTCAGACTGGAATTGTGACCCTGAGCTTTGAATTGCATTTCTGATTCCATAGTGGAAATGTGACATCTAGCCTTGCACTGCAATTGTGATTCCAAACCGGAATTGTGACCGCAGACTGGAATTGGAATCTCGAGCCTTGATGCGCAATTTTGATTCCAAACTGGAATTGTGAGCTCTGATTGAAATTGTGACATAAAATGGAATTGTGATTCCAAACTGGAATTCTGCCCTCAGTCTCTAATTGTGACATAGTAGAGGAATTGTGATTCCCATCAGGAATTGTGAGCTTAGAATGAAATTGTGATATAGAAATGAACTTGTGATTCCAAACTGGAATTGTGAGCTCAAGCCTTGATCTGCAACTGTAATTCCAAACTGGACTTGTGACCTCAGACTGGAATTGTGACCCTGAGCGTTGAATTGCATTTCTGATTCCATAGTGGAAATGTGACATCTAGCCTTGCACTGCAATTGTGATTCCAATCGGGTATTGTGACCTCAGACTGTAATTGGAATCTCAAGCCTTGATGTGCAATTTTGATTCCAAACTGGAATTGTGAGCCCTGATTGAAATTGTGACATAAAATGGAATTGTAATTCCAAACTGGAATTCTGCCCTCAGTCTCTAATTGTGACATAGTAGTGGAATTGTGATTCTAATAAGGAATTGTGATCTTAGAAAGGAATTGTGATATAGAAATGAACTTGTGATTCCAAACTGGAATTGTGAGCTCAAGCGTTGATCTGCAATTGTAATTCCAAACTGGAATTGTGACCTCGGACTGGAATTGTGACATCAAATGGAACTGTGATTCCAAACCGGAATTGTGACCACAGATTGGAATGGGGACATAGAAGTGGAATTGTGATTCCAAACTGGAATTGTGAGCTCAAGCCGTGATCTGCAACTGTAATTCCAAACTGGAATTGTGACATCAGACTGGAATTGTGACCCTGAGCTTTGAATTACATTTCTGAATGCATAGTGGAAATGTGACATCTAGCCTTTCACTGCAATTGTGATTCCAAACCGGAATTTTGAGCTCAGACTGTAATTGGGACCTAAAGCCTTGATCTGCAATTTTGATTCCAAACTGGAATTGTGAGTTCAGACTGGAATTGTGACATCAAATGGAATTGTGATTCCAAACTGGAATTCTGCCCTCAGTCTCTAATTGTGACATAGTAGAGGAATTGTGATTCCAATCGGGAATTGTGAGCTTAGAAAGGAATTGTGATATAGAAATGAACTTGTGATTCCAAACTGGAATTGTGACCTCAGACTGGAATTGTGACCCTGAGCTTGGAACTGCAATTGTGATTCCATATCGAAATTTTGATCTCTAGCCTTGCACTGCAATTGTGATTACAAACCAGAATTGTGGTCTCATATTGGAATGGGGACATAGAAGTGGAATTGTGATTCCAAACATGTATTGTGAGCTCAGCAAGGAATTGTGACATAGAAATGAAATTGTGATTCCAAACTGGAATAGTGAGCTCAAGATGTGATCTGCAATTGTAAATCCAAACTGGAATTGTGACCTCAGACTGGAATTGTGGCATAAAATGGTATTCTGATTCCAAACTTGAATTGTAAGCTCAAGCCTTGATCTGCAACTGTAATTCCAAACTGGTATTGTGACCTTAGACTGGAATTGTGACCGTGAGCTTTGAATTTAATTTCTGAATGCATAGTGGAAATGTGATATCTAGCCTTTCACTGCAATTTTGATTCCAAACTGGAATTGTGAGCTCAGACTGGAATTGTGACATCAAATGGAATTGTGATTCCAAACCGGAATTCTGCCCTCAGTCTATAATTGTGACATAGCAGCGGAATTGTGATTCCAATCAGGAATTGTGAGCTTAGAAAGGAATTGTGATATAGAAATGAACTTGTGATTCCAAACTGGAATTGTGAGCTCAAGCCTTGATCTACAATTGCAATTCCAAACTGGAATTGTGACCTCAGACTGGAATTGTGACCCTGAGCTTTGAACTGCAATTGTGATTCCATAATGGAATTGTGACCTCTTGCCTTGCACTGCAATTTTCATTCCAAACCGGAATTTTGAGCTCAGACTGGAATTGGGACCTCAAGCCTTGATCTGCAATTTTGATTCCAAACTGGAATTGTGAGCTCAGACTGAAATTATGACATAACATGGAATTGTGATTCCAAACCGGAATTTTGACCACAGATTGTAATGGGGACATAGAAGTGGAATTGTGATTCCAAACATGTATTGTGAGCTCAGCAAGGAATTGTGATATAGAAATGAAATTGTGATTCCAAACTGGAATTGTGAGCTCAAGCCTTGATCTGCAACTGTAATTCCAAACTGGAATTGTGACCTCAGACTGGAATTGTGACCCTGAGCTTTGAACGGCAATTGTGATTCCGTAGTGGAATTGTGACCTCAAGTCTTGATCTGCAATTTTGATTCCAAACTGGAATTGTGAGCTCAAACTGGAATTGTGACATCAAATGGAATTGTGATTCCAAACTGGAATTCTGCCCTCAGTCTCTAATTGTGACATAGCAGCGGAATTGTGATTCCAATCAGGAATTGTGTCCTTAGAAAGGAATTGTGATAAAGAAATGAACTTGTGATTCCAAACTGGAATTGTGAGCTCAAGCCTTGATCTGCAATTGTAATTCCAAACTGGAATTGTGACCTCAGATTGGAATTGTGACCCTGAGCTTGGAACTGCAATTGTGATTCCATATCGAAATTTTGATCTCTAGCCTTGCACTGCAATTGTGATTCCAAACCAGAATTGTGATCTCAGATTGGAATGGGGTCATAGAAGTGGAATTCTGATTCCGAACATGTATTGTGAGCTCTGCAAGGAATTGTGATATAGAAATGAAATTGTGATTCAAAACTGGAATTGTGAGCTCAAGATGTGATCTGCAATTGTAAATCCAAACTGGAATTGTGACCTCAGACTGGATTTGGGACCTCAAGCCTTGATCTGCCATTTTGATTCCAAACTGGAATTGTGAGCTCAAACTGGAATTGTGACATCAAATGGAATTGTGATTCCAAACTGGAATTCTGCCCTCAGTCTCTAATTGTGACATAGTAGAGGAATTTTGATTCTAATAAGGAATTGTGAGCTTAGAAAGGAATTGTGATATAGAAATGAACTTGTGATTCCAAACTGGAATTGTGAGCTCAGACTGGAATTGTGACCCTGAGCGTTGAATTGCATTTCTGATTCCATAGTGGAAATGTGACATCTAGCCTTGCACTGCAATTGTGATTCCAGTCGGGAATTGTGACCGCAGACTGTAACTGGAATCTCAAGCCTTGATCTGCAATTTTGATTCCAAACTGGAATTGTGAGCTCAGAATGGAATTGTGACATCAAATGGAATTGTGATTCCAAACTGGAATTCTGCCCTCAGTCTCTAATTGTGACATAGTAGAGGAAGTGTGATTCCAATCAGTAATTGTGAGCTTAGAAAGCAATTGTCATATAGAAAAGAACTTGTGATTCCAAACTGGAATTGTGACCTCAAGCCTTGATCTGCAATTGTAATTCCAATCTGGAATTGTGACATCAGACTGGAATTGTGACCTCACACTGGAATTGTGACCCTGAGTTTGAACTGCATTTGTGATTCCATAGTGGAATTGTCACCTCTAGCCTTGCACTGCAATTGTGATTCCAAACTGGAATTGTGACCGCAGAGTAGAATTGGTACCACAAGCCTTGAACTGCAATTTTGATTCCAAACTGGAATTGTGAGCTCAGACTGAAATTGTGAAATCAAATGAAATTGTGATTCCAAACTGGAATTCTGCCCTCAGTCTCTAATTGTGACATCGAAGAGGAATTGTGATTCCAATCAGGAATTGTGAGCTTAGAAAGGAATTGTGATATAGAAATTAACTTGTGATTCCAAACTGGAATTGTGAGCTCAAGCCTTCACCTGAAATTGTGATTCCAAACCGGAATTATGACCTCATACTGGAATTGTGACCTTGAGTTTTGAAATGCAATTGTGATTCCATAGTGGAATTGTGACCTCTAAACTTGCACTGCATTTGTGATGCCAAACTGGAATTGTGACCACAGACTGGAATTGGGACCTCCAACCTTGATTTGCAAATTTGATTCCAAACTGGAATTCTGCCCTCAGTCTCTAATTGTGACATAGTAGAGGAATTGTGATTCCAATCAGGAATTGTGAGCTTATAAAGGAATTGTGATATAGAAATGAACTTGTAATTCCAAACAGGAATTGTGACCTCGGACTGGAATTGTGACATCAAATGGAACTGTGATTCCAAACTGGAATTGTGACCACAGATTGGAATTGGGACATAGAATTAGAATTGTGATTCCAAACTGGAATTGTGAGCTCAAGCCTTGATCTGCAAATGTAATTCCAAACTGGAATTTTGTCATCAGACTGGAATTGTGACCCTGAGCTTTGAATTACATTTCGGAATGCGTAGTGGAAATGTCACAGCTAGACTTTCACTGCAATTATGATTCCAAACCGGAATTATGAACGCAGACTGCAATTGGGACCTCCAGCCTTGATCTGCAATTGTGATTCCAAATTGGAATTGTGAGCTCAGACGGGAATTGTGGCATAAAATGTTATTGTGATTCCAAACTCGAATTGTGACCTCAAGCCTTGATCTGCAACTGTAATTCCAAACTGGAATTGTGACCTCAGACTGGAATTGTGACACTCAGCTTTGAACTGCAATTGTGATTCCATAGTGGAATTGTGACCTCTAGGCTTGCACTGCATTAGTCATTCCAAACTGGAATTGTGACCGCAGACTGGAATTGTGACCTCAAGCCTTGATATGCAATTTTGATTCCAAACTGGAATTGTGAGCTCATACTGAAATTGTGACATCAAATGGAATTGTGATTCCAAACTGGAATTGTGAGCTTAGAATGGAATTGTCATGTAGAAATGAACTAGTGATTCCAAACAGGATTTGTCAGCTCAAGCCGTTATATGAAATGTTAGTTCTAAACTGGAATTCTGACCTTGGAGTGGAATTGTGACCTTGAGGTTTGAAATGTAATTGTGACTCCATAGTGGAATTGTGACATCTAGCCGCGCACTGCAGTTGTGATTCCAAACTGGAATTCTGCCCTAAGTCTCTAATTGTGGCATAGTAGAGGAATTGTGATTCCAATCAGGAATTGTGAGCTTAGAATGGAATTGTGATATAGAAATGAACTTGTAATTCCAAACTGGAATTGTGACCTCGGACTGGAATTGTGACATCAAATGGAACTGTGATTCCAAACTGGAATTGTGACCACAGATTGGAATTGAGACATAGAATTGGAATTGTGATTCCAAACTGGAATTGTGAGCTCAAGCCTTGATCTGCAAATGTAATTCCAAACTGGAATTGTGACATCAGACTGGAATTGTGACCCTGAGCTTTGAATTACATTTCTGAATGCATAGTGGAAATGTGACAACTAGACTTTCACTGCAATTGTGATTCCAAACCGGAATTTTGAACGCAGACTGCAATTGGGACCTCAAGCCTTGATCTGCAATTGTGATTCCAAACTGGAATTGTGACCTCAAGCCTTGATCTGCAACTGTAATTCCAAACGGGAATTGTGGCCTCAGACTGGAATTGTGACACTCAGCTTTGAACTACAATTGTGATTCCATATTGGAATTGTGACATCTAGCCTTGCACTGCATTCGTCATTCCAAACTGGAATTGTGACCGCAGACTGGAATTGTGACCTCAAGCCTTGATCTGCAATTTTGATTCCAAACTGGAATTGTCAGCTCCGACTGAAATTGTGACATCAAATGGAATTGTGATTCCAAACTGGAATTCTGCCCTCAGTCTCTAATTGTGGCATAGTAGTGGAATTGTGATTCCAATCAGGAATTGTGAGCTTAGAATGGAATTGTCATGTAGAAATGAACTAGTGATTCCAAACAGGATTTGTCAGCTCAAGCCGTTATATGCAATGTTAATTCTAAAGTGGAATTCTGACCTTAGAGTGGAATTGTGACCCTGAGGTTTGAAATGTAATTGTGATTTCATAGTGGAATTGTGACATCTAGCCGTGCACTGCAATTGTGATTCCAAACTGGAATTCTGCCCTAAGTCTCTAATTGTGGCATAGTAGAGGAATTGTGATTCCAATCAGGAATTGTGAGCCTCGAATGGAACTGTGAAATTGAAATGAACTTGTGATGCCAAACTGGAATTGTGAGCTCAAGCCTTGATCTGCAACGGTAATTCCAAACTGGAATTGAGACCCTGAGTTTGGAAAAGCAATTGTGATTCCATAGTGGAATTGTGACCCCTAGCCTTGCACTGCAATTGTGATTCCAAAGCAGAATTGTGAATACAGACTGGAATTGGGACCTCAAGCCTTGATCTGCAATTTTGATTCCAAACTGAAATTCTGCCCTCAGTCTCTAATTGTGACATCGAAGAGGAATTGTGAATCCAATCAGGAATTGTGAGCTTAGAAAGGAATTGTGATATATAAATGAAATTGTGATTCCAAACTGGAATTTTGAACTAAAGCCTTCCAATGAAATTGTGATTCCAAACCGGAATTATGACCGCAGACTGGAATTGTGACCTTGAGCTTTGAAATGCAATTGTGATTCCATAGTGGAATTGTGACCTCTAAACTTGCACTGCATTTGTGATTCCAAACCGGAATTGTGACCACAAACTGGAATTGGGACCTCAAACCTTGATCTCCAATTTTGGTTAAAAACTGGAATTCAGCCCTCAGTCTCTAATTGTGACATAATAGAGGAATTGTGATTCCAATCAGGAATTGTGAGCTTAGAAAGGAATTGTGATGTAGAAATGAAATTGTGATTCCAAACTGGAATTGTGAGCTCAAGCCTTGATCTCCTATTGTAATTCCAAACCGGAATTGTGGCCTCAGACTGGAATTGTGACCCTGAGCTTTGAACTGCAATTGTGATTCCATAGTGGAATTATCACCTCTAGCCTGGCACTCCAATTTTAAATCCATTCCGGGAATTGTGACTGCAGACTGTAATTGGGACCTCGAACCATGATCTGCAATTTCGATTCCAAACTGGAATTGTGAGCTCAGACTGAAATTGTGACATCAATTGGAATTGTGATTCCAAACTGGAATTCTGACCTCAGTCTCTAATTTTGACATCGAAGAGGAATTGTAATTCCAATCAGGAATTGTGACCTTAGAAAGGAATTGCGATATAGAAATGAAATTGTGATTCCAAACTGGAATTGTGAGCTCAAGCCTTGATCTCCTATTGTAATTCCAAACCGGAATTGTGGCCTCAGACTGGAATTGTGACCCTGAGCTTTGAACTGCAATTGTGATTCCATAGTGGAATTGTCACCTCTAGCCTTGCATTGCATTTGTCATTCCACACTGGAATTGTGACCGCAGACTGGAATTGTGACCTCAAGCCTTGATCTGCCATTTTGATTCGAAACTGGAATTGTGAGCTCACAGTGGAATTGTGCCATCAAATGGAATTGTGATTCCAAACTGGGATTCTGCCCTCAGTGTCTAATTTTGGCATATTAGAGGAATTGTGATTGCAAAGAGGAATTGTGAGATTAGAAAGCAATTGTCTTACAGAAAAGAACTTGTGATTCCAGACTGGAATTGTGAGCTCAAGCCTTGATCTGCAATTGTAATTCGAAACTGGAATTGTGACCTCAGACTGGAATTGTGACCCTGAGCCTTGAACTGCAATTGTGATTCCAATGTGGAATTGTGACCTCTAGCCTTGCACTGCATTTCTGATTCCATACCGGAATTGTGACTAGAGATTGGAATGGGGACATAGAATTGGAATTGTGATTCCAATCAGGAATTGTGAGCTTAGAAAGGAATTGTGATATAGAAATGAACATGTGATTCCAAACTGGAATTGTCAGCTCAAGCCTTCATCTGCAATTGTAAATCCAAACTGGAATTGTGACCTCAGACTAGAATTGTGACCGTGAGTTTGAACTGCAATTGTAATTCCATAGTGGAATTGTCACCTGTAGCCTTGCACTGCAATTGTGATTCCAAACTGGAATTGTGAGCTCAGACAGAAATTGTGGCATAAAATGGATTTGAGATCCCAAAATCGAATTGTGAGCTCAAGCTTTGATCTGCAATAGTAATTGCAGACCGGAAATGTGACCTCAGACTGGAATTGTGACCCTCAGCTTTGAAATGCAATTGTGATTCCATAGTGGAATTGTGACCTCTAGCCTTGCACTGCAATTGCGATTCCAAACCGGAATTGTGACCGCAGACTGGAATTGGGACCTCAAGCCTTGATCTGCAATTTTGATTCCAAACTGGAATTGTGAGCTGAGACTGGAATTGTGACATCAAATGGAATTGTGATTCCAATCTGGAATTCTGCCCTCAGTCTCTAATTGTGACATCGAGGAGGAATTGTGAATCCAATCAGGAATTATGAGCTTAGAAAGGAATTGTAATATAAAAATGAAATTGTGATTCCAAACCGGAATTATGACCTCAGACTGGAATTGTGACCATGAGCTTTGAAATGCAATTGTGATTCCATAGTGGAATTGTGACCTCTAAACTTGCACTGCATTTGAGATTCCAAACTGGAATTATGGCCACAGACTGGAATTGGGACCTCAAACCTTGATCTGCAATTTTGATTCCAAACTGGAATTCTGCCCTCAGTCTCTAATTGTGACATAGTAGAGAAATTGTGATTCCAATCAGGAATTGTGAGCTTAGAAAGGAATTGGGATATAGATATGGAATTGTGATTCCAAACTGGAATTGTGAGCTCAAGCGTTGATCTGCAATTGTAATTCCAAACTGAAATTGTGACATCAGACTGGAATTGCGAACCTGAGCCTTGAACTGCAATTGTGATTCCATAGCTGAATTGTGACCTCTAGACTTGCACTGCAATTCTGATTCCAAACTGGAATTGTGACTACAGATTGGAATGGCGACATAGAATTGGAATTGTGATTCAAATCAGGAATTGTGAGGTTAGAAATGAATTGTGATATAGAAACGAACTTGTGATTCCAAACTGGAATTGTGAGCTCAAGCCTTGATCTACAATTGTAATTCCAAACTGGAATTGGGACGTCACACTGGAATTGTGACCCTGAGCTTTGAAATGCAATTGTGATTCCAATGTGGAATTTTGACGTGTAGCCTTGCACTGCATTTGTCATACCAAATTGGAATTGTGACCGCAGACTGGAATTGTGAGCTCAAGCCTTGATCTGCAATTTTGATTCCAAACTGGAATTGTGAGCTCCGACTGAAATTGTGACATCAAATGGAATTGTGATTCCAAACTGAAATTCTGCCCTCAGTGTCTAATTCCGGCATAGTAGAGGAATTGTGATTCCAATCAGGAATTGTGAGCTTATAAAGGAATTGTGATATAGAAATAAACATGTGATTCCAAACTGGAATTGTGAGCTCAAGCCTTGATCTGCAATTGTAATTCCAAACTGGAATTGTGACGTCAGACTGGAAATGTGACCCTGAGCTTTGAACTACAATTGTGATTCCATAATGGAATTGTGACCTCTAGCCATGAACTGCAATTGTGATTCCAAAATGGAATTGTGAGAGCAGACTGGAATTGTGACCTCAACCCTTGATGTGCAATTTTGATTCCAAACTGGAATTGTGACCTCACACAGGAATTGTGACCCTAAGCTTTGAACGGCAATTGTGGCTCCATATCGAACTTTGATTTGTAGCCTTGCACTGCAATTGTGATTCCAAACCAGAATTGTGACCACAGATTGGAATGGGGCCATAGAAGTGGAATTGTGAATCCAAACATGTATTGTGAGCTCAGCAAGGAATTGTGATATAGAAATGAAATTGTGATTCCAAAATGGAATTGTGAGCTCAAGCGTTGATCTGCAATTGTAATTCCAAACTGGAATTGTGACCTCAGACTGGAAATGTGACCCTGAGCTTTGAACAGCAATTGTGATTCCATAATGGAATTGTGACCTCAAGCACGGCAATTGTGATTCCAAACCGGGATTGTGACCACAGATTGGAATGGGGCCATAGAAGTGGAATTGTGAATCCAAACATGTATTGTGAGCTCAGTAAGGAATTGTGATATAGAAATGAAATTGTGATTCCAAACTGGAATTGTGAGCTCAAGCCTTGATCTTCTATTGTAATTGCAAACCGGAATTGTCACCGAAGACTGGAATTGGGACCTCAAGCCTTGATGTACAATTTTGATTCCAAGCTGGAATTGTGAGCTCAGACTGGAATTGTGACATCAAATGGAATTGTGGTTCCAAACTGGAATTCTACCCTCTGTCTCTAATTGTGACATAGTAGAGGAATTTTGATTCCAATCAGGAATTGTGAGCTCAGAAAGGTATTGTGATATAGAAATGAACTTGTGATTCCAAACTGGAATTGTGAGCTCAAGCCTTGATCTGCAATTGTAAATCCAAACCAGAATTGTGACCACAGGCTGTAATTGGGACCTCAAAACTTGATCTGCAATTTTGATTCCAAACTGGAATTCTGCCCTCAGTCTCTAATTGTGACATAGTAGAGGAATTGTGATTCCAAACATGTATTGTGAGCTCAGTAAGGAATTGTGATATAGAAATGAAATTGTGATTCCAAACTGGAATTGTGAGCTCATGCGTTGATCTGCAATTGTAATTCCAAACTGCAATTGTAACCTCAGACTGGAATTGTGACCCTGACTTTTGAAATGCAATTGTGATTCCATAGTGGAATTGTGACCTCTAGCCTTGCACTGCATTTGTCATACCAAACTGGAATTGTGACTGCAGACTGGAATTGTGAGCTCAAGCCTTGATCTGCAATTTTGATTCCAAACTGGAATTGTGAGCTCCGACTGAAATTGTGACATCAAATGGAATTGTGATTCCAAACTGGAATTCTGCCCTCAGTGCCTAATTCTGGCATAGTAGAGGAATTGTGATTCCAATCAGGAATTGTGAGCTTAGAAAGGAATTGTGATATAGAAATAAACATGTGATTCCAAACTGGAATTGTGAGCTCAAGCCTTGATCTGCAATTGAAATTCCAAACTGGAATTGTGAGCTCAGACTGGAATTTTGACATCAAGCCTTGATCTGCAATTGGATTCTAAATTGGAATTCTGCCCTCCGTCTCTAATTGTGACATAGTAGAGGAATTGTGATTCCAATCAGGAATTGTGAGCTTAGAAAGGAATTGTGATATAGAAAGGAAATTGTGATTCCAAACTGGAATTGTGAGCTCAAGCGTTGATCTGCAATTGTAATTCCAAACTGGAATTGTGACCTCAGACTGGAATTGTGACGCTTAGCTTTGAATTGCATTTCTGAATGCATAGTGGAAATGTGACATCTAGCCTTTCACTGCAGTTGTGATTCCAAACCGGAATTTTGAGCTCAGACTGGAATTGGGACCACAAGCCTTGATCTGCAATTTTGATTCCAAACTGGAATTTTGATCTCAGACGGGAATTGTAACATAAAATGGATTTGTGATCCCAAACTGGAATTGTGAGCTCCAGCCTTGATCTGCAATTGTAATTCCAAACTGGAATTGTGACCTCAGATTGGAATTGTGACCCTGAGCTTTGAACTGCAATTGTAATTCCATAGTGGAATTGTGACCTCTAGCCTTGCACTGCAATTCTCATTCCAATCCGGAATTGTGACCGCAGACTGGAATTGGGACCTCCAAGCCTTGATCTGCAATTTTGATTCCAAACTGGAATTCTGCCCTCAGTCTCTAATTGTGACATAGTAGTGGAATTGTGATTCCAATCAGGAATTGTAAGCTTAGAATGGAATTGTCATGTAGAAATGAACTAGTGATTCCAAACAGGAATTGTCAGCTCATGCGTTGATCTGCAATTGTAATTCCAAACTGCAATTGTGACCTCAGACTGGAATTGTGACCCTGATGTTTGAAAAGGTATTGTGATTCCATAGTGGAATTGTGACATCTAGCCGTGCACAGCAATTGTGATTCCAAACCGGAATTGTGACCGCAGACTGGAATTGGGACCTCAAGCCTTGATCTGCAATTTTGATTCCAAGCTGGAATTCTGCCCACAGTCTCTAATTGTGACATCGAAGAGGAATTGTGAATCCAATCAGGAATTGTGAGCTTAGAAAGGAATTGTGATATAGAAATGAAATTGTGATTCCAAACTGGAATTGTGAGCTCATGCGTTGATCTGCAAATGTAATTCCAAACTGCAATTGTGACCTCAGACTGGAATTGTGACCCTGATGTTTGAAAAGTTATTGTGATTCCAATGTGGAATTGTGACATCTAGCCGTTCACTGCAATTGTGATTCCAAACCGGAATTGTGACCGCAGACTGGAATTGGGACCTCAAGCCTTGATCTGCAATTTTGATTCCAAACTGGAATTGTCAGCTCCGACTGAAATTGTGACATCAAATGGAATTGTGATTCCAAACTGGAATTCTGCCCTCAGTGTCTAATTCTGGCATAGTAGAGGAATTGTGATTCCAAACAGGAATTGTGAGCTTAGAAAGGAATTGTGATATAGAAATAAACATGTGATTCCAAACTGGAATTGTGAGCTCAAGCCTTGATCTGCAATTGTAATTCCAAACTGGAATTGTGACAGCAGACTGGAATTGGGACCTCAAGCCTTGATCTGCAGTTTTGATTCCAAACTGGAATTGTGACCGCAGACTGGAATTTTGACATCAAGCCTTGATCTGTAATTGGATTCCAAACTGGAATTCTGCCCACAGTCTCTAATTGTGACATCGAAGAGGAATTGTGAATCCAATCAGGAATTGTGAGCTTAGAAAGGAATTGTGATATA
This sequence comes from Sturnus vulgaris, assembly GCF_052056855.1. Lineage (NCBI taxonomy): Eukaryota > Metazoa > Chordata > Aves > Passeriformes > Sturnidae > Sturnus > Sturnus vulgaris. The sequence continues at coordinate 190,208 of NW_028276431.1, read as the reverse complement.
GAAATGAAATTGTGATTCCAAACTGGAATTGTGAGCTCATGCGTTGATCTGCAATTGTAATTCCAAACTGCAATTGTGACCTCAGACTGGAATTGTTACCCTGATGTTTGAAAAGGTATTGTGATTTCATAGTGGAATTGTGACATCTAGCCGTGCACAGCAATTGTAATTCCAAACCGGAATTGTGACCGCAGACTGGAATTGGGACCTCAAGCCTTGATCTGCAATTTTGATTCCAAGCTGGAATTGTGAGCTCAGACTGGAATTGTGACATCAAATGGAATTGTGGTTCCAAACTGGAATTCTGCCCTCAGTCTCTAATTGTGACATCGAAGAGGAATTGTGAATCCAATCAGGAATTGTGAGCTTAGATAGGAATTGTGATATAGAAATGAAATTGTGATTCCAAACTGGAATGGTGAGCTCAAGCCTTCCAATGAAATTGTGATTCCAAATCGGAATTATGACCTCAGACTGGAATTGTGACCCTTAGCTTTGAAAAGTTATTGTGATTCCAATGTGGAATTGTGACATCTAGCCGTGCACTGCAATTGTGATTCCAAACTGGAATTGTGACCGCAGACTGGAATTGGGACCTCAAGCCTTGATCTGCAATTTTGATTCCAAACTGGAATTGTGAGCTCAGACTGAAATTGTGACATCAAATGGAATTGTGATTCCAAACTGGAATTGTGAGCTCAAGCCTTGATCTGCAATTGTAATTCCAAACTGGAATTGTGACCTCCGATTGGAATTGTGACCCTGAGCTTTGAACTGCAATTGTGGTTCCATAGTGGAATTGTGACCTCTAGTCTTGCACTGCAATTGTGATTCCAAACCGGAATTGTGACCGCAGACTGGAATTGTGACCTCAAGCCTTGATGTACAATTTTGATTCCAAGCTGGAATTGTGAACTCAGACTGGAATTGAGACATCAAATGGAATTGTGGTTCCAAACTGGAATTCTGCCCTGAGTCTCTAATTGTGGCATAGTAGAGGAATTCTGATTCCAATCAGGAATTGTGAGCTTAGAATGGAATTGTGATATAGAAATGAACTTGTGATTCCAAACTGGAATTGTGAGCTCAAGCCTTGATCTGCAATTGTAATTCCAAACTGGAATTGTGACAGCAGACTGGAATTGGGACCTCAAGCCTTGATCTGCAATTTTGATTCCAAACTGGAATTGTGACCGCAGACTGGAATTTTGACATCAAGCCTTGATCTGTAATTGGATTCCAAACTGGAATTCTGCCCGCAGTCTCTAATTGTGACATCGAAGAGGAATTATGAATCCAATCAGGAATTGTGAGCTTAGAAAGGAATTGTGATATAGAAATGAAATTGTGATTCCAAACTGGAATTGTGAGCTCAAGCCTTGATCTGCTATTGTAATTGTAAACCGGAATTGTGACCTCAGACTCGAATTGTGACCTTGAGCTTTGAAATGCAATTGTGATTCCATAGTGGAATTGTGACCTCTAAACTTGCACTGCATTTGTGATTCCAAACCAGAATTGTGACCACAGACTGGAATTGGGACCTCAAACCTTGATCTGCAATTTTGATTCCAAACTGGAATTCTGCCCTCAGTCTCTAATTGTGACATAGCAGCAGAATTGTCATTCCAATCAGGAATTGTGAGCTTAGAAAGGAATTGTGATATAGAAATGAAATTGTGATTCCAAACTGGAATTGTGAGCTCATGCGTTGATCTGCAATTGTAATTCCAAACTGCAATTGTGACCTCAGACTGGAATTGTGACCCTGATGTTTGAAAAGTTATTGTGAGTCAATAGTGGAATTGTGACATCTAGCCGTGCACTGCAATTGTGATTCCAAACCGGAATTGTGACCGCAGACTGGAATTGGGACCTCAAGCCTTGATCTGCAATTTTGATTCCAAACTGGAATTGTGAGCCCTGACTCAAATTGTGACATCAAATGGAATTGTGATTCCAAACTGGAATTCTGCCCTCAGTGTCTAATTCTGGCATAGTACAGGAATTGTGATTCAAATCAGGAATTGTGAGCTTAGAAAGGAATTGTGATATAGAAATGAAATTGTGATTCCAAACTGGAATTATGAGCTCAAGCCTTGATCTGCAATTGTAATTCCAAACTGCAATTGTGACCTCGGACTGGAATTGTGATCCTGAGCTTTGAACTGCAATTGTGATTCCAAACTGGAATTTTGAACGCAGACTGGAATTGGGACCTCAAGCCTTGATCTGGAATTTTGATTCCAAACTGGAATTGGGAGCTCAGATTGGAATTGTGACCCTGAGCTTTGAATTACATTTCTCATTCCTTAGAGGAATTGTGACCTCAATCCTTGCACTGCAATTGTGATTCCAATCGGAAATTGTGACCCCAGACGGTAATTGGAACCTCAAGCCTTGATCTGCAATTTTGATTCCAAACTGGAATTGTCAGCTCAGACTGAAATTGTGACATCAAATGGAATTGTGATTCCAAACTGGAATTGTGAGCTCAAGCCTTGATCTGATATTCTAATTGCAGAGAGGAATTGTGACCTCAGACTGGAATTGTGACCCTGAGTTTTGAAATGCAATTGTGATTCCATAGTGGAATTGTGACCTCTAGCCTTGCACTGCATTTGTGATTCCAAACTGGAATTGTGACCACAGACTGGAATTGGGACCTCAAACCTTGATCTGCAATTTTGATTCCAAACTTGAATTCTGCCCTCATTCTCTAATTGTGACATCGAAGAGGAATTGTGAATCCAATCAGGAATTGTGAGCTTAGAAAGGAATTGTGATATAGAAATGAAATTGTGATTCCAAACTGGAATTGTGAGCTCAAGCCTTGATCTGCTATTGTAATTCCAAACTGGAATTGTGACCTCAGACTGGAATTGTGACCTTGAGCTTTGAAATGCAATTGAGATTCCATAGTGGAATTCTGACCTCTAGCCTTGCACTGCATTTGTCATACCAAACTGGAATTGTGACCGCAGACTGGAATTGTGAGCTCAAGCCTTGATCTGCAATTTTGATTCCAAACTGGAATTGTGACCTCCGACTGATATTGTGACATCAAATGGAATTGTGATTCCAAACTGGAATTCTGCCCTCAGTGTCTAATTCTGGCATAGTAGAGGAATTGTGATTCCAATCAGGAATAGTGAGCTTATAAAGGAATTGTGATATAGAAATAAACATGTGATTCCAAACTGGAATTGTGAGCCCAAGCGTTGATCTGCAATTGTAATTCCAAACTGGAATTGTGAGCTCAGACTGAAATTGTGACATCAAATGGAATTGTGATTCCAAACTGGAATTGTGAGCTCAAGCCTTGATCTGATATTCTAATTGCAGACAGGAATTGTGACCTCCGACTGGAATTGTTACCCTGAGCTTTGAACTGCAATTGTGATTCCATAGTGGAATTGTGACATCTAGCCGTGCACTGCAATTGTGATTCCAAACCGGAATTGTGACCACAGACTGGAATTGGGACCTCAAGCCTTGATGTACAATTTTGATTCCAAACTGGAAATGTGAGCTCAGACTGGAATTGTGACATCAAATGGAATTGTGGTTCCAAACTGGAATTCTGCCCTCAGTCTCTAATTGTGGCATAGTAGAGGAATTCTGATTCCAATCAGGAATTGTGAGCTTAGAAAGGAATTGTGATATAGAAATGAAATTGTGATTCCAAACTGGAATTGTGAGCTCAAGCCTTGATCTGCAATTGTAATTGTAAACCGGAATTGTGACCTCAGACTGGAATTGTGACCATGAGCTTTGAAATGCAATTGTGATTCCATAGTGGAATTGTGACCTCTAAACTTGCACTGCATTTGTGATTCCAAACCAGAATTGTGACCACAGGCTGTAATTGGGACCTCAAACCTTGATCTGCAATTTTGATTCCAAACTGGAATTCTGCCCTCAGTCTCTAATTGTGACGTAGTAGAGGAATTGTCATTCCAATCAGGAATTGTGAGCTTAGAAAGGAATTGTGATATAGAAATGAAATTGTGATTCCAAACTGGAATGGTGAGCTCATGCGTTGATCTGCAATTGTAATTCCAAACTGGAATTGTGACCTCAGACTGGAATTGTGACCCTTAGCTTTGAAAAGTTATTGTGATTCCATAGTGGAATTGTGACATCTAGCCGTGCACTGCAATTGTGATTCCAAACCGGAATTGTGACCGCAGACTGGAATTGGGACCTCAAGCCTTGATCTGCAATTTTGATTCCAAACTGGAATTGTGAGCTGCGACTGAAATTGTGACATCAGATGGAATTTTGATTCCAAACTGGAATTCTGCCCTCAGTGTCTAATTCTGGCATAGTAGAGGAATTGTGATTCCAATCAGGAATTGTGAGCTTAGAAAGGAATTGTGATATAGAAATAAACATGTGATTCCAAACTGGAATTGTGAGCTCAAGCCTTGATCTGCAATTGTAATTCCAAACTGGAATTGTGACCTCAGACTGGAATTGTGATCCTGAGCTTTGAACTGCAATTGTGATTCCAAACTGGAATTGTGACCTCTAGCCATGAACTGCAATTGTGATTCCAAAATGGAATTGTGAGAGCAGACTGGAATTGGGACCTCAAGCCTTGATCTGCAATTTTGATTCCAAACTGGAATTGTGAGCTCAGACTGGAATTTTGACATCAAGCCTTGATCTGCAATTGGATTCTAAATTGGAATTCTGCCCTCAGTCTCTAATTGTGACATAGTAGAGGAATTGTGAATCCAATCAGGAATTGTGAGCTTAGAAAGGAATTGTGATATAGAAATGAACTTGTGATTCCAAACTGGAATTGTGAGCTCAAGCGTTGATCTGCAATTGTAATTCCAAACTGGAATTGTGACCTCAGACTGGAATTGTGACCCTGAGCTTTGAACTGCAATTGTGATTCCATAATGGAATTGTGACCTCAAGCCTTGCACGGCAATTGTGATTCCAAACCGGGATTGTGATCTCAGACTGGAATTTTGACCTCAAGACTTGAGATGTAATTGTGATTCCAAACCAGAATTGTGACCACAGATTGGAATGGGGCCATAGAAGTTGGATTGTGATTCCAAACATGTATTCTGAGCTCAGTAAGGTATTGTGATATAGAAATGAAATTGTGAATCCAAACTGGAATTGTGAGCTCAAGCCATGATATGCTATTGTAATTGCAAACCGGAATTGTGACCTCAGACTGGATTTGTGACCCTGAGCTTTGAACGGCAATTCTCATTCCATAGTGGAATTGTGACCTCAAGCCTTGCACTGCAATTGTGATTCCAAACTGGAATTTTGAACGCACACTGGAATTGGGACCTCAAGCCTTGATCTGGAATTTTGATTCCAAACTGGAATTGGGAGCTCAGATTGGAATTGTGACCCTGAGCTTTGAATTACATTTCTCATTCCATAGTGGAATTGTGACCTCAAGCCTTGCACTACAATTTTGATTCCAATCGGGAATTGTGACCACAGACGGTAATTGGAACCTCAAGCCTTGATCTGCAATTTTGATTCCAAACTGGAATTGTCAGCTCAGACTGAAATTGTGACATCAAATGGAATTGTGATTCCAAACTGGAATTGTGAGCTCAAGCCTGGATCTGATATTCTAATTGCAGACAGGAATTGTGACCTCAGACTGGAATTGCGACCCTGAGCTTTGAACTGCAATTGTGATTCCATAGTGGAATTGTGACCTCTAGCCTTGCACTGCATTTGTGATTCCAAACTGTAATTGTGACCAAAGACTGGAATTGGGACCTCAAACCTTGATCTGCAATTTTGATTCCAAACTGGAATTCTGCCCTCAGTCTCTAATGTGACATAGAAAGGAATTGTGAATCCAATCAGGAATTGTGAGCTTAGAAAGGAATTGTGATATAGAAATGAAATTGTGATTCCAAACTGGAATGGTGAGCTCAAGCCTTCAAATGAAATTGTGATTCCAAACCGGAATTATGACCTCAGACTGGAATTGTGACCATGAGCTTTGAAAAGCAATTGTGATTCCATAGTGGAATTGTGACTTCTAAACTTGCACTGCATTTGTCATTCCAAACCAGAATTGTGACCACAGGCTGTAATTGGGACCTCAAACCTTGATCTGCAATTTTGATTCCAAACTGGAATTCTGCCCTCAGTCTCTAATTGTGACGTAGTAGAGGAATTGTGAATCCAATCAGGAATTGTGAGCTTAGAAAGGAATTGTGATATAGAAATGAAATTGTGATTCCAAACTGGAATTGTGAGCTCATGCGTTGATCTGCAATTGTAATTCCAAACTGCAATTGTGACCTCAGACTGGAATTGTGACCCTGACTTTTCAAATGCAATTTTGATTCCAATGTGGAATTGTGACCTCTAGCCTTGCACTGCATTTGTCATACCAAACTGGAATTGTGACCGCAGACTGGAATTGTGAGCTCAAGCCTTGATCTGCAATTGTAATTCCAAACTGGAATTGTGACCTCAGACTGGAATTGTGATCCTGAGCTTTGAACTGCAATTGTGATTCCAAACTGGAATTGTGACCTCTAGCCATGAACTGCAATTGTGATTCCAAAATGGAATTGTGACCGCAGACTGGAATTGGGACCTCAAGCCTTGATCTGCAATTTTGATTCCAAACTGGAATTTTGAGCTCAGACTGGAATTTTGACATCAAGCCTTGATCTGCAATTGGATTCTAAATTGGAATTCTGCCCTCAGTCTCTAATTGTGACATAGTAGAGGAATTGTGATTCCAATCAGGAATTGTGAGCTTAGAAAGGAATTGTGATTTAGAAATGAAACTGTGATTCCAAACTGGAATTGTGAGCTCAAGCGTTTATCTGCAATTGTAATTCCAAACTGGAATTGTGACCTCAGATTGGAATTGTGACGCTTAGCTTTGAATTGCATTTCTGAATGCATAGTGGAAATGTGACATCTAGCCTTTCACTGCAGTTGTGATTCCAAACCGGAATTTTGAGCTCAGACTGGAATTGGGACCACAAGCCTTGATCTGCAATTTTGATTCCAAACTGGAATTTTGAGCTCAGACGGGAATTGTGACATAAAATGGATTTGTGATCCCAAACTGGAATTGTGAGCTCAAGCCTTGATCTGCAATTGTAATTCCAAACTGGAATTGTGACCTCAGATTGGAATTGTGACCCTGAGCTTTGAACTGCAATTGTGATTCCATAGTGGAATTGTGACCTCTAGCCTTGCACTGCAATTCTCATTCCAATCCGGAATTGTGACCGCAGACTGGAATTGGGACCTCCAAGCCTTGATCTGCAATTTTGATTCCAAACTGGAATTCTGCCCTCAGTCTCTAATTGTGACATAGTAGTGGAATTGTGATTCCAATCAGGAATTGAAAGCTTAGAATGGAATTGTCATGTACAAATGAACTAGTGATTCCAAAAAGGAATTGACAGCTCAAGCCGTTATATGCAATGATAATTCTAAAGTGGAATTCTGACCTTGGACTGGAATTGTGACCCTGATGTTTGAAACGTTATTGGGATTCCATAGTGGAATTGTGACATCTAGCCGTGCACTGCAATTGTGATTCCAAACCGGAATTGTGACCGCAGACTGGAATTGGGACCTCAAGCCTTGATCTGGAATTTTGATTCCAAACTGGAATTGTGAGCTCAGTCTGAAATTGTGACATCAAATGGAATTGTGATTCCAAACTGGAATTGTGAGCTGAAGCGTTGATCTGCAATTGTAATTCCAAACTGGAATTGTGACCTCCGATTCGAATTGTGACCATGAGCTTTGAACTGCAATTGTGATTCCATAGTGGAATTGTGACCTCTAGCCATGAACTGCAATTGTGATTCCAAAATGGAATTGTGATCTCAGACTGGAATATTGACCTCAAGCCTTGATCTGCAATTTTGATTCCAAACTGGAATTGTGAGCTCAGACTGGAATTTTGACATCAAGCCTTGATCTGCAATTGGATTCTAAATTGGAATTCTGCCCTCAGTCTCTAATTGTGACATAGTAGAGGAATTGTCATTCCAATCAGGAATTGTGAGCTTAGAAAGGAATTGTGATATAGAAATGAAACTATGATTCCAAACTGGAATTGTGAGCTCAAGCGTTGATCTGCAATTGTAATTCCAAACTGGAATTGTGACCTCAGACTGGAATTGTGACCCTTAGCTTTGAATTGCATTTCTGAATGCATAGTGGAAATGTGACATCTAGCCTTTCACTGCAGTTGTGATTCCAAACCGGAATTTTGAGCTCAGACTGGAATTGGGACCACAAGCCTTGATCTGCAATTTTGATTCCAAACTGGAATTTTGAGCTCAGACGGGAATTGTGACATCAAACGGAATTGTGATTCCAAACAGGAATTCTGCCCTCAGTCTCTAATTGTGACATCGAAGAGGAATTGTGAATCCCATCAGGAACTGTGAGCTTGGAAAGGAATTGTGATATAGAAATGAAATTGTGATTCCAAACTGGAATTGTGAGCTCAAGCCTTCCAATGAAACTGTGATTCCAAATCGCAATTATGACCTCAGACTGGAATTGTGACCCTGATGTTTGAAAAGTTATTGTGATTCCATAGTGGAATTGTGACATCTAGCCGTGCACTGCAATTGTGATTCCAAACTGGAATTGTGACCGCAGACTGGAATTGGGACCTCAAGCCTTGATCTGCAATTGTAATTCCAAACTGGAATTCTGCCCTCAGTCTCTAATGTGACATAGAAAGGAATTGTGAATCCAATCAGGAATTGTGAGCTTAGAAAGGAATTGTGATATAGAAATGAAATTGTGATTCCAAACTGGAATGGTGAGCTCAAGCCTTCAAATGAAATTGTGATTCCAAACCGGAATTATGACCTCAGACTGGAATTGTGACCATGAGCTTTGAAAAGCAATTGTGATTCCATAGTGGAATTGTGACTTCTAAACTTGCACTGCATTTGTCATTCCAAACCAGAATTGTGACCACAGGCTGTAATTGGGACCTCAAACCTTGATCTGCAATTTTGATTCCAAACTGGAATTCTGCCCTCAGTCTCTAATTGTGACGTAGTAGAGGAATTGTCATTCCAATCAGGAATTGTGAGCTTAGAAAGGAATTGTGATATAGAAATGAAATTGTGATTCCAAACTGGAATTGTGAGCTCATGCGTTGATCTGCAATTGTAATTCCAAACTGCAATTGTGACCTCAGACTGGAATTGTGACCCTGACTTTTCAAATGCAATTTTGATTCCAATGTGGAATTGTGACCTCTAGCCTTGCACTGCATTTGTCATACCAAACTGGAATTGTGACCGCAGACTGGAATTGTGAGCTCAAGCCTTGATCTGCAATTGTAATTCCAAACTGGAATTGTGACCTCAGACTGGAATTGTGATCCTGAGCTTTGAACTGCAATTGTGATTCCAAACTGGAATTGTGACCTCTAGCCATGAACTGCAATTGTGATTCCAAAATGGAATTGTGACCGCAGACTGGAATTGGGACCTCAAGCCTTGATCTGCAATTTTGATTCCAAACTGGAATTTTGAGCTCAGACTGGAATTTTGACATCAAGCCTTGATCTGCAATTGGATTCTAAATTGGAATTCTGCCCTCAGTCTCTAATTGTGACATAGTAGAGGAATTGTGATTCCAATCAGGAATTGTGAGCTTAGAAAGGAATTGTGATTTAGAAATGAAACTGTGATTCCAAACTGGAATTGTGAGCTCAAGCGTTTATCTGCAATTGTAATTCCAAACTGGAATTGTGACCTCAGATTGGAATTGTGACGCTTAGCTTTGAATTGCATTTCTGAATGCATAGTGGAAATGTGACATCTAGCCTTTCACTGCAGTTGTGATTCCAAACCGGAATTTTGAGCTCAGACTGGAATTGGGACCACAAGCCTTGATCTGCAATTTTGATTCCAAACTGGAATTTTGAGCTCAGACGGGAATTGTGACATAAAATGGATTTGTGATCCCAAACTGGAATTGTGAGCTCAAGCCTTGATCTGCAATTGTAATTCCAAACTGGAATTGTGACCTCAGATTGGAATTGTGACCCTGAGCTTTGAACTGCAATTGTGATTCCATAGTGGAATTGTGACCTCTAGCCTTGCACTGCAATTCTCATTCCAATCCGGAATTGTGACCGCAGACTGGAATTGGGACCTCCAAGCCTTGATCTGCAATTTTGATTCCAAACTGGAATTCTGCCCTCAGTCTCTAATTGTGACATAGTAGTGGAATTGTGATTCCAATCAGGAATTGAAAGCTTAGAATGGAATTGTCATGTACAAATGAACTAGTGATTCCAAAAAGGAATTGACAGCTCAAGCCGTTATATGCAATGATAATTCTAAAGTGGAATTCTGACCTTGGACTGGAATTGTGACCCTGATGTTTGAAACGTTATTGGGATTCCATAGTGGAATTGTGACATCTAGCCGTGCACTGCAATTGTGATTCCAAACCGGAATTGTGACCGCAGACTGGAATTGGGACCTCAAGCCTTGATCTGGAATTTTGATTCCAAACTGGAATTGTGAGCTCAGTCTGAAATTGTGACATCAAATGGAATTGTGATTCCAAACTGGAATTGTGAGCTGAAGCGTTGATCTGCAATTGTAATTCCAAACTGGAATTGTGACCTCCGATTCGAATTGTGACCATGAGCTTTGAACTGCAATTGTGATTCCATAGTGGAATTGTGACCTCTAGCCATGAACTGCAATTGTGATTCCAAAATGGAATTGTGATCTCAGACTGGAATATTGACCTCAAGCCTTGATCTGCAATTTTGATTCCAAACTGGAATTGTGAGCTCAGACTGGAATTTTGACATCAAGCCTTGATCTGCAATTGGATTCTAAATTGGAATTCTGCCCTCAGTCTCTAATTGTGACATAGTAGAGGAATTGTCATTCCAATCAGGAATTGTGAGCTTAGAAAGGAATTGTGATATAGAAATGAAACTATGATTCCAAACTGGAATTGTGAGCTCAAGCGTTGATCTGCAATTGTAATTCCAAACTGGAATTGTGACCTCAGACTGGAATTGTGACCCTTAGCTTTGAATTGCATTTCTGAATGCATAGTGGAAATGTGACATCTAGCCTTTCACTGCAGTTGTGATTCCAAACCGGAATTTTGAGCTCAGACTGGAATTGGGACCACAAGCCTTGATCTGCAATTTTGATTCCAAACTGGAATTTTGAGCTCAGACGGGAATTGTGACATCAAACGGAATTGTGATTCCAAACAGGAATTCTGCCCTCAGTCTCTAATTGTGACATCGAAGAGGAATTGTGAATCCCATCAGGAACTGTGAGCTTGGAAAGGAATTGTGATATAGAAATGAAATTGTGATTCCAAACTGGAATTGTGAGCTCAAGCCTTCCAATGAAACTGTGATTCCAAATCGCAATTATGACCTCAGACTGGAATTGTGACCCTGATGTTTGAAAAGTTATTGTGATTCCATAGTGGAATTGTGACATCTAGCCGTGCACTGCAATTGTGATTCCAAACTGGAATTGTGACCGCAGACTGGAATTGGGACCTCAAGCCTTGATCTGCAATTGTAATTCCAAACTGCAATTGTGACCTCAAACTGGAATTGCGACCCTGACTTTGAAATGCAATTGTGATTCCAATGTGGAATTGTGACCTCAAGCCTTGCACTGCATTTGTCATACCAAACTGGAATTGTGACCGCAGACTGGAATTGTGAGCTCAAGCCTTGATCTGCAATTGTAATTCCAAACTGGAATTGTGAGCTCAGACTGAAATTGTGACATCAAATGGAATTGTGATTCCAAACTGGAATTGTGAGCTCAAGCCTTGATCTGCAATTGTAATTCCAAACTGGAATTGTGACCTCCGAATGGAATTGTGACCCTGAGCTTTGAACTGCAATTGTGATTCCATAGTGGAATTGTGACCTCTAGCCTTGCACTGCAATTGTGATTCCAAACCGGAATTGTCACCGCAGACTGGAATTGGGACCTCAAGCCTTGATGTACAATTTTGATTCCAAGCTGGAATTGTGAGCTCAGACTGGAATTGTGACATCAAATGGAATTGTGGTTCCAAACTGGAATTCTGCCCTCAGTCTCTAATTGTGGCATAGTAGAGGAATTCTGATTCCAATCAGGAATTGTGAGCTTAGAATGGAATTGTGATATAGAAATGAACTTGTGATTCCAAACTGGAATTGTGAGCTCAAGCGTTGATCTGCAATTGTAATTCCAAACTGGAATTGTGACAGCAGACTGGAATTGGGACCTCAAGCCTTGATCTGCAATTTTGATTCCAAACTGGAATTGTGACCGCAGACTGGAATTTTGACATCAAGCCTTGATCTGTAATTGGATTCCAAACTGGAATTCTGCCCACAGTCTCTAATTGTGACATCGAAGAGGAATTGTGAATCCAATCAGGAATTGTGAGCTTAGAAAGGAATTGTGATATAGAAATGAAATTGTGATTCCAAACTGGAATTGTGAGCCCAAGCCTTGATCTGCTATTGTAATTGTAAACCGGAATTGTGACCTCAGACTGGAATTGTGACCTTGAGCTTTGAAATGCAATTGTGATTCCATAGTGGAATTGTGACCTCTAAACTTGCACTGCATTTGTGATTCCAAACCAGAATTGTGACCACAGGCTGTAATTGGGACCTCAAACCTTGATCTGCAATTTTGATTCCAAACTGGAATTCTGCCCTCAGTCTCTAATTGTGACATAGTAGAGGAATTGTCATTCCAATCAGGAATTGTGAGCTTAGAAAGGAATTGTGATATAGAAATGAAATTGTGATTCCAAACTGGAATTGTGAGCTCATGCGTTGATCTGCAAATGTAATTCCAAACTGCAATTGTGACCTCAGACTGGAATTGTGACCCTGATGTTTGAAAAGTTATTGTGATTCCAATGTGTAATTGTGACATCTAGCCGTGCACTGCAATTGTGATTCCAAACTGGAATTGTGACCGCAGACTGGAATTGTGAGCTCAAGCCTTGATCTGCAATTTTAATTCCAAACTGGAATTGTGAGCTCCGACTGAAATTGTGACATCAAATGGAATTGTGATTCCAAACTGGAATTCTGCCCTCAGTGTCTAATTCTGGCATAGTAGAGGAATTGTCATTCCAATCAGGAATTGTGAGCTTAGAAAGGAATTGTGATATAGAAATAAACATGTGATTCCAAACTGGAATTGTGAGCTCAAGCCTTGATCTGCAATTGTAATTCCAAACTGGAATTGTGACCTCAGACTGGAATTGTGATCCTGAGCTTTGAACTGCAATTGTGATTCCAATGTGGAATTGTGACCTCTAGCCATGAACTGCAATTGTGATTCCAAAATGGAATTGTGAGAGCAGACTGGAATTGGGACCTCAAGCCTTGATCTGCAATTTTGATTCCAAACTGGAATTGTGAGCTCAGACTGGAATTTTGACATCAAGCCTTGATCTGCAATTGGATTCGAAATTGGAATTCTGCCCTCAGTCTCTAATTGTGACATAGTAGATGAATTGTCATTCCAATCAGGAATTGTGAGCTTAGAAAGGAATTGTGATATAGAAATGAACTTGTGATTCCAAACTGGAATTGTGAGCTCAAGCCTTGATCTGCAATTGTACTTCCAAATTGGAATTGTGATCTCAGACTGGAAATGTGACCCTGAGCTTTGAACTGCAATTGTGATTCCATAATGGAATTGTGACCTCAAGCCTAGCACGGCAATTGTGATTCCAAACCGGGATTGTGATCTCAGACTGGAATTTTGACCTCAAGCCTTGAGATGTAATTGTGATTCCAAACCAGAATTGTGACCACAGATTGGAATGGGGCCATAGAAGTGGAATTGTGATTCCAAACATGCATTGTGAGCTCAGTAAGGAATTGTGATATAGAAATGAACTTGTGATTCCAAACTGGAATTGTGAGCTCAAGCCTTGATCTGCTATTGTAATTGCAAACCGGAATTGTGACCTCAGACTGGAATTGTGACCCTGAGCTTTGAACGGCAATTCTGATTCCATAGTGGAATTGGGACCTCAAGCCTTGATCTGCAATTTTGATTCCAAACTGGAATTGTGAGCTCAAGCGTTGATCTGATATTCTATTTGCAGACAGGAATTGTGACCTCAGACTGGAATTGTGACCCTGAGATTTGAAATGCAATTGTGATTCCATAGTGGAATTGTGACATCTAGCCGTGCACTGCAATTATGATTCCAAACCGGAATTATGACCGCAGACTGGAATTGGGACCTCAAGCCTTGATGTACAATTTTGATTCCAAGCTGGAATTGTGAGCTCAGACTGGAATTGTGACATCAAATGGAATTGTGGTTCCAAACTGGAATTCTGCCCTCAGTCTCTAATTGTGGCATAGTAGAGGAATTCTGATTCCAATCAGGAATTGTGAGCTTAGAATGGAATTGTGATATAGAAATGAACTTGTGATTCCAAACTGGAATTGTGAGCTCAAGCGTTGATCTGCAATTGTAATTGCAAACTGGAATTGTGACCTCAGACTGGAATTGTGACCCTTAGCTTTGAATTGCATTTCTGAATGCATAGTGGAAATGTGACATCTAGCCTTTCACTGCAGTTGTGATTCCAAACCGGAATTTTGAGCTCAGACTGGAATTGGGACCACAAGCCTTGATCTGCAATTTTGATTCCAAACTGGAATTTTGAGCTCAGACGGGAATTGTGACATAAAATGGATTTGTGATCCCAAACTGGAATTGTGAGCTCAAGCCTTGATCTGCAATTGTAATTCCAAACTGGAATTGTGACCTCAGATTGGAATTGTGACCCTGAGCTTTGAACTGCAATTGTGATTCCATAGTGGAATTTTGTCCTCTAGCCTTGCACTGCAATTCTCATTCCAATCCGGAATTGTGACCGCAGACTGGAATTGGGACCTCCAAGCCTTGATCTGCAATTTTGATTCCAAACTGGAATTCTGCCCTCAGTCTCTAATTGTGACATAGTAGTGGAATTGTGATTCCAATCAGGAATTGTAAGCTTAGAATGGAATTGTCATGTAGAAATGAACTAGTGATTCCAAACAGGAATTGTCAGCTCAAGCCGTTATATGCAATGTTAATTCTAAAGTGGAATTCTGACCTTGGACTGGAATTATGACCCTGATGTTTAAAAAGTTATTGTGATTCCAAACCGGAATTGTGACCGCAGACTGGAATTGGGACCTCAAGCCTTGATCTGCAATTTTGATTCCAAACTGGAATTGTGAGCTCAGACTGAAATTGTGACATCAAATGGAATTGTGATTCCAAACTGGAATTGTGAGCTCAAGCCTTGATCTGATATTCTAATTGCAGACAGGAATTGTGACCTCCGACTGGAATTGTGACCCTGAGCTTTGAACTGCAATTGTGATTCCATAGTGGAATTGTGACCTCTAGCCTTGCACTGCAATTGTGATTCCAAACCGGAATTGTCACCGCAGACTGGAATTGGGACCTCAAGCCTTGATGTACAATTTTGATTCCAAGCTGGAATTGTGAGCTCAGACTGGAATTGTGACATCAAATGGAATTGTGGTTCCAAACTGGAATTCTGCCCTCAGTCTCTAATTGTGGCATAGTAGAGGAATTCTGATTCCAATCAGGAATTGTGAGCTTAGAAAGGAATTGTGATATAGAAATGAAATTGTGATTCCAAACTGGAATTGTGAGCTCAAGCCTTGATCTGCAATTGTAATTGTAAACCGGAATTGTGACCTCAGACTGGAATTGTGACCATGAGCTTTGAAATGCAATTGTGATTCCATAGTGGAATTGTGACCTCTAAACTTGCACTGCATTTGTGATTCCAAACCAGAATTGTGACCACAGGCTGTAATTGGGACCTCAAACCTTGATCTGCAATTTTGATTCCAAACTGGAATTCTGCCCTCAGTCTCTAATTGTGACGTAGTAGAGGAATTGTCATTCCAATCAGGAATTGTGAGCTTAGAAAGGAATTGTGATATAGAAATGAAATTGTGATTCCAAACTGGAATGGTGAGCTCATGCGTTGATCTGCAATTGTAATTCCAAACTGGAATTGTGACCTCAGACTGGAATTGTGACCCTTAGCTTTGAAAAGTTATTGTGATTCCATAGTGGAATTGTGACATCTAGCCGTGCACTGCAATTGTGATTCCAAACCGGAATTGTGACCGCAGACTGGAATTGGGACCTCAAGCCTTGATCTGCAATTTTGATTCCAAACTGGAATTGTGAGCTGCGACTGAAATTGTGACATCAGATGGAATTTTGATTCCAAACTGGAATTCTGCCCTCAGTGTCTAATTCTGGCATAGTAGAGGAATTGTGATTCCAATCAGGAATTGTGAGCTTAGAAAGGAATTGTGATATAGAAATAAACATGTGATTCCAAACTGGAATTGTGAGCTCAAGCCTTGATCTGCAATTGTAATTCCAAACTGGAATTGTGACCTCAGACTGGAATTGTGATCCTGAGCTTTGAACTGCAATTGTGATTCCAAACTGGAATTGTGACCTCTAGCCATGAACTGCAATTGTGATTCCAAAATGGAATTGTGAGAGCAGACTGGAATTGGGACCTCAAGCCTTGATCTGCAATTTTGATTCCAAACTGGAATTGTGAGCTCAGACTGGAATTTTGACATCAAGCCTTGATCTGCAATTGGATTCTAAATTGGAATTCTGCCCTCAGTCTCTAATTGTGACATAGTAGAGGAATTGTGAATCCAATCAGGAATTGTGAGCTTAGAAAGGAATTGTGATATAGAAATGAACTTGTGATTCCAAACTGGAATTGTGAGCTCAAGCGTTGATCTGCAATTGTAATTCCAAACTGGAATTGTGACCTCAGACTGGAATTGTGACCCTGAGCTTTGAACTGCAATTGTGATTCCATAATGGAATTGTGACCTCAAGCCTTGCACGGCAATTGTGATTCCAAACCGGGATTGTGATCTCAGACTGGAATTTTGACCTCAAGACTTGAGATGTAATTGTGATTCCAAACCAGAATTGTGACCACAGATTGGAATGGGGCCATAGAAGTTGGATTGTGATTCCAAACATGTATTCTGAGCTCAGTAAGGTATTGTGATATAGAAATGAAATTGTGAATCCAAACTGGAATTGTGAGCTCAAGCCATGATCTGCTATTGTAATTGCAAACCGGAATTGTGACCTCAGACTGGATTTGTGACCCTGAGCTTTGAACGGCAATTCTCATTCCATAGTGGAATTGTGACCTCAAGCCTTGCACTGCAATTGTGATTCCAAACTGGAATTTTGAACGCACACTGGAATTGGGACCTCAAGCCTTGATCTGGAATTTTGATTCCAAACTGGAATTGGGAGCTCAGATTGGAATTGTGACCCTGAGCTTTGAATTACATTTCTCATTCCATAGTGGAATTGTGACCTCAAGCCTTGCACTACAATTTTGATTCCAATCGGGAATTGTGACCACAGACGGTAATTGGAACCTCAAGCCTTGATCTGCAATTTTGATTCCAAACTGGAATTGTCAGCTCAGACTGAAATTGTGACATCAAATGGAATTGTGATTCCAAACTGGAATTGTGAGCTCAAGCCTGGATCTGATATTCTAATTGCAGACAGGAATTGTGACCTCAGACTGGAATTGCGACCCTGAGCTTTGAACTGCAATTGTGATTCCATAGTGGAATTGTGACCTCTAGCCTTGCACTGCATTTGTGATTCCAAACTGTAATTGTGACCAAAGACTGGAATTGGGACCTCAAACCTTGATCTGCAATTTTGATTCCAAACTGGAATTCTGCCCTCAGTCTCTAATGTGACATAGAAAGGAATTGTGAATCCAATCAGGAATTGTGAGCTTAGAAAGGAATTGTGATATAGAAATGAAATTGTGATTCCAAACTGGAATTGTGAGCTCATGCGTTGATCTGCAATTGTAATTCCAAACTGCAATTGTGACCTCAGACTGGAATTGTGACCCTGACTTTTCAAATGCAATTTTGATTCCAATGTGGAATTGTGACCTCTAGCCTTGCACTGCATTTGTCATACCAAACTGGAATTGTGACCGCAGACTGGAATTGTGAGCTCAAGCCTTGATCTGCAATTGTAATTCCAAACTGGAATTGTGACCTCAGACTGGAATTGTGATCCTGAGCTTTGAACTGCAATTGTGATTCCAAACTGGAATTGTGACCTCTAGCCATGAACTGCAATTGTGATTCCAAAATGGAATTGTGACCGCAGACTGGAATTGGGACCTCAAGCCTTGATCTGCAATTTTGATTCCAAACTGGAATTTTGAGCTCAGACTGGAATTTTGACATCAAGCCTTGATCTGCAATTGGATTCTAAATTGGAATTCTGCCCTCAGTCTCTAATTGTGACATAGTAGAGGAATTGTGATTCCAATCAGGAATTGTGAGCTTAGAAAGGAATTGTGATTTAGAAATGAAACTGTGATTCCAAACTGGAATTGTGAGCTCAAGCGTTTATCTGCAATTGTAATTCCAAACTGGAATTGTGACCTCAGATTGGAATTGTGACGCTTAGCTTTGAATTGCATTTCTGAATGCATAGTGGAAATGTGACATCTAGCCTTTCACTGCAGTTGTGATTCCAAACCGGAATTTTGAGCTCAGACTGGAATTGGGACCACAAGCCTTGATCTGCAATTTTGATTCCAAACTGGAATTTTGAGCTCAGACGGGAATTGTGACATAAAATGGATTTGTGATCCCAAACTGGAATTGTGAGCTCAAGCCTTGATCTGCAATTGTAATTCCAAACTGGAATTGTGACCTCAGATTGGAATTGTGACCCTGAGCTTTGAACTGCAATTGTGATTCCATAGTGGAATTGTGACCTCTAGCCTTGCACTGCAATTCTCATTCCAATCCGGAATTGTGACCGCAGACTGGAATTGGGACCTCCAAGCCTTGATCTGCAATTTTGATTCCAAACTGGAATTCTGCCCTCAGTCTCTAATTGTGACATAGTAGTGGAATTGTGATTCCAATCAGGAATTGAAAGCTTAGAATGGAATTGTCATGTACAAATGAACTAGTGATTCCAAAAAGGAATTGACAGCTCAAGCCGTTATATGCAATGATAATTCTAAAGTGGAATTCTGACCTTGGACTGGAATTGTGACCCTGATGTTTGAAACGTTATTGGGATTCCATAGTGGAATTGTGACATCTAGCCGTGCACTGCAATTGTGATTCCAAACCGGAATTGTGACCGCAGACTGGAATTGGGACCTCAAGCCTTGATCTGGAATTTTGATTCCAAACTGGAATTGTGAGCTCAGTCTGAAATTGTGACATCAAATGGAATTGTGATTCCAAACTGGAATTGTGAGCTGAAGCGTTGATCTGCAATTGTAATTCCAAACTGGAATTGTGACCTCCGATTCGAATTGTGACCATGAGCTTTGAACTGCAATTGTGATTCCATAGTGGAATTGTGACCTCTAGCCATGAACTGCAATTGTGATTCCAAAATGGAATTGTGATCTCAGACTGGAATATTGACCTCAAGCCTTGATCTGCAATTTTGATTCCAAACTGGAATTGTGAGCTCAGACTGGAATTTTGACATCAAGCCTTGATCTGCAATTGGATTCTAAATTGGAATTCTGCCCTCAGTCTCTAATTGTGACATAGTAGAGGAATTGTCATTCCAATCAGGAATTGTGAGCTTAGAAAGGAATTGTGATATAGAAATGAAACTATGATTCCAAACTGGAATTGTGAGCTCAAGCGTTGATCTGCAATTGTAATTCCAAACTGGAATTGTGACCTCAGACTGGAATTGTGACCCTTAGCTTTGAATTGCATTTCTGAATGCATAGTGGAAATGTGACATCTAGCCTTTCACTGCAGTTGTGATTCCAAACCGGAATTTTGAGCTCAGACTGGAATTGGGACCACAAGCCTTGATCTGCAATTTTGATTCCAAACTGGAATTTTGAGCTCAGACGGGAATTGTGACATCAAACGGAATTGTGATTCCAAACAGGAATTCTGCCCTCAGTCTCTAATTGTGACATCGAAGAGGAATTGTGAATCCCATCAGGAACTGTGAGCTTGGAAAGGAATTGTGATATAGAAATGAAATTGTGATTCCAAACTGGAATTGTGAGCTCAAGCCTTCCAATGAAACTGTGATTCCAAATCGCAATTATGACCTCAGACTGGAATTGTGACCCTGATGTTTGAAAAGTTATTGTGATTCCATAGTGGAATTGTGACATCTAGCCGTGCACTGCAATTGAGATTCCAAACTGGAATTGTGACCGCAGACTGGAATTGGGACCTCAAGCCTTGATCTGCAATTGTAATTCCAAACTGCAATTGTGACCTCAAACTGGAATTGCGACCCTGACTTTGAAATGCAATTGTGATTCCAATGTGGAATTGTGACCTCAAGCCTTGCACTGCATTTGTCATACCAAACTGGAATTGTGACCGCAGACTGGAATTGTGAGCTCAAGCCTTGATCTGCAATTGTAATTCCAAACTGGAATTGTGAGCTCAGACTGAAATTGTGACATCAAATGGAATTGTGATTCCAAACTGGAATTGTGAGCTCAAGCCTTGATCTGCAATTGTAATTCCAAACTGGAATTGTGACCTCCGAATGGAATTGTGACCCTGAGCTTTGAACTGCAATTGTGATTCCATAGTGGAATTGTGACCTCTAGCCTTGCACTGCAATTGTGATTCCAAACCGGAATTGTCACCGCAGACTGGAATTGGGACCTCAAGCCTTGATGTACAATTTTGATTCCAAGCTGGAATTGTGAGCTCAGACTGGAATTGTGACATCAAATGGAATTGTGGTTCCAAACTGGAATTCTGCCCTCAGTCTCTAATTGTGGCATAGTAGAGGAATTCTGATTCCAATCAGGAATTGTGAGCTTAGAATGGAATTGTGATATAGAAATGAACTTGTGATTCCAAACTGGAATTGTGAGCTCAAGCGTTGATCTGCAATTGTAATTCCAAACTGGAATTGTGACAGCAGACTGGAATTGGGACCTCAAGCCTTGATCTGCAATTTTGATTCCAAACTGGAATTGTGACCGCAGACTGGAATTTTGACATCAAGCCTTGATCTGTAATTGGATTCCAAACTGGAATTCTGCCCACAGTCTCTAATTGTGACATCGAAGAGGAATTGTGAATCCAATCAGGAATTGTGAGCTTAGAAAGGAATTGTGATATAGAAATGAAATTGTGATTCCAAACTGGAATTGTGAGCCCAAGCCTTGATCTGCTATTGTAATTGTAAACCGGAATTGTGACCTCAGACTGGAATTGTGACCTTGAGCTTTGAAATGCAATTGTGATTCCATAGTGGAATTGTGACCTCTAAACTTGCACTGCATTTGTGATTCCAAACCAGAATTGTGACCACAGGCTGTAATTGGGACCTCAAACCTTGATCTGCAATTTTGATTCCAAACTGGAATTCTGCCCTCAGTCTCTAATTGTGACATAGTAGAGGAATTGTCATTCCAATCAGGAATTGTGAGCTTAGAAAGGAATTGTGATATAGAAATGAAATTGTGATTCCAAACTGGAATTGTGAGCTCATGCGTTGATCTGCAAATGTAATTCCAAACTGCAATTGTGACCTCAGACTGGAATTGTGACCCTGATGTTTGAAAAGTTATTGTGATTCCAATGTGTAATTGTGACATCTAGCCGTGCACTGCAATTGTGATTCCAAACTGGAATTGTGACCGCAGACTGGAATTGTGAGCTCAAGCCTTGATCTGCAATTTTAATTCCAAACTGGAATTGTGAGCTCCGACTGAAATTGTGACATCAAATGGAATTGTGATTCCAAACTGGAATTCTGCCCTCAGTGTCTAATTCTGGCATAGTAGAGGAATTGTCATTCCAATCAGGAATTGTGAGCTTAGAAAGGAATTGTGATATAGAAATAAACATGTGATTCCAAACTGGAATTGTGAGCTCAAGCCTTGATCTGCAATTGTAATTCCAAACTGGAATTGTGACCTCAGACTGGAATTGTGATCCTGAGCTTTGAACTGCAATTGTGATTCCAATGTGGAATTGTGACCTCTAGCCATGAACTGCAATTGTGATTCCAAAATGGAATTGTGAGAGCAGACTGGAATTGGGACCTCAAGCCTTGATCTGCAATTTTGATTCCAAACTGGAATTGTGAGCTCAGACTGGAATTTTGACATCAAGCCTTGATCTGCAATTGGATTCTAAATTGGAATTCTGCCCTCAGTCTCTAATTGTGACATAGTAGATGAATTGTCATTCCAATCAGGAATTGTGAGCTTAGAAAGGAATTGTGATATAGAAATGAACTTGTGATTCCAAACTGGAATTGTGAGCTCAAGCCTTGATCTGCAATTGTACTTCCAAATTGGAATTGTGATCTCAGACTGGAAATGTGACCCTGAGCTTTGAACTGCAATTGTGATTCCATAATGGAATTGTGACCTCAAGCCTAGCACGGCAATTGTGATTCCAAACCGGGATTGTGATCTCAGACTGGAATTTTGACCTCAAGCCTTGAGATGTAATTGTGATTCCAAACCAGAATTGTGACCACAGATTGGAATGGGGCCATAGAAGTGGAATTGTGATTCCAAACATGCATTGTGAGCTCAGTAAGGAATTGTGATATAGAAATGAACTTGTGATTCCAAACTGGAATTGTGAGCTCAAGCCTTGATCTGCTATTGTAATTGCAAACCGGAATTGTGACCTCAGACTGGAATTGTGACCCTGAGCTTTGAACGGCAATTCTGATTCCATAGTGGAATTGGGACCTCAAGCCTTGATCTGCAATTTTGATTCCAAACTGGAATTGTGAGCTCAAGCGTTGATCTGATATTCTATTTGCAGACAGGAATTGTGACCTCAGACTGGAATTGTGACCCTGAGATTTGAAATGCAATTGTGATTCCATAGTGGAATTGTGACATCTAGCCGTGCACTGCAATTATGATTCCAAACCGGAATTATGACCGCAGACTGGAATTGGGACCTCAAGCCTTGATGTACAATTTTGATTCCAAGCTGGAATTGTGAGCTCAGACTGGAATTGTGACATCAAATGGAATTGTGGTTCCAAACTGGAATTCTGCCCTCAGTCTCTAATTGTGGCATAGTAGAGGAATTCTGATTCCAATCAGGAATTGTGAGCTTAGAATGGAATTGTGATATAGAAATGAACTTGTGATTCCAAACTGGAATTGTGAGCTCAAGCGTTGATCTGCAATTGTAATTGCAAACTGGAATTGTGACCTCAGACTGGAATTGTGACCCTTAGCTTTGAATTGCATTTCTGAATGCATAGTGGAAATGTGACATCTAGCCTTTCACTGCAGTTGTGATTCCAAACCGGAATTTTGAGCTCAGACTGGAATTGGGACCACAAGCCTTGATCTGCAATTTTGATTCCAAACTGGAATTTTGAGCTCAGACGGGAATTGTGACATAAAATGGATTTGTGATCCCAAACTGGAATTGTGAGCTCAAGCCTTGATCTGCAATTGTAATTCCAAACTGGAATTGTGACCTCAGATTGGAATTGTGACCCTGAGCTTTGAACTGCAATTGTGATTCCATAGTGGAATTTTGTCCTCTAGCCTTGCACTGCAATTCTCATTCCAATCCGGAATTGTGACCGCAGACTGGAATTGGGACCTCCAAGCCTTGATCTGCAATTTTGATTCCAAACTGGAATTCTGCCCTCAGTCTCTAATTGTGACATAGTAGTGGAATTGTGATTCCAATCAGGAATTGTAAGCTTAGAATGGAATTGTCATGTAGAAATGAACTAGTGATTCCAAACAGGAATTGTCAGCTCAAGCCGTTATATGCAATGTTAATTCTAAAGTGGAATTCTGACCTTGGACTGGAATTATGACCCTGATGTTTAAAAAGTTATTGTGATTCCAAACCGGAATTGTGACCGCAGACTGGAATTGGGACCTCAAGCCTTGATCTGCAATTTTGATTCCAAACTGGAATTGTGAGCTCAGACTGAAATTGTGACATCAAATGGAATTGTGATTCCAAACTGGAATTGTGAGCTCAAGCCTTGATCTGATATTCTAATTGCAGACAGGAATTGTGACCTCCGACTGGAATTGTGACCCTGAGCTTTGAACTGCAATTGTGATTCCATAGTGGAATTGTGACCTCTAGCCTTGCACTGCAATTGTGATTCCAAACCGGAATTGTCACCGCAGACTGGAATTGGGACCTCAAGCCTTGATGTACAATTTTGATTCCAAGCTGGAATTGTGAGCTCAGACTGGAATTGTGACATCAAATGGAATTGTGGTTCCAAACTGGAATTCTGCCCTCAGTCTCTAATTGTGGCATAGTAGAGGAATTCTGATTCCAATCAGGAATTGTGAGCTTAGAATGGAATTGTGATATAGAAATGAACTTGTGATTCCAAACTGGAATTGTGAGCTCAAGCGTTGATCTGCAATTGTAATTCCAAACTGGAATTGTGACAGCAGACTGGAATTGGGACCTCAAGCCTTGATCTGCAATTTTGATTCCAAACTGGAATTGTGACCGCAGACTGGAATTTTGACATCAAGCCTTGATCTGTAATTGGATTCCAAACTGGAATTCTGCCCACAGTCTCTAATTGTGACATCGAAGAGGAATTGTGAATCCAATCAGGAATTGTGAGCTTAGAAAGGAATTGTGATATAGAAATGAAATTGTGATTCCAAACTGGAATTGTGAGCTCAAGCCTTGATCTGCTATTGTAATTGTAAACCGGAATTGTGACCTCAGACTGGAATTGTGACCTTGAGCTTTGAAATGCAATTGTGATTCCATAGTGGAATTGTGACCTCTAAACTTGCACTGCATTTGTGATTCCAAACCAGAATTGTGACCACAGGCTGTAATTGGGACCTCAAACCTTGATCTGCAATTTTGATTCCAAACTGGAATTCTGCCCTCAGTCTCTAATTGTGACATAGTAGAGGAATTGTCATTCCAATCAGGAATTGTGAGCTTAGAAAGGAATTGTGATATAGAAATGAAACTGTGATTCCAAACTGGAATTGTGAGCTCAAGCGTTGATCTGCAATTGTAATTCCAAACTGGAATTGTGACCTCAGACTGGAATTGTGACCCTTAGCTTTGAATTGCATTTCTGAATGCATAGTGGAAATGTGACATCTAGCCTTTCACTGCAGTTGTGATTCCAAACCGGAATTTTGAGCTCAGACTGGAATTGGGACCACAAGCCTTGATCTGCAATTTTGATTCCAAACTGGAATTTTGAGCTCAGACAGGAATTGTGACATCAAATGGAATTGTGGTTCCAAACTGGAATTCTGCCCTCAGTCTCTAATTGTGGCATAGTAGAGGAATTCTGATTCCAAACAGGAATTGTGAGCTTAGAAAGGAATTGTGATATAGAAATGAACTTGTGATTCCAAACTGGAATTGTGAGCTCAAGCGTTGATCTGCAATTGTAATTCCAAACTGGAATTGTGACCTCAGACTTGAATTGTGATCCTGAGCTTTGAACTGCAATTGTGATTCCAATGTGGAATTGTGACCTCTAGCCATGAACTGCAATTGTGATTCCAAAATGGAATTGTGAGAGCAGACTGGAATTGGGACCTCAAGCCTTGATCTGCAATTTTGATTCCAAACTGGAATTTTGAGCTCAGACTGGAATTTTGACATCAAGCCTTGATCTGCAATTTTGATTCCAAACTGGAATTCTGCCCTCAGTCTCTAATTGTGACATAGTAGAGGAATTGTGATTCCAATCAGGAATTGTGAGCTTAGAAAGGAATTGTGATTTAGAAATGAAACTGTGATTCCAAACTGGAATTGTGAGCTCAAGCGTTGATCTGCAATTGTAATTCCAAACTGGAATTGTGACCTCAGATTGGAATTGTGACCCTGAGCTTTGAACTGCAATTGTGATTCCATAGTGGAATTGTGTCCTCTAGCCTTGCACTGCAATTCTCATTCCAATCCGGAATTGTGACCGCAGACTGGAATTGGAACCTCCAAGCCTTGATCTGCAATTTTGATTCCAAACTGGAATTCTGCCCTCAGTCTCTAATTGTGACATAGTAGTGGAATTGTGATTCCAATCAGGAATTGTAAGCTTAGAATGGAATTGTCATGTAGAAATGAACTAGTGATTCCAAACAGGAATTGTCAGCTCAAGCCGTTATATGCAATGTTAATTCTAAAGTGGAATTCTGACCTTGGACTGGAATTGTGACCCTGATGTTTGAAAAGTTATTGTGATTCCATAGTGGAATTGTGACATCTAGCCGTGCACTGCAATTGTGATTCCAAACCGGAATTGTGAGCGCAGACTGGAATTGGGACCTCAAGCCTTGATCTGCAATTTTGATTCCAAACTGGAATTGTGAGCTCAGACTGAAATTGTGACATCAAATGGAATTGTGATTCCAAACTGGAATTGTGAGCTCAAGCGTTGATCTGATATTCTAATTGCAGACAGGAATTGTGACCTCCGACTGGAATTGTGACCCTGAGCTTTGAACTGCAATTGTGATTCCATAGTGGAATTGTGACCTCTAGCCTTGCACTGCAATTGTGATTCCAAACCGGAATTGTCACCGCAGACTGGAATTGGGACCTCAAGCCTTGATGTACAATTTTGATTCCAAGCTGGAATTGTGAGCTCAGACTGGAATTGTGACATCAAATGGAATTGTGGTTCCAAACTGGAATTCTGCCCTCAGTCTCTAATTGTGGCATAGTAGAGGAATTCTGATTCCAATCAGGAATTGTGAGCTTAGAATGGAATTGTGATATAGAAATGAACTTGTGATTCCAAACTGGAATTGTGAGCTCAAGCGTTGATCTGCAATTGTAATTCCAAACTGGAATTGTGACAGCAGACTGGAATTGGGACCTCAAGCCTTGATCTGCAATTTTGATTCCAAACTGGAATTGTGACCGCAGACTGGAATTTTGACATCAAGCCTTGATCTGTAATTGGATTCCAAACTGGAATTCTGCCCACAGTCTCTAATTGTGACATCGAAGAGGAATTGTGAATCCAATCAGGAATTGTGAGCTTAGAAAGGAATTGTGATATAGAAATGAAATTGTGATTCCAAACTGGAATTGTGAGCTCAAGCCTTGATCTGCTATTGTAATTGTAAACCGGAATTGTGACCTCAGACTGGAATTGTGACCTTGAGCTTTGAAATGCAATTGTGATTCCATAGTGGAATTGTGACCTCTAAACTTGCACTGCATTTGTGATTCCAAACCAGAATTGTGACCACAGGCTGTAATTGGGACCTCAAACCTTGATCTGCAATTTTGATTCCAAACTGGAATTCTGCCCTCAGTCTCTAATTGTGACATAGTAGAGGAATTGTCATTCCAATCAGGAATTGTGAGCTTAGAAAGGAATTGTGATTTAGAAATGAAACTGTGATTCCAAACTGGAATTGTGAGCTCAAGCGTTGATCTGCAATTGTAATTCCAAACTGGAATTGTGACCTCAGACTGGAATTGTGACCCTTAGCTTTGAATTGCATTTCTGAATGCATAGTGGAAATGTGACATCTAGCCTTTCACTGCAGTTGTGATTCCAAACCGGAATTTTGAGCTCAGACTGGAATTGGGACCACAAGCCTTGATCTGCAATTTTGATTCCAAACTGGAATTTTGAGCTCAGACAGGAATTGTGACATCAAATGGAATTGTGGTTCCAAACTGGAATTCTGCCCTCAGTCTCTAATTGTGGCATAGTAGAGGAATTGTGATTCCAATCAGGAATTGTGAGCTTAGAAAGGAATTGTGATATAGAAATGAACTTGTGATTCCAAACTGGAATTGTGAGCTCAAGCGTTGATCTGCAATTGTAATTCCAAACTGGAATTGTGACCTCAGACTTGAATTGTGATCCTGAGCTTTGAACTGCAATTGTGATTCCAATGTGGAATTGTGACCTCTAGCCATGAACTGCAATTGTGATTCCAAAATGGAATTGTGAGAGCAGACTGGAATTGGGACCTCAAGCCTTGATCTGCAATTTTGATTCCAAACTGGAATTTTGAGCTCAGACTGGAATTTTGACATCAAGCCTTGATCTGCAATTTTGATTCCAAACTGGAATTCTGCCCTCAGTCTCTAATTGTGACATAGTAGAGGAATTGTGATTCCAATCAGGAATTGTGAGCTTAGAAAGGAATTGTGATTTAGAAATGAAACTGTGATTCCAAACTGGAATTGTGAGCTCAAGCGTTGATCTGCAATTGTAATTCCAAACTGGAATTGTGACCTCAGACTGGAATTGTGACCCTTAGCTTTGAATTGCATTTCTGAATGCATAGTGGAAATGTGACATCTAGCCTTTCACTGCAGTTGTGATTCCAAACCGGAATTTTGAGCTCAGACTGGAATTGGGACCACAAGCCTTGATCTGCAATTTTGATTCCAAACTGGAATTTTGAGCTCAGACGGGAATTGTGACATAAAATGGATTTGTGATCCCAAACTGGAATTGTGAGCTCAAGCCTTGATCTGCAATTGTAATTCCAAACTGGAATTGTGACCTCAGATTGGAATTGTGACCCTGAGCTTTGAACTGCAATTGTGATTCCATAGTGGAATTTTGTCCTCTAGCCTTGCACTGCAATTCTCATTCCAATCCGGAATTGTGACCGCAGACTGGAATTGGGACCTCCAAGCCTTGATCTGCAATTTTGATTCCAAACTGGAATTCTGCCCTCAGTCTCTAATTGTGACATAGTAGTGGAATTGTGATTCCAATCAGGAATTGTAAGCTTAGAATGGAATTGTCATGTAGAAATGAACTAGTGATTCCAAACAGGAATTGTCAGTTCAAGCCGTTATATGCAATGTTAATTCTAAAGTGGAATTCTGACCTTGGACTGGAATTATGACCCTGATGTTTGAAAAGTTATTGTGATTCCAAACCGGAATTGTGACCGCAGACTGGAATTGGGACCTCAAGCCTTGATCTGCAATTTTGATTCCAAACTGGAATTGTGAGCTCAGACTGAAATTGTGACATCAAATGGAATTGTGATTCCAAACTGGAATTGTGAGCTCAAGCGTTGATCTGATATTCTAATTGCAGACAGGAATTGTGACCTCCGACTGGAATTGTGACCCTGAGCTTTGAACTGCAATTGTGATTCCATAGTGGAATTGTGACCTCTAGCCTTGCACTGCAATTGTGATTCCAAACCGGAATTGTCACCGCAGACTGGAATTGGGACCTCAAGCCTTGATGTACAATTTTGATTCCAAACTGGAATTGTGAGCTCAGACTGGAATTGTGACATCAAATGGAATTGTGGTTCCAAACTGGAATTCTGCCCTCAGTCTCTAATTGTGGCATAGTAGGGGAATTCTGATTCCAATCAGGAATTGTGAGCTTAGAATGGAATTGTGATATAGAAATGAACTTGTGACAGCAGACTGGAATTGGGACCTCAAGCCTTGATCTGCAATTTTGATTCCAAACTGGAATTGTGACCGCAGACTGGAATTTTGACATCAAGCCTTGATCTGTAATTGGATTCCAAACTGGAATTCTGCCCACAGTCTCTAATTGTGACATCGAAGAGGAATTGTGAATCCAATCAGGAATTGTGAGCTTAGAAAGGAATTGTGATATAGAAATGAAATTGTGATTCCAAACTGGAATTGTGAGCCCAAGCGTTGATCTGCAATTGTAATTCCAAACTGGAATTGTGACCTCAGACTGGAATTGTGACCCTTAGCTTTGAATTGCATTTCTGAATGCATAGTGGAAATGTGACATCTAGCCTTTCACTGCAGTTGTGATTCCAAACCGGAATTTTGAGCTCAGACTGGAATTGGGACCACAAGCCTTGATCTGCAATTTTGATTCCAAACTGGAATTTTGAGCTCAGACGGGAATTGTGACATAAAATGGATTTGTGATCCCAAACTGGAATTGTGAGCTCAAGCCTTGATCTGCAATTGTAATTCCAAACTGGAATTGTGACCTCAGATTGGAATTGTGACCCTGAGCTTTGAACTGCAATTGTGATTCCATAGTGGAATTGTGTCCTCTAGCCTTGCACTGCAATTCTCATTCCAATCCGGAATTGTGACCGCAGACTGGAATTGGAACCTCCAAGCCTTGATCTGCAATTTTGATTCCAAACTGGAATTCTGCCCTCAGTCTCTAATTGTGGCATAGTAGAAAAATTCTGATTCCAAACAGGAATTGTGAGCTTAGAAAGGAATTGTGATATAGAAATGAACTTGTGATTCCAAACTGGAATTGTGAGCTCAAGCGTTGATCTGCAATTGTAATTCCAAACTGGAATTGTGACCTCAGACTTGAATTGTGATCCTGAGCTTTGAACTGCAATTGTGATTCCAATGTGGAATTGTGACCTCTAGCCATGAACTGCAATTGTGATTCCAAAATGGAATTGTGAGAGCAGACTGGAATTGGGACCTCAAGCCTTGATCTGCAATTTTGATTCCAAACTGGAATTTTGAGCTCAGACTGGAATTTTGACATCAAGCCTTGATCTGCAATTTTGATTCCAAACTGGAATTCTGCCCTCAGTCTCTAATTGTGACATAGTAGAGGAATTGTGATTCCAATCAGGAATTGTGAGCTTAGAAAGGAATTGTGATTTAGAAATGAAACTGTGATTCCAAACTGGAATTGTGAGCTCAAGCGTTGATCTGCAATTGTAATTCCAAACTGGAATTGTGACCTCAGACTGGAATTGTGACCCTTAGCTTTGAATTGCATTTCTGAATGCATAGTGGAAATGTGACATCTAGCCTTTCACTGCAGTTGTGATTCCAAACCGGAATTTTGAGCTCAGACTGGAATTGGGACCACAAGCCTTGATCTGCAATTTTGATTCCAAACTGGAATTTTGAGCTCAGACGGGAATTGTGACATAAAATGGATTTGTGATCCCAAACTGGAATTGTGAGCTCAAGCCTTGATCTGCAATTGTAATTCCAAACTGGAATTGTGACCTCAGATTGGAATTGTGACCCTGAGCTTTGAACTGCAATTGTGATTCCATAGTGGAATTCTGTCCTCTAGCCTTGCACTGCAATTCTCATTCCAATCCGGAATTGTGACCGCAGACTGGAATTGGAACCTCCAAGCCTTGATCTGCAATTTTGATTCCAAACTGGAATTCTGCCCTCAGTCTCTAATTGTGACATAGTAGTGGAATTGTGATTCCAATCAGGAATTGTAAGCTTAGAATGGAATTGTCATGTAGAAATGAACTAGTGATTCCAAACAGGAATTGTCAGCTCAAGCCGTTATATGCAATGTTAATTCTAAAGTGGAATTCTGACCTTGGACTGGAATTGTGACCCTGATGTTTGAAAAGTTATTGTGATTCCATAGTGGAATTGTGACATCTAGCCGTGCACTGCAATTGTGATTCCAAACCGGAATTGTGAGCGCAGACTGGAATTGGGACCTCAAGCCTTGATCTGCAATTTTGATTCCAAACTGGAATTGTGAGCTCAGACTGAAATTGTGACATCAAATGGAATTGTGATTCCAAACTGGAATTGTGAGCTCAAGCGTTGATCTGATATTCTAATTGCAGACAGGAATTGTGACCTCCGACTGGAATTGTGACCCTGAGCTTTGAACTGCAATTGTGATTCCATAGTGGAATTGTGACCTCTAGCCTTGCACTGCAATTGTGATTCCAAACCGGAATTGTCACCGCAGACTGGAATTGGGACCTCAAGCCTTGATGTACAATTTTGATTCCAAGCTGGAATTGTGAGCTCAGACTGGAATTGTGACATCAAATGGAATTGTGGTTCCAAACTGGAATTCTGCCCTCAGTCTCTAATTGTGGCATAGTAGAGGAATTCTGATTCCAATCAGGAATTGTGAGCTTAGAATGGAATTGTGATATAGAAATGAACTTGTGATTCCAAACTGGAATTGTGAGCTCAAGCGTTGATCTGCAATTGTAATTCCAAACTGGAATTGTGACAGCAGACTGGAATTGGGACCTCAAGCCTTGATCTGCAATTTTGATTCCAAACTGGAATTGTGACCGCAGACTGGAATTTTGACATCAAGCCTTGATCTGTAATTGGATTCCAAACTGGAATTCTGCCCACAGTCTCTAATTGTGACATCGAAGAGGAATTGTGAATCCAATCAGGAATTGTGAGCTTAGAAAGGAATTGTGATATAGAAATGAAATTGTGATTCCAAACTGGAATTGTGAGCTCAAGCCTTGATCTGCTATTGTAATTGTAAACCGGAATTGTGACCTCAGACTGGAATTGTGACCTTGAGCTTTGAAATGCAATTGTGATTCCATAGTGGAATTGTGACCTCTAAACTTGCACTGCATTTGTGATTCCAAACCAGAATTGTGACCACAGGCTGTAATTGGGACCTCAAACCTTGATCTGCAATTTTGATTCCAAACTGGAATTCTGCCCTCAGTCTCTAATTGTGACATAGTAGAGGAATTGTCATTCCAATCAGGAATTGTGAGCTTAGAAAGGAATTGTGATTTAGAAATGAAACTGTGATTCCAAACTGGAATTGTGAGCTCAAGCGTTGATCTGCAATTGTAATTCCAAACTGGAATTGTGACCTCAGACTGGAATTGTGACCCTTAGCTTTGAATTGCATTTCTGAATGCATAGTGGAAATGTGACATCTAGCCTTTCACTGCAGTTGTGATTCCAAACCGGAATTTTGAGCTCAGACTGGAATTGGGACCACAAGCCTTGATCTGCAATTTTGATTCCAAACTGGAATTTTGAGCTCAGACAGGAATTGTGACATCAAATGGAATTGTGGTTCCAAACTGGAATTCTGCCCTCAGTCTCTAATTGTGGCATAGTAGAGGAATTCTGATTCCAATCAGGAATTGTGAGCTTAGAAAGGAATTGTGATATAGAAATGAACTTGTGATTCCAAACTGGAATTGTGAGCTCAAGCGTTGATCTGCAATTGTAATTCCAAACTGGAATTGTGACCTCAGACTTGAATTGTGATCCTGAGCTTTGAACTGCAATTGTGATTCCAATGTGGAATTGTGACCTCTAGCCATGAACTGCAATTGTGATTCCAAAATGGAATTGTGAGAGCAGACTGGAATTGGGACCTCAAGCCTTGATCTGCAATTTTGATTCCAAACTGGAATTTTGAGCTCAGACTGGAATTTTGACATCAAGCCTTGATCTGCAATTTTGATTCCAAACTGGAATTCTGCCCTCAGTCTCTAATTGTGACATAGTAGAGGAATTGTGATTCCAATCAGGAATTGTGAGCTTAGAAAGGAATTGTGATTTAGAAATGAAACTGTGATTCCAAACTGGAATTGTGAGCTCAAGCGTTGATCTGCAATTGTAATTCCAAACTGGAATTGTGACCTCAGACTGGAATTGTGACCCTTAGCTTTGAATTGCATTTCTGAATGCATAGTGGAAATGTGACATCTAGCCTTTCACTGCAGTTGTGATTCCAAACCGGAATTTTGAGCTCAGACTGGAATTGGGACCACAAGCCTTGATCTGCAATTTTGATTCCAAACTGGAATTTTGAGCTCAGACGGGAATTGTGACATAAAATGGATTTGTGATCCCAAACTGGAATTGTGAGCTCAAGCCTTGATCTGCAATTGTAATTCCAAACTGGAATTGTGACCTCAGATTGGAATTGTGACCCTGAGCTTTGAACTGCAATTGTGATTCCATAGTGGAATTTTGTCCTCTAGCCTTGCACTGCAATTCTCATTCCAATCCGGAATTGTGACCGCAGACTGGAATTGGGACCTCCAAGCCTTGATCTGCAATTTTGATTCCAAACTGGAATTCTGCCCTCAGTCTCTAATTGTGACATAGTAGTGGAATTGTGATTCCAATCAGGAATTGTAAGCTTAGAATGGAATTGTCATGTAGAAATGAACTAGTGATTCCAAACAGGAATTGTCAGTTCAAGCCGTTATATGCAATGTTAATTCTAAAGTGGAATTCTGACCTTGGACTGGAATTATGACCCTGATGTTTGAAAAGTTATTGTGATTCCAAACCGGAATTGTGACCGCAGACTGGAATTGGGACCTCAAGCCTTGATCTGCAATTTTGATTCCAAACTGGAATTGTGAGCTCAGACTGAAATTGTGACATCAAATGGAATTGTGATTCCAAACTGGAATTGTGAGCTCAAGCGTTGATCTGATATTCTAATTGCAGACAGGAATTGTGACCTCCGACTGGAATTGTGACCCTGAGCTTTGAACTGCAATTGTGATTCCATAGTGGAATTGTGACCTCTAGCCTTGCACTGCAATTGTGATTCCAAACCGGAATTGTCACCGCAGACTGGAATTGGGACCTCAAGCCTTGATGTACAATTTTGATTCCAAACTGGAATTGTGAGCTCAGACTGGAATTGTGACATCAAATGGAATTGTGGTTCCAAACTGGAATTCTGCCCTCAGTCTCTAATTGTGGCATAGTAGGGGAATTCTGATTCCAATCAGGAATTGTGAGCTTAGAATGGAATTGTGATATAGAAATGAACTTGTGACAGCAGACTGGAATTGGGACCTCAAGCCTTGATCTGCAATTTTGATTCCAAACTGGAATTGTGACCGCAGACTGGAATTTTGACATCAAGCCTTGATCTGTAATTGGATTCCAAACTGGAATTCTGCCCACAGTCTCTAATTGTGACATCGAAGAGGAATTGTGAATCCAATCAGGAATTGTGAGCTTAGAAAGGAATTGTGATATAGAAATGAAATTGTGATTCCAAACTGGAATTGTGAGCCCAAGCGTTGATCTGCAATTGTAATTCCAAACTGGAATTGTGACCTCAGACTGGAATTGTGACCCTTAGCTTTGAATTGCATTTCTGAATGCATAGTGGAAATGTGACATCTAGCCTTTCACTGCAGTTGTGATTCCAAACCGGAATTTTGAGCTCAGACTGGAATTGGGACCACAAGCCTTGATCTGCAATTTTGATTCCAAACTGGAATTTTGAGCTCAGACGGGAATTGTGACATAAAATGGATTTGTGATCCCAAACTGGAATTGTGAGCTCAAGCCTTGATCTGCAATTGTAATTCCAAACTGGAATTGTGACCTCAGATTGGAATTGTGACCCTGAGCTTTGAACTGCAATTGTGATTCCATAGTGGAATTGTGTCCTCTAGCCTTGCACTGCAATTCTCATTCCAATCCGGAATTGTGACCGCAGACTGGAATTGGAACCTCCAAGCCTTGATCTGCAATTTTGATTCCAAACTGGAATTCTGCCCTCAGTCTCTAATTGTGGCATAGTAGAAAAATTCTGATTCCAAACAGGAATTGTGAGCTTAGAAAGGAATTGTGATATAGAAATGAACTTGTGATTCCAAACTGGAATTGTGAGCTCAAGCGTTGATCTGCAATTGTAATTCCAAACTGGAATTGTGACCTCAGACTTGAATTGTGATCCTGAGCTTTGAACTGCAATTGTGATTCCAATGTGGAATTGTGACCTCTAGCCATGAACTGCAATTGTGATTCCAAAATGGAATTGTGAGAGCAGACTGGAATTGGGACCTCAAGCCTTGATCTGCAATTTTGATTCCAAACTGGAATTTTGAGCTCAGACTGGAATTTTGACATCAAGCCTTGATCTGCAATTTTGATTCCAAACTGGAATTCTGCCCTCAGTCTCTAATTGTGACATAGTAGAGGAATTGTGATTCCAATCAGGAATTGTGAGCTTAGAAAGGAATTGTGATTTAGAAATGAAACTGTGATTCCAAACTGGAATTGTGAGCTCAAGCGTTGATCTGCAATTGTAATTCCAAACTGGAATTGTGACCTCAGACTGGAATTGTGACCCTTAGCTTTGAATTGCATTTCTGAATGCATAGTGGAAATGTGACATCTAGCCTTTCACTGCAGTTGTGATTCCAAACCGGAATTTTGAGCTCAGACTGGAATTGGGACCACAAGCCTTGATCTGCAATTTTGATTCCAAACTGGAATTTTGAGCTCAGACGGGAATTGTGACATAAAATGGATTTGTGATCCCAAACTGGAATTGTGAGCTCAAGCCTTGATCTGCAATTGTAATTCCAAACTGGAATTGTGACCTCAGATTGGAATTGTGACCCTGAGCTTTGAACTGCAATTGTGATTCCATAGTGGAATTCTGTCCTCTAGCCTTGCACTGCAATTCTCATTCCAATCCGGAATTGTGACCGCAGACTGGAATTGGAACCTCCAAGCCTTGATCTGCAATTTTGATTCCAAACTGGAATTCTGCCCTCAGTCTCTAATTGTGACATAGTAGTGGAATTGTGATTCCAATCAGGAATTGTAAGCTTAGAATGGAATTGTCATGTAGAAATGAACTAGTGATTCCAAACAGGAATTGCCAGCTCAAGCCGTTATATGCAATGTTAATTCTAAAGTGGAATTCTGACCTTGGACTGGAATTGTGACCCTGATGTTTGAAAAGTTATTGTGATTCCATAGTGGAATTGTGACATCTAGCCGTGCACTGCAATTGTGATTCCAAACCGGAATTGTGAGCGCAGACTGGAATTGGGACCTCAAGCCTTGATCTGCAATTTTGATTCCAAACTGGAATTGTGAGCTCAGACTGAAATTGTGACATCAAATGGAATTGTGATTCCAAACTGGAATTGTGAGCTCAAGCCTTGATCTGATATTCTAATTGCAGACAGGAATTGTGACCTCCGACTGGAATTGTGACCCTGAGCTTTGAACTGCAATTGTGATTCCATAGTGGAATTGTGACCTCTAGCCTTGCACGGCAATTGTGATTCCAAACCGGAATTGTCACCGCAGACTGGAATTGGGACCTCAAGCCTTGATGTACAATTTTGATTCCAAGCTGGAATTGTGAGCTCAGACTGGAATTGTGACATCAAATGGAATTGTGGTTCCAAACTGGAATTCTGCCCTGAGTCTCTAATTGTGGCATAGTAGAGGAATTCTGATTCCAATCAGGAATTGTGAGCTTAGAATGGAATTGTGATATAGAAATGAACTTGTGATTCCAAACTGGAATTGTGAGCTCAAGCGTTGATCTGCAATTGTAATTCCAAACTGCAATTGTGACAGCAGACTGGAATTGGGACCTCAAGCCTTGATCTGCAATTTTGATTCCAAACTGGAATTGTGACCGCAGACTGGAATTTTGACATCAAGCCTTGATCTGTAATTGGATTCCAAACTGGAATTCTGCCCACAGTCTCTAATTTTGACATCGAAGAGGAATTGTGAATCCAATCAGGAATTGTGAGCTTAGAAAGGAATTGTGATATAGAAATGAAATTGTGATTCCAAACTGGAATTGTGAGCTCAAGCCTTGATCTGCTATTGTAATTGTAAACCGGAATTGTGACCTCAGACTGGAATTGTGACCTTGAGCTTTGAAATGCAATTGTGATTCCATAGTGGAATTGTGACCTCTAAACTTGCACTGCATTT
Organism: Sturnus vulgaris; assembly: GCF_052056855.1. NCBI lineage: Eukaryota > Metazoa > Chordata > Aves > Passeriformes > Sturnidae > Sturnus > Sturnus vulgaris. The sequence goes on along the minus strand of NW_028276431.1, from coordinate 152,649 downwards.
GTGATTCCAAACCAGAATTGTGACCACAGGCTGTAATTGGGACCTCAAACCTTGATCTGCAATTTTGATTCCAAACTGGAATTCTGCCCTCAGTCTCTAATTGTGACATAGTAGAGGAATTGTCATTCCAATCAGGAATTGTGAGCTTAGAAAGGAATTGTGATTTAGAAATGAAACTGTGATTCCAAACTGGAATTGTGAGCTCAAGCGTTGATCTGCAATTGTAATTCCAAACTGGAATTGTGACCTCAGACTGGAATTGTGACCCTTAGCTTTGAATTGCATTTCTGAATGCATAGTGGAAATGTGACATCTAGCCTTTCACTGCAGTTGTGATTCCAAACCGGAATTTTGAGCTCAGACTGGAATTGGGACCACAAGCCTTGATCTGCAATTTTGATTCCAAACTGGAATTTTGAGCTCAGACAGGAATTGTGACATCAAATGGAATTGTGGTTCCAAACTGGAATTCTGCCCTCAGTCTCTAATTGTGGCATAGTAGAGGAATTCTGATTCCAAACAGGAATTGTGAGCTTAGAAAGGAATTGTGATATAGAAATGAACTTGTGATTCCAAACTGGAATTGTGAGCTCAAGCGTTGATCTGCAATTGTAATTCCAAACTGGAATTGTGACCTCAGACTTGAATTGTGATCCTGAGCTTTGAACTGCAATTGTGATTCCATAGTGGAATTGTGACCTCTAGCCATGAACTGCAATTGTGATTCCAAAATGGAATTGTGAGAGCAGACTGGAATTGGGACCTCAAGCCTTGATCTGCAATTTTGATTCCAAACTGGAATTTTGAGCTCAGACTGGAATTTTGACATCAAGCCTTGATCTGCAATTTTGATTCCAAACTGGAATTCTGCCCTCAGTCTCTAATTGTGACATAGTAGAGGAATTGTGATTCCAATCAGGAATTGTGAGCTTAGAAAGGAATTGTGATTTAGAAATGAAACTGTGATTCCAAACTGGAATTGTGAGCTCAAGCGTTGATCTGCAATTGTAATTCCAAACTGGAATTGTGACCTCAGACTGGAATTGTGACCCTTAGCTTTGAATTGCATTTCTGAATGCATAGTGGAAATGTGACATCTAGCCTTTCACTGCAGTTGTGATTCCAAACCGGAATTTTGAGCTCAGACTGGAATTGGGACCACAAGCCTTGATCTGCAATTTTGATTCCAAACTGGAATTTTGAGCTCAGACGGGAATTGTGACATAAAATGGATTTGTGATCCCAAACTGGAATTGTGAGCTCAAGCCTTGATCTGCAATTGTAATTCCAAACTGGAATTGTGACCTCAGATTGGAATTGTGACCCTGAGCTTTGAACTGCAATTGTGATTCCATAGTGGAATTTTGTCCTCTAGCCTTGCACTGCAATTCTCATTCCAATCCGGAATTGTGACCGCAGACTGGAATTGGGACCTCCAAGCCTTGATCTGCAATTTTGATTCCAAACTGGAATTCTGCCCTCAGTCTCTAATTGTGACATAGTAGTGGAATTGTGATTCCAATCAGGAATTGTAAGCTTAGAATGGAATTGTCATGTAGAAATGAACTAGTGATTCCAAACAGGAATTGTCAGTTCAAGCCGTTATATGCAATGTTAATTCTAAAGTGGAATTCTGACCTTGGACTGGAATTATGACCCTGATGTTTGAAAAGTTATTGTGATTCCAAACCGGAATTGTGAGCGCAGACTGGAATTGGGACCTCAAGCCTTGATCTGCAATTTTGATTCCAAACTGGAATTGTGAGCTCAGACTGAAATTGTGACATCAAATGGAATTGTGATTCCAAACTGGAATTGTGAGCTCAAGCGTTGATCTGATATTCTAATTGCAGACAGGAATTGTGACCTCCGACTGGAATTGTGACCCTGAGCTTTGAACTGCAATTGTGATTCCATAGTGGAATTGTGACCTCTAGCCTTGCACTGCAATTGTGATTCCAAACCGGAATTGTCACCGCAGACTGGAATTGGGACCTCAAGCCTTGATGTACAATTTTGATTCCAAACTGGAATTGTGAGCTCAGACTGGAATTGTGACATCAAATGGAATTGTGGTTCCAAACTGGAATTCTGCCCTGAGTCTCTAATTGTGGCATAGTAGAGGAATTCTGATTCCAATCAGGAATTGTGAGCTTAGAATGGAATTGTGATATAGAAATGAACTTGTGACAGCAGACTGGAATTGGGACCTCAAGCCTTGATCTGCAATTTTGATTCCAAACTGGAATTGTGACCGCAGACTGGAATTTTGACATCAAGCCTTGATCTGTAATTGGATTCCAAACTGGAATTCTGCCCACAGTCTCTAATTGTGACATCGAAGAGGAATTGTGAATCCAATCAGGAATTGTGAGCTTAGAAAGGAATTGTGATATAGAAATGAAATTGTGATTCCAAACTGGAATTGTGAGCCCAAGCGTTGATCTGCAATTGTAATTCCAAACTGGAATTGTGACCTCAGACTGGAATTGTGACCCTTAGCTTTGAATTGCATTTCTGAATGCATAGTGGAAATGTGACATCTAGCCTTTCACTGCAGTTGTGATTCCAAACCGGAATTTTGAGCTCAGACTGGAATTGGGACCACAAGCCTTGATCTGCAATTTTGATTCCAAACTGGAATTTTGAGCTCAGACGGGAATTGTGACATAAAATGGATTTGTGATCCCAAACTGGAATTGTGAGCTCAAGCCTTGATCTGCAATTGTAATTCCAAACTGGAATTGTGACCTCAGATTGGAATTGTGACCCTGAGCTTTGAACTGCAATTGTGATTCCATAGTGGAATTGTGTCCTCTAGCCTTGCACTGCAATTCTCATTCCAATCCGGAATTGTGACCGCAGACTGGAATTGGAACCTCCAAGCCTTGATCTGCAATTTTGATTCCAAACTGGAATTCTGCCCTCAGTCTCTAATTGTGACATAGTAGTGGAATTGTGATTCCAATCAGGAATTGTAAGCTTAGAATGGAATTGTCATGTAGAAATTAACTAGTGATTCCAAACAGGAATTGTCAGCTCAAGCCGTTATATGCAATGTTAATTCTAAAGTGGAATTCTGACCTTGGACTGGAATTGTGACCCTGATGTTTGAAAAGTTATTGTGATTCCATAGTGGAATTGTGACATCTAGCCGTGCACTGCAATTGTGATTCCAAACCGGAATTGTGAGCGCAGACTGGAATTGGGACCTCAAGCCTTGATCTGCAATTTTGATTCCAAACTGGAATTGTGAGCTCAGACTGAAATTGTGACATCAAATGGAATTGTGATTCCAAACTGGAATTGTGAGCTCAAGCGTTGATCTGATATTCTAATTGCAGACAGGAATTGTGACCTCCGACTGGAATTGTGACCCTGAGCTTTGAACTGCAATTGTGATTCCATAGTGGAATTGTGACCTCTAGCCTTGCACTGCAATTGTGATTCCAAACCGGAATTGTCACCGCAGACTGGAATTGGGACCTCAAGCCTTGATGTACAATTTTGATTCCAAGCTGGAATTGTGAGCTCAGACTGGAATTGTGACATCAAATGGAATTGTGGTTCCAAACTGGAATTCTGCCCTGAGTCTCTAATTGTGGCATAGTAGAGGAATTCTGATTCCAATCAGGAATTGTGAGCTTAGAATGGAATTGTGATATAGAAATGAACTTGTGACAGCAGACTGGAATTGGGACCTCAAGCCTTGATCTGCAATTTTGATTCCAAACTGGAATTGTGACCGCAGACTGGAATTTTGACATCAAGCCTTGATCTGTAATTGGATTCCAAACTGGAATTCTGCCCACAGTCTCTAATTGTGACATCGAAGAGGAATTGTGAATCCAATCAGGAATTGTGAGCTTAGAAAGGAATTGTGATATAGAAATGAAATTGTGATTCCAAACTGGAATTGTGAGCTCAAGCCTTGATCTGCTATTGTAATTGTAAACCGGAATTGTGACCTCAGACTGGAATTGTGACCTTGAGCTTTGAAATGCAATTGTGATTCCATAGTGGAATTGTGACCTCTAAACTTGCACTGCATTTGTGATTCCAAACCAGAATTGTGACCACAGGCTGTAATTGGGACCTCAAACCTTGATCTGCAATTTTGATTCCAAACTGGAATTCTGCCCTCAGTCTCTAATTGTGACATAGTAGAGGAATTGTGATTCCAATCAGGAATTGTGAGCTTAGAAAGGAATTGTGATATAGAAATGAAACTGTGATTCCAAACTGGAATTGTGAGCTCAAGCGTTGATCTGCAATTGTAATTCCAAACTGGAATTGTGACCTCAGACTGGAATTGTGACCCTTAGCTTTGAATTGCATTTCTGAATGCATAGTGGAAATGTGACATCTAGCCTTTCACTGCAGTTGTGATTCCAAACCGGAATTTTGAGCTCAGACTGGAATTGGGACCACAAGCCTTGATCTGCAATTTTGATTCCAAACTGGAATTTTGAGCTCAGACAGGAATTGTGACATCAAATGGAATTGTGGTTCCAAACTGGAATTCTGCCCTCAGTCTCTAATTGTGGCATAGTAGAGGAATTCTGATTCCAATCAGGAATTGTGAGCTTAGAATGGAATTGTGATATAGAAATGAACTTGTGATTCCAAACTGGAATTGTGAGCTCAAGCGTTGATCTGCAATTGTAATTCCAAACTGGAATTGTGACAGCAGACTGGAATTGGGACCTCAAGCCTTGATCTGCAATTTTGATTCCAAACTGGAATTGTGACCGCAGACTGGAATTTTGACATCAAGCCTTGATCTGTAATTGGATTCCAAACTGGAATTCTGCCCACAGTCTCTAATTGTGACATCGAAGAGGAATTGTGAATCCAATCAGGAATTGTGAGCTTAGAAAGGAATTGTGATATAGAAATGAAATTGTGATTCCAAACTGGAATTGTGAGCTCAAGCCTTGATCTGCAATTGTAATTCCAAACTGGAATTGTGACCTCAGATTGGAATTGTGACCCTCAGCTTTGAAATGCAATTGTGATTCCATAGTGGAATTTTGTCCTCTAGCCTTGCACTGCAATTCTCATTCCAATCCGGAATTGTGACCGCAGACTGGAATTGGGACCTCCAAGCCTTGATCTGCAATTTTGATTCCAAACTGGAATTCTGCCCTCAGTCTCTAATTGTGACATAGTAGTGGAATTGTGATTCCAATCAGGAATTGTAAGCTTAGAATGGAATTGTCATGTAGAAATGAACTAGTGATTCCAAACAGGAATTGTCAGTTCAAGCCGTTATATGCAATGTTAATTCTAAAGTGGAATTCTGACCTTGGACTGGAATTATGACCCTGATGTTTGAAAAGTTATTGTGATTCCAAACCAGAATTGTGACCGCAGACTGGAATTGGGACCTCAAGCCTTGATCTGCAGTTTTGATTCCAAACTGGAATTGTGAGCTCAGACTGAAATTGTGACATCAAATGGAATTGTGATTCCAAACTGGAATTGTGAGCTCAAGCCTTGATCTGATATTCTAATTGCAGACAGGAATTGTGACCTCCGACTGGAATTGTGACCCTGAGCTTTGAACTGCAATTGTGATTCCATAGTGGAATTGTGACCTCTAGCCTTGCACTGCAATTGTGATTCCAAACCGGAATTGTCACCGCAGACTGGAATTGGGACCTCAAGCCTTGATGTACAATTTTGATTCCAAGCTGGAATTGTGAGCTCAGACTGGAATTGTGACATCAAATTGAATTGTGATTCCAAACTGGAATTCTGCCCTCAGTCTCTAATTGTGGCATAGTAGAGGAATTCTGATTCCAATCAGGAATTGTGAGCTTAGAATGGAATTGTGATATAGAAATGAACTTGTGATTCCAAACTGGAATTGTGAGCTCAAGCGTTGATCTGCAATTGTAATTCCAAACTGGAATTGTGACAGCAGACTGGAATTGGGACCTCAAGCCTTGATCTGCAATTTTGATTCCAAACTGGAATTGTGACCGCAGACTGGAATTTTGACATCAAGCCTTGATCTGTAATTGGATTCCAAACTGGAATTCTGCCCACAGTCTCTAATTGTGACATCAAAGAGGAATTGTGAATCCAATCAGGAATTGTGAGCTTAGAAAGGAATTGTGATATAGAAATGAAATTGTGATTCCAAACTGGAATTGTGAGCTCAAGCCTTGATCTGCTATTGTAATTGCAAACCGGAATTGTGACCTCAGACTGGAATTGTGACCTTGAGCTTTGAAATGCAATTGTGATTCCATAGTGGAATTGTGACCTCTAAACTTGCACTGCATTTGTGATTCCAAACCAGAATTGTGACCACAGGCTGTAATTGGGACCTCAAACCTTGATCTGCAATTTTGATTCCAAACTGGAATTCTGCCCTCAGTCTCTAATTGTGACATAGTAGAGGAATTGTCATTCCAATCAGGAATTGTGAGCTTAGAAAGGAATTGTGATTTAGAAATGAAACTGTGATTCCAAACTGGAATTGTGAGCTCAAGCGTTGATCTGCAATTGTAATTCCAAACTGAAATTGTGACCTCAGACTGGAATTGTGACCCTTAGCTTTGAATTGCATTTCTGAATGCATAGTGGAAATGTGACATCTAGCCTTTCACTGCCGTTGTGATTCCAAACCGGAATTTTGAGCTCAGACTGGAATTGGGACCACAAGCCTTGATCTGCAATTTTGATTCCAAACTGGAATTGTGACCGCAGACTGGAATTGTGACATCAAATGGAATTGTGGTTCCAAACTGGAATTCTGCCCTCAGTCTCTAATTGTGGCATAGTAGAGGAATTGTGATTCCAATCAGGAATTGTGAGCTTAGAATGGAATTGTGATATAGAAATGAACTTGTGATTCCAAACTGGAATTGTGAGCTCAAGCGTTGATCTGCAATTGTAATTCCAAACTGGAATTGTGACCTCAGACTTGAATTGTGATCCTGAGCTTTGAACTGCAATTGTGATTCCAAACTGGAATTGTGACCTCTAGCCATGAACTGCAATTGTGATTCCAAAATGGAATTGTGAGAGCAGACTGGAATTGGGACCTCAAGCCTTGATCTGCAATTTTGATTCCATACTGGAATTTTGAGCTCAGACTGGAATTTTGACATCAAGCCTTGATCTGCAATTGGATTCTAAATTGGAATTCTGCCCTCAGTCTCTAATTGTGACATAGTAGAGGAACTGTGATTCCAATCAGGAATTATGAGCTTATAAAGGAATTGTGATTTAGAAATGAAACTGTGATTCCAAACTGGAATTGTGAGCTCAAGCGTTGATCTGCAATTGTAATTCCAAACTGGAATTGTGACCTCAGACTGGAATTGTGACCCTTAGCTTTGAATTGCATTTCTGAATGCATAGTGGAAATGTGACATCTAGCCTTTCACTGCAGTTGTGATTCCAAACCGGAATTTTGAGCTCAGACTGGAATTGGGACCACAAGCCTTGATCTGCAATTTTGATTCCAAACTGGAATTTTGAGCTCAGACGGGAATTGTGACATAAAATGGATTTGTGATCCCAAACTGGAATTGTGAGCTCAAGCCTTGATCTGCAATTGTAATTCCAAACTGGAATTGTGACCTCAGATTGGAATTGTGACCCTGAGCTTTGAACTGCAATTGTGATTCCATAGTGGAATTGTGTCCTCTAGCCTTGCACTGCAATTCTCATTCCAATCCGGAATTGTGACCGCAGACTGGAATTGGAACCTCCAAGCCTTGATCTGCAATTTTGATTCCAAACTGGAATTCTGCCCTCAGTCTCTAATTGTGACATAGTAGTGGAATTGTGATTCCAATCAGGAATTGTAAGCTTAGAATGGAATTGTCATGTAGAAATGAACTAGTGATTCCAAACAGGAATTGTCAGCTCAAGCCGTTATATGCAATGTTAATTCTAAAGTGGAATTCTGACCTTGGACTGGAATTGTGACCCTGATGTTTGAAAAGTTATTGTGATTCCATAGTGGAATTGTGACATCTAGCCGTGCACTGCAATTGTGATTCCAAACCGGAATTGTGAGCGCAGACTGGAATTGGGACCTCAAGCCTTGATCTGCAATTTTGATTCCAAACTGGAATTGTGAGCTCAGACTGAAATTGTGACATCAAATGGAATTGTGATTCCAAACTGGAATTGTGAGCTCAAGCGTTGATCTGATATTCTAATTGCAGACAGGAATTGTGACCTCCGACTGGAATTGTGACCCTGAGCTTTGAACTGCAATTGTGATTCCATAGTGGAATTGTGACCTCTAGCCTTGCACTGCAATTGTGATTCCAAACCGGAATTGTCACCGCAGACTGGAATTGGGACCTCAAGCCTTGATGTACAATTTTGATTCCAAGCTGGAATTGTGAGCTCAGACTGGAATTGTGACATCAAATGGAATTGTGGTTCCAAACTGGAATTCTGCCCTCAGTCTCTAATTGTGGCATAGTAGAGGAATTCTGATTCCAATCAGGAATTGTGAGCTTAGAATGGAATTGTGATATAGAAATGAACTTGTGACAGCAGACTGGAATTGGGACCTCAAGCCTTGATCTGCAATTTTGATTCCAAACTGGAATTGTGACCGCAGACTGGAATTTTGACATCAAGCCTTGATCTGTAATTGGATTCCAAACTGGAATTCTGCCCACAGTCTCTAATTGTGACATCGAAGAGGAATTGTGAATCCAATCAGGAATTGTGAGCTTAGAAAGGAATTGTGATATAGAAATGAAATTGTGATTCCAAACTGGAATTGTGAGCTCAAGCCTTGATCTGCTATTGTAATTGTAAACCGGAATTGTGACCTCAGACTGGAATTGTGACCTTGAGCTTTGAAATGCAATTGTGATTCCATAGTGGAATTGTGACCTCTAAACTTGCACTGCATTTGTGATTCCAAACCAGAATTGTGACCACAGGCTGTAATTGGGACCTCAAACCTTGATCTGCAATTTTGATTCCAAACTGGAATTCTGCCCTCAGTCTCTAATTGTGACATAGTAGAGGAATTGTGATTCCAATCAGGAATTGTGAGCTTAGAAAGGAATTGTGATATAGAAATGAAACTGTGATTCCAAACTGGAATTGTGAGCTCAAGCGTTGATCTGCAATTGTAATTCCAAACTGGAATTGTGACCTCAGACTGGAATTGTGACCCTTAGCTTTGAATTGCATTTCTGAATGCATAGTGGAAATGTGACATCTAGCCTTTCACTGCAGTTGTGATTCCAAACCGGAATTTTGAGCTCAGACTGGAATTGGGACCACAAGCCTTGATCTGCAATTTTGATTCCAAACTGGAATTTTGAGCTCAGACAGGAATTGTGACATCAAATGGAATTGTGGTTCCAAACTGGAATTCTGCCCTCAGTCTCTAATTGTGGCATAGTAGAGGAATTCTGATTCCAATCAGGAATTGTGAGCTTAGAATGGAATTGTGATATAGAAATGAACTTGTGATTCCAAACTGGAATTGTGAGCTCAAGCGTTGATCTGCAATTGTAATTCCAAACTGGAATTGTGACAGCAGACTGGAATTGGGACCTCAAGCCTTGATCTGCAATTTTGATTCCAAACTGGAATTGTGACCGCAGACTGGAATTTTGACATCAAGCCTTGATCTGTAATTGGATTCCAAACTGGAATTCTGCCCACAGTCTCTAATTGTGACATCGAAGAGGAATTGTGAATCCAATCAGGAATTGTGAGCTTAGAAAGGAATTGTGATATAGAAATGAAATTGTGATTCCAAACTGGAATTGTGAGCTCAAGCCTTGATCTGCAATTGTAATTCCAAACTGGAATTGTGACCTCAGATTGGAATTGTGACCCTCAGCTTTGAAATGCAATTGTGATTCCATAGTGGAATTTTGTCCTCTAGCCTTGCACTGCAATTCTCATTCCAATCCGGAATTGTGACCGCAGACTGGAATTGGAACCTCCAAGCCTTGATCTGCAATTTTGATTCCAAACTGGAATTCTGCCCTCAGTCTCTAATTGTGACATAGTAGTGGAATTGTGATTCCAATCAGGAATTGTAAGCTTAGAATGGAATTGTCATGTAGAAATGAACTAGTGATTCCAAACAGGAATTGTCAGTTCAAGCCGTTATATGCAATGTTAATTCTAAAGTGGAATTCTGACCTTGGACTGGAATTATGACCCTGATGTTTGAAAAGTTATTGTGATTCCAAACCAGAATTGTGACCGCAGACTGGAATTGGGACCTCAAGCCTTGATCTGCAGTTTTGATTCCAAACTGGAATTGTGAGCTCAGACTGAAATTGTGACATCAAATGGAATTGTGATTCCAAACTGGAATTGTGAGCTCAAGCGTTGATCTGATATTCTAATTGCAGACAGGAATTGTGACCTCCGACTGGAATTGTGACCCTGAGCTTTGAACTGCAATTGTGATTCCATAGTGGAATTGTGACCTCTAGCCTTGCACTGCAATTGTGATTCCAAACCGGAATTGTCACCGCAGACTGGAATTGGGACCTCAAGCCTTGATGTACAATTTTGATTCCAAGCTGGAATTGTGAGCTCAGACTGGAATTGTGACATCAAATGGAATTGTGGTTCCAAACTGGAATTCTGCCCTCAGTCTCTAATTGTGGCATAGTAGAGGAATTCTGATTCCAATCAGGAATTGTGAGCTTAGAATGGAATTGTGATATAGAAATGAACTTGTTATTCCAAACTGGAATTGTGAGCTCAAGCGTTGATCTGCAATTTTGATTCCAAACTGGAATTGTGACCGCAGACTGGAATTTTGACATCAAGCCTTGATCTGTAATTGGATTCCAAACTGGAATTCTGCCCACAGTCTCTAATTGTGACATCGAAGAGGAATTGTGAATCCAATCAGGAATTGTGAGCTTAGAAAGGAATTGTGATATAGAAATGAAATTGTGATTCCAAACTGGAATTGTGAGCTCAAGCCTTGATCTGCTATTGTAATTGTAAACCGGAATTGTGACCTCAGACTGGAATTGTGACCTTGAGCTTTGAAATGCAATTGTGATTCCATAGTGGAATTGTGACCTCTAAACTTGCACTGCATTTGTGATTCCAAACCAGAATTGTGACCACAGGCTGTAATTGGGACCTCAAACCTTGATCTGCAATTTTGATTCCAAACTGGAATTCTGCCCTCAGTCTCTAATTGTGACATAGTAGAGGAATTGTGATTCCAATCAGGAATTGTGAGCTTAGAAAGGAATTGTGATATAGAAATGAAACTGTGATTCCAAACTGGAATTGTGAGCTCAAGCGTTGATCTGCAATTGTAATTCCAAACTGGAATTGTGACCTCAGACTGGAATTGTGACCCTTAGCTTTGAATTGCATTTCTGAATGCATAGTGGAAATGTGACATCTAGCCTTTCACTGCAGTTGTGATTCCAAACCGGAATTTTGAGCTCAGACTGGAATTGGGACCACAAGCCTTGATCTGCAATTTTGATTCCAAACTGGAATTTTGAGCTCAGACAGGAATTGTGACATCAAATGGAATTGTGGTTCCAAACTGGAATTCTGCCCTCAGTCTCTAATTGTGGCATAGTAGAGGAATTCTGATTCCAAACAGGAATTGTGAGCTTAGAAAGGAATTGTGATATAGAAATGAACTTGTGATTCCAAACTGGAATTGTGAGCTCAAGCGTTGATCTGCAATTGTAATTCCAAACTGGAATTGTGACAGCAGACTGGAATTGGGACCTCAAGCCTTGATCTGCAATTTTGATTCCAAACTGGAATTGTGACCGCAGACTGGAATTTTGACATCAAGCCTTGATCTGTAATTGGATTCCAAACTGGAATTCTGCCCACAGTCTCTAATTGTGACATCGAAGAGGAATTGTGAATCCAATCAGGAATTGTGAGCTTAGAAAGGAATTGTGATATAGAAATGAAATTTTGATTCCAAACTGGAATTGTGAGCTCAAGCCTTGATCTGCAATTGTAATTCCAAACTGGAATTGTGACCTCAGATTGGAATTGTGACCCTGAGCTTTGAACTGCAATTGTGATTCCATAGTGGAATTTTGTCCTCTAGCCTTGCACTGCAATTCTCATTCCAATCCGGAATTGTGACCGCAGACTGGAATTGGGACCTCCAAGCCTTGATCTGCAATTTTGATTCCAAACTGGAATTCTGCCCTCAGTCTCTAATTGTGACATAGTAGTGGAATTGTGATTCCAATCAGGAATTGTAAGCTTAGAATGGAATTGTCATGTAGAAATGAACTAGTGATTCCAAACAGGAATTGTCAGTTCAAGCCGTTATATGCAATGTTAATTCTAAAGTGGAATTCTGACCTTGGACTGGAATTATGACCCTGATGTTTGAAAAGTTATTGTGATTCCAAACCAGAATTGTGACCGCAGACTGGAATTGGGACCTCAAGCCTTGATCTGCAGTTTTGATTCCAAACTGGAATTGTGAGCTCAGACTGAAATTGTGACATCAAATGGAATTGTGATTCCAAACTGGAATTGTGAGCTCAAGCCTTGATCTGATATTCTAATTGCAGACAGGAATTGTGACCTCCGACTGGAATTGTGACCCTGAGCTTTGAACTGCAATTGTGATTCCATAGTGGAATTGTGACCTCTAGCCTTGCACTGCAATTGTGATTCCAAACCGGAATTGTCACCGCAGACTGGAATTGGGACCTCAAGCCTTGATGTACAATTTTGATTCCAAGCTGGAATTGTGAGCTCAGACTGGAATTGTGACATCAAATGGAATTGTGGTTCCAAACTGGAATTCTGCCCTCAGTCTCTAATTGTGGCATAGTAGAGGAATTCTGATTCCAATCAGGAATTGTGAGCTTAGAATGGAATTGTGATATAGAAATGAACTTGTGATTCCAAACTGGAATTGTGAGCTCAAGCGTTGATCTGCAATTGTAATTCCAAACTGGAATTGTGACAGCAGACTGGAATTGGGACCTCAAGCCTTGATCTGCAATTTTGATTCCAAACTGGAATTGTGACCGCAGACTGGAATTTTGACATCAAGCCTTGATCTGTAATTGGATTCCAAACTGGAATTCTGCCCACAGTCTCTAATTGTGACATCGAAGAGGAATTGTGAATCAAATCAGGAATTGTGAGCTTAGAAAGGAATTGTGATATAGAAATGAAATTGTGATTCCAAACTGGAATTGTGAGCTCAAGCCTTGATCTGCTATTGTAATTGCAAACCGGAATTGTGACCTCAGACTGGAATTGTGACCTTGAGCTTTGAAATGCAATTGTGATTCCATAGTGGAATTGTGACCTCTAAACTTGCACTGCATTTGTGATTCCAAACCAGAATTGTGACCACAGGCTGTAATTGGGACCTCAAACCTTGATCTGCAATTTTGATTCCAAACTGGAATTCTGCCCTCAGTCTCTAATTGTGACATAGTAGAGGAATTGTCATTCCAATCAGGAATTGTGAGCTTAGAAAGGAATTGTGATATAGAAATGAAACTGTGATTCCAAACTGGAATTGTGAGCTCAAGCGTTGATCTGCAATTGTAATTCCAAACTGGAATTGTGACCTCAGACTGGAATTGTGACCCTTAGCTTTGAATTGCATTTCTGAATGCATAGTGGAAATGTGACATCTAGCCTTTCACTGCAGTTGTGATTCCAAACCGGAATTTTGAGCTCAGACTGGAATTGGGACCACAAGCCTTGATCTGCAATTTTGATTCCAAACTGGAATTTTGAGCTCAGACAGGAATTGTGACATCAAATGGAATTGTGGTTCCAAACTGGAATTCTGCCCTCAGTCTCTAATTGTGGCATAGTAGAGGAATTGTGATTCCAATCAGGAATTGTGAGCTTAGAATGGAATTGTGATATAGAAATGAACTTGTGATTCCAAACTGGAATTGTGAGCTCAAGCGTTGATCTGCAATTGTAATTCCAAACTGGAATTGTGACCTCAGATTGGAATTGTGATCCTGAGCTTTGAACTGCAATTGTGATTCCAATGTGGAATTGTGACCTCTAGCCATGAACTGCAATTGTGATTCCAAAATGGAATTGTGAGAGCAGACTGGAATTGGGACCTCAAGCCTTGATCTGCAATTTTGATTCCAAACTGGAATTTTGAGCTCAGACTGGAATTTTGACATCAAGCCTTGATCTGCAATTGGATTCTAAATTGGAATTCTGCCCTCAGTCTCTAATTGTGACATAGTAGAGGAATTGTCATTCCAATCAGGAATTGTGAGCTTAGAAAGGAATTGTGATTTAGAAATGAAACTGTGATTCCAAACTGGAATTGTGAGCTCAAGCGTTGATCTGCAATTGTAATTCCAAACTGAAATTGTGACCTCAGACTGGAATTGTGACCCTTAGCTTTGAATTGCATTTCTGAATGCATAGTGGAAATGTGACATCTAGCCTTTCACTGCCGTTGTGATTCCAAACCGGAATTTTGAGCTCAGACTGGAATTGGGACCACAAGCCTTGATCTGCAATTTTGATTCCAAACTGGAATTGTGACCGCAGACTGGAATTGTGACATCAAATGGAATTGTGGTTCCAAACTGGAATTCTGCCCTCAGTCTCTAATTGTGACATCGAAGAGGAATTGTGAATCCAATCAGGAATTGTGAGCTTAGAATGGAATTGTGATATAGAAATGAAACTGTGATTCCAAACTGGAATTGTGAGCTCAAGCGTTGATCTGCAATTGTAATTCCAAACTGGAATTGTGACCTCAGACTGGAATTGTGACCCTTAGCTTTGAATTGCATTTCTGAATGCATAGTGGAAATGTGACATCTAGCCTTTCACTGCAGTTGTGATTCCAAACCGGAATTTTGAGCTCAGACTGGAATTGGGACCACAAGCCTTGATCTGCAATTTTGATTCCAAACTGGAATTTTGAGCTCAGACGGGAATTGTGACATAAAATGGATTTGTGATCCCAAACTGGAATTGTGAGCTCAAGCCTTGATCTGCAATTGTAATTCCAAACTGGAATTGTGACCTCAGATTGGAATTGTGACCCTGAGCTTTGAACTGCAATTGTGATTCCATAGTGGAATTGTGTCCTCTAGCCTTGCACTGCAATTCTCATTCCAATCCGGAATTGTGACCGCAGACTGGAATTGGAACCTCCAAGCCTTGATCTGCAATTTTGATTCCAAACTGGAATTCTGCCCTCAGTCTCTAATTGTGACATAGTAGTGGAATTGTGATTCCAATCAGGAATTGTAAGCTTAGAATGGAATTGTCATGTAGAAATGAACTAGTGATTCCAAACAGGAATTGTCAGCTCAAGCCGTTATATGCAATGTTAATTCTAAAGTGGAATTCTGACCTTGGACTGGAATTGTGACCCTGATGTTTGAAAAGTTATTGTGATTCCATAGTGGAATTGTGACATCTAGCCGTGCACTGCAATTGTGATTCCAAACCGGAATTGTGAGCGCAGACTGGAATTGGGACCTCAAGCCTTGATCTGCAATTTTGATTCCAAACTGGAATTGTGAGCTCAGACTGAAATTGTGACATCAAATGGAATTGTGATTCCAAACTGGAATTGTGAGCTCAAGCGTTGATCTGATATTCTAATTGCAGACAGGAATTGTGACCTCCGACTGGAATTGTGACCCTGAGCTTTGAACTGCAATTGTGATTCCATAGTGGAATTGTGACCTCTAGCCTTGCACTGCAATTGTGATTCCAAACCGGAATTGTCACCGCAGACTGGAATTGGGACCTCAAGCCTTGATGTACAATTTTGATTCCAAGCTGGAATTGTGAGCTCAGACTGGAATTGTGACATCAAATGGAATTGTGGTTCCAAACTGGAATTCTGCCCTCAGTCTCTAATTGTGGCATAGTAGAGGAATTCTGATTCCAATCAGGAATTGTGAGCTTAGAATGGAATTGTGATATAGAAATGAACTTGTGACAGCAGACTGGAATTGGGACCTCAAGCCTTGATCTGCAATTTTGATTCCAAACTGGAATTGTGACCGCAGACTGGAATTTTGACATCAAGCCTTGATCTGTAATTGGATTCCAAACTGGAATTCTGCCCACAGTCTCTAATTGTGACATCAAAGAGGAATTGTGAATCCAATCAGGAATTGTGAGCTTAGAAAGGAATTGTGATATAGAAATGAAATTGTGATTCCAAACTGGAATTGTGAGCTCAAGCCTTGATCTGCTATTGTAATTGTAAACCGGAATTGTGACCTCAGACTGGAATTGTGACCTTGAGCTTTGAAATGCAATTGTGATTCCATAGTGGAATTGTGACCTCTAAACTTGCACTGCATTTGTGATTCCAAACCAGAATTGTGACCACAGGCTGTAATTGGGACCTCAAACCTTGATCTGCAATTTTGATTCCAAACTGGAATTCTGCCCTCAGTCTCTAATTGTGACATAGTAGAGGAATTGTCATTCCAATCAGGAATTGTGAGCTTAGAAAGGAATTGTGATATAGAAATGAAACTGTGATTCCAAACTGGAATTGTGAGCTCAAGCGTTGATCTGCAATTGTAATTCCAAACTGGAATTGTGACCTCAGACTGGAATTGTGACCCTTAGCTTTGAATTGCATTTCTGAATGCATAGTGGAAATGTGACATCTAGCCTTTCACTGCAGTTGTGATTCCAAACCGGAATTTTGAGCTCAGACTGGAATTGGGACCACAAGCCTTGATCTGCAATTTTGATTCCAAACTGGAATTTTGAGCTCAGACAGGAATTGTGACATCAAATGGAATTGTGGTTCCAAACTGGAATTCTGCCCTCAGTCTCTAATTGTGACATAGTAGTGGAATTGTGATTCCAATCAGGAATTGTAAGCTTAGAATGGAATTGTCATGTAGAAATGAACTAGTGATTCCAAACAGGAATTGTCAGTTCAAGCCGTTATATGCAATGTTAATTCTAAAGTGGAATTCTGACCTTGGACTGGAATTATGACCCTGATGTTTGAAAAGTTATTGTGATTCCAAACCGGAATTGTGACCGCAGACTGGAATTGGGACCTCAAGCCTTGATCTGCAGTTTTGATTCCAAACTGGAATTGTGAGCTCAGACTGAAATTGTGACATCAAATGGAATTGTGATTCCAAACTGGAATTGTGAGCTCAAGCCTTGATCTGATATTCTAATTGCAGACAGGAATTGTGACCTCCGACTGGAATTGTGACCCTGAGCTTTGAACTGCAATTGTGATTCCATAGTGGAATTGTGACCTCTAGCCTTGCACTGCAATTGTGATTCCAAACCGGAATTGTCACCGCAGACTGGAATTGGGACCTCAAGCCTTGATGTACAATTTTGATTCCAAGCTGGAATTGTGAGCTCAGACTGGAATTGTGACATCAAATGGAATTGTGGTTCCAAACTGGAATTCTGCCCTCAGTCTCTAATTGTGGCATAGTAGAGGAATTCTGATTCCAATCAGGAATTGTGAGCTTAGAATGGAATTGTGATATAGAAATGAACTTGTGACAGCAGACTGGAATTGGGACCTCAAGCCTTGATCTGCAATTTTGATTCCAAACTGGAATTGTGACCGCAGACTGGAATTGGGACCTCAAGCCTTGATCTGCAATTTTGATTCCAAACTGGAATTGTGACCGCAGACTGGAATTTTGACATCAAGCCTTGATCTGTAATTGGATTCCAAACTGGAATTCTGCCCACAGTCTCTAATTGTGACATCGAAGAGGAATTGTGAATCCAATCAGGAATTGTGAGCTTAGAAAGGAATTGTGATATAGAAATGAAATTGTGATTCCAAACTGGAATTGTGAGCTCAAGCCCTGATCTGCTATTGTAATTGCAAACCGGAATTGTGACCTCAGACTGGAATTGTGACCTCGAGCTTTGAAATGCAATTGTGATTCCATAGTGGAATTGTGACCTCTAAACTTGCACTGCATTTGTGATTCCAAACCAGAATTGTGACCACAGGCTGTAATTGGGACCTCAAACCTTGATCTGCAATTTTGATTCCAAACTGGAATTCTGCCCTCAGTCTCTAATTGTGACATAGTAGAGGAATTGTCATTCCAATCAGGAATTGTGAGCTTAGAAAGGAATTGTGATTTAGAAATGAAACTGTGATTCCAAACTGGAATTGTGAGCTCAAGCGTTGATCTGCAATTGTAATTCCAAACTGAAATTGTGACCTCAGACTGGAATTGTGACCCTTAGCTTTGAATTGCATTTCTGAATGCATAGTGGAAATGTGACATCTAGCCTTTCACTGCCGTTGTGATTCCAAACCGGAATTTTGAGCTCAGACTGGAATTGGGACCACAAGCCTTGATCTGCAATTTTGATTCCAAACTGGAATTTTGAGCTCAGACTGGAATTGTGACATCAAATGGAATTGTGGTTCCAAACTGGAATTCTGCCCTCAGTCTCTAATTGTGGCATAGTAGAGGAATTGTGATTCCAATCAGGAATTGTGAGCTTAGAATGGAATTGTGATATAGAAATGAACTTGTGATTCCAAACTGGAATTGTGAGCTCAAGCGTTGATCTGCAATTGTAATTCCAAACTGGAATTGTGACCTCAGACTTGAATTGTGATCCTGAGCTTTGAACTGCAATTGTGATTCCAATGTGGAATTGTGACCTCTAGCCATGAACTGCAATTGTGATTCCAAAATGGAATTGTGAGAGCAGACTGGAATTGGGACCTCAAGCCTTGATCTGCAATTTTGATTCCAAACTGGAATTTTGAGCTCAGACTGGAATTTTGACATCAAGCCTTGATCTGCAATTGGATTCTAAATTGGAATTCTGCCCTCAGTCTCTAATTGTGACATAGTAGAGGAATTGTGATTCCAATCAGGAATTATGAGCTTAGAAAGGAATTGTGATATAGAAATGAAACTGTGATTCCAAACTGGAATTGTGAGCTCAAGCGTTGATCTGCAATTGTAATTCCAAACTGGAATTGTGACCTCAGACTGGAATTGTGACCCTTAGCTTTGAATTGCATTTCTGAATGCATAGTGGAAATGTGACATCTAGCCTTTCACTGCAGTTGTGATTCCAAACCGGAATTTTGAGCTCAGACTGGAATTGGGACCACAAGCCTTGATCTGCAATTTTGATTCCAAACTGGAATTTTGAGCTCAGACGGGAATTGTGACATTAAATGGATTTGTGATCCCAAACTGGAATTGTGAGCTCAAGCCTTGATCTGCAATTGTAATTCCAAACTGGAATTGTGACCTCAGATTGGAATTGTGACCCTGAGCTTTGAACTGCAATTGTGATTCCATAGTGGAATTGTGTCCTCTAGCCTTGCACTGCAATTCTCATTCCAATCCGGAATTGTGACCGCAGACTGGAATTGGAACCTCCAAGCCTTGATCTGCAATTTTGATTCCAAACTGGAATTCTGCCCTCAGTCTCTAATTGTGACATAGTAGTGGAATTGTGATTCCAATCAGGAATTGTAAGCTTAGAATGGAATTGTCATGTAGAAATGAACTAGTGATTCCAAACAGGAATTGTCAGCTCAAGCCGTTATATGCAATGTTAATTCTAAAGTGGAATTCTGACCTTGGACTGGAATTGTGACCCTGATGTTTGAAAAGTTATTGTGATTCCATAGTGGAATTGTGACATCTAGCCGTGCACTGCAATTGTGATTCCAAACCGGAATTGTGACCGCAGACTGGAATTGGGACCTCAAGCCTTGATCTGCAATTTTGATTCCAAACTGGAATTGTGAGCTCAGACTGAAATTGTGACATCAAATGGAATTGTGATTCCAAACTGGAATTGTGAGCTCAAGCGTTGATCTGATATTCTAATTGCAGACAGGAATTGTGACCTCCGACTGGAATTGTGACCCTGAGCTTTGAACTGCAATTGTGATTCCATAGTGGAATTGTGACCTCTAGCCTTGCACTGCAATTGTGATTCCAAACCGGAATTGTCACCGCAGACTGGAATTGGGACCTCAAGCCTTGATGTACAATTTTGATTCCAAGCTGGAATTGTGAGCTCAGACTGGAATTGTGACATCAAATGGAATTGTGGTTCCAAACTGGAATTCTGCCCTGAGTCTCTAATTGTGGCATAGTAGAGGAATTCTGATTCCAATCAGGAATTGTGAGCTTAGAATGGAATTGTGATATAGAAATGAACTTGTGACAGCAGACTGGAATTGGGACCTCAAGCCTTGATCTGCAATTTTGATTCCAAACTGGAATTGTGACCGCAGACTGGAATTTTGACATCAAGCCTTGATCTGTAATTGGATTCCAAACTGGAATTCTGCCCACAGTCTCTAATTGTGACATCAAAGAGGAATTGTGAATCCAATCAGGAATTGTGAGCTTAGAAAGGAATTGTGATATAGAAATGAAATTGTGATTCCAAACTGGAATTGTGAGCTCAAGCCTTGATCTGCTATTGTAATTGTAAACCGGAATTGTGACCTCAGACTGGAATTGTGACCTTGAGCTTTGAAATGCAATTGTGATTCCATAGTGGAATTGTGACCTCTAAACTTGCACTGCATTTGTGATTCCAAACCAGAATTGTGACCACAGGCTGTAATTGGGACCTCAAACCTTGATCTGCAATTTTGATTCCAAACTGGAATTCTGCCCTCAGTCTCTAATTGTGACATAGTAGAGGAATTGTCATTCCAATCAGGAATTGTGAGCTTAGAAAGGAATTGTGATATAGAAATGAAACTGTGATTCCAAACTGGAATTGTGAGCTCAAGCGTTGATCTGCAATTGTAATTCCAAACTGGAATTGTGACCTCAGACTGGAATTGTGACCCTTAGCTTTGAATTGCATTTCTGAATGCATAGTGGAAATGTGACATCTAGCCTTTCACTGCAGTTGTGATTCCAAACCGGAATTTTGAGCTCAGACTGGAATTGGGACCACAAGCCTTGATCTGCAATTTTGATTCCAAACTGGAATTTTGAGCTCAGACAGGAATTGTGACATCAAATGGAATTGTGGTTCCAAACTGGAATTCTGCCCTCAGTCTCTAATTGTGGCATAGTAGAGGAATTGTCATTCCAAACAGGAATTGTGAGCTTAGAAAGGAATTGTGATATAGAAATGAACTTGTGATTCCAAACTGGAATTGTGAGCTCAAGCGTTGATCTGCAATTGTAATTCCAAACTGGAATTGTGACCTCAGACTTGAATTGTGATCCTGAGCTTTGAACTGCAATTGTGATTCCAATGTGGAATTGTGACCTCTAGCCATGAACTGCAATTGTGATTCCAAAATGGAATTGTGAGAGCAGACTGGAATTGGGACCTCAAGCCTTGATCTGCAATTTTGATTCCAAACTGGAATTTTGAGCTCAGACTGGAATTTTGACATCAAGCCTTGATCTGCAATTTTGATTCCAAACTGGAATTCTGCCCTCAGTCTCTAATTGTGACATAGTAGAGGAATTGTCATTCCAATCAGGAATTGTGAGCTTAGGAAGGAATTGTGATATAGAAATGAAACTGTGATTCCAAACTGGAATTGTGAGCTCAAGCGTTGATCTGCAATTGTAATTCCAAACTGGAATTGTGACCTCAGACTGGAATTGTGACCCTGAGCTTTGAACTGCAATTGTGATTCCATAGTGGAATTGTGACCTCTAGCCTTGCACTGCAGTTGTGATTCCAAACCGGAATTTTGAGCTCAGACTGGAATTGGGACCACAAGCCTTGATCTGCAATTTTGATTCCAAACTGGAATTTTGAGCTCAGACGGGAATTGTGACATAAAATGGATTTGTGATCCCAAACTGGAATTGTGAGCTCAAGCCTTGATCTGCAATTGTAATTCCAAACTGGAATTGTGACCTCAGATTGGAATTGTGACCCTGAGCTTTGAACTGCAATTGTGATTCCATAGTGGAATTGTGTCCTCTAGCCTTGCACTGCAATTCTCATTCCAATCCGGAATTGTGACCGCAGACTGGAATTGGGACCTCCAAGCCTTGATCTGCAATTTTGATTGCAAACTGGAATTCTGCCCTCAGTCTCTAATTGTGACATAGTAGTGGA
Source organism: Sturnus vulgaris (assembly GCF_052056855.1). NCBI lineage: Eukaryota > Metazoa > Chordata > Aves > Passeriformes > Sturnidae > Sturnus > Sturnus vulgaris. The sequence continues at coordinate 130,596 of NW_028276431.1, read as the reverse complement.
ATTGTGATTCCAATCAGGAATTGTAAGCTTAGAATGGAATTGTCATGTAGAAATGAACTAGTGATTCCAAACAGGAATTGTCAGCTCAAGCCGTTATATGCAATGTTAATTCTAAAGTGGAATTCTGACCTTGGACTGGAATTATGACCCTGATGTTTGAAAAGTTATTGTGATTCCAAACCGGAATTGTGACCGCAGACTGGAATTGGGACCTCAAGCCTTGATCTGCAGTTTTGATTCCAAACTGGAATTGTGAGCTCAGACTGAAATTGTGACATCAAATGGAATTGTGATTCCAAACTGGAATTGTGAGCTCAAGCCTTGATCTGATATTCTAATTGCAGACAGGAATTGTGACCTCCGACTGGAATTGTGACCCTGAGCTTTGAACTGCAATTGTGATTCCATAGTGGAATTGTGACCTCTAGCCTTGCACTGCAATTGTGATTCCAAACCGGAATTGTCACCGCAGACTGGAATTGGGACCTCAAGCCTTGATGTACAATTTTGATTCCAAGCTGGAATTGTGAGCTCAGACTGGAATTGTGACATCAAATGGAATTGTGGTTCCAAACTGGAATTCTGCCCTCAGTCTCTAATTGTGGCATAGTAGAGGAATTCTGATTCCAATCAGGAATTGTGAGCTTAGAATGGAATTGTGATATAGAAATGAACTTGTGATTCCAAACTGGAATTGTGAGCTCAAGCGTTGATCTGCAATTGTAATTCCAAACTGGAATTGTGACAGCAGACTGGAATTGGGACCTCAAGCCTTGATCTGCAATTTTGATTCCAAACTGGAATTGTGACCGCAGACTGGAATTTTGACATCAAGCCTTGATCTGTAATTGGATTCCAAACTGGAATTCTGCCCACAGTCTCTAATTGTGACATCAAAGAGGAATTGTGAATCCAATCAGGAATTGTGAGCTTAGAAAGGAATTGTGATATAGAAATGAAATTGTGATTCCAAACTGGAATTGTGAGCCCAAGCCTTGATCTGCTATTGTAATTGTAAACCGGAATTGTGACCTCAGACTGGAATTGTGACCTTGAGCTTTGAAATGCAATTGTGATTCCATAGTGGAATTGTGACCTCTAAACTTGCACTGCATTTGTGATTCCAAACCAGAATTGTGACCACAGGCTGTAATTGGGACCTCAAACCTTGATCTGCAATTTTGATTCCAAACTGGAATTCTGCCCTCAGTCTCTAATTGTGACATAGTAGAGGAATTGTCATTCCAATCAGGAATTGTGAGCTTAGAAAGGAATTGTGATTTAGAAATGAAACTGTGATTCCAAACTGGAATTGTGAGCTCAAGCGTTGATCTGCAATTGTAATTCCAAACTGGAATTGTGACCTCAGACTGGAATTGTGACCCTTAGCTTTGAATTGCATTTCTGAATGCATAGTGGAAATGTGACATCTAGCCTTTCACTGCCGTTGTGATTCCAAACCGGAATTTTGAGCTCAGACTGGAATTGGGACCACAAGCCTTGATCTGCAATTTTGATTCCAAACTGGAATTTTGAGCTCAGACAGGAATTGTGACATCAAATGGAATTGTGGTTCCAAACTGGAATTCTGCCCTCAGTCTCTAATTGTGGCATAGTAGAGGAATTGTGATTCCAATCAGGAATTGTGAGCTTAGAATGGAATTGTGATATAGAAATGAACTTGTGATTCCAAACTGGAATTGTGAGCTCAAGCGTTGATCTGCAATTGTAATTCCAAACTGGAATTGTGACCTCAGACTTGAATTGTGATCCTGAGCTTTGAACTGCAATTGTGATTCCAATGTGGAATTGTGACCTCTAGCCATGAACTGCAATTGTGATTCCAAAATGGAATTGTGAGAGCAGACTGGAATTGGGACCTCAAGCCTTGATCTGCAATTTTGATTCCAAACTGGAATTTTGAGCTCAGACTGGAATTTTGACATCAAGCCTTGATCTGCAATTGGATTCTAAATTGGAATTCTGCCCTCAGTCTCTAATTGTGACATAGTAGAGGAATTGTGATTCCAATCAGGAATTATGAGCTTAGAAAGGAATTGTGATTTAGAAATGAAACTGTGATTCCAAACTGGAATTGTGAGCTCAAGCGTTGATCTGCAATTGTAATTCCAAACTGGAATTGTGACCTCAGACTGGAATTGTGACCCTTAGCTTTGAATTGCAATTCTGAATGCATAGTGGAAATGTGACATCTAGCCTTTCACTGCAGTTGTGATTCCAAACCGGAATTTTGAGCTCAGACTGGAATTGGGACCACAAGCCTTGATCTGCAATTTTGATTCCAAACTGGAATTTTGAGCTCAGACGGGAATTGTGACATAAAATGGATTTGTGATCCCAAACTGGAATTGTGAGCTCAAGCCTTGATCTGCAATTGTAATTCCAAACTGGAATTGTGACCTCAGATTGGAATTGTGACCCTGAGCTTTGAACTGCAATTGTGATTCCATAGTGGAATTGTGTCCTCTAGCCTTGCACTGCAATTCTCATTCCAATCCGGAATTGTGACCGCAGACTGGAATTGGAACCTCCAAGCCTTGATCTGCAATTTTGATTCCAAACTGGAATTCTGCCCTCAGTCTCTAATTGTGACATAGTAGTGGAATTGTGATTCCAATCAGGAATTGTAAGCTTAGAATGGAATTGTCATGTAGAAATGAACTAGTGATTCCAAACAGGAATTGTCAGCTCAAGCCGTTATATGCAATGTTAATTCTAAAGTGGAATTCTGACCTTGGACTGGAATTGTGACCCTGATGTTTGAAAAGTTATTGTGATTCCATAGTGGAATTGTGGCATCTAGCCGTGCACTGCAATTGTGATTCCAAACCGGAATTGTGAGCGCAGACTGGAATTGGGACCTCAAGCCTTGATCTGCAATTTTGATTCCAAACTGGAATTGTGAGCTCAGACTGAAATTGTGACATCAAATGGAATTGTGATTCCAAACTGGAATTGTGAGCTCAAGCCTTGATCTGATATTCTAATTGCAGACAGGAATTGTGACCTCCGACTGGAATTGTGACCCTGAGCTTTGAACTGCAATTGTGATTCCATAGTGGAATTGTGACCTCTAGCCTTGCACTGCAATTGTGATTCCAAACCGGAATTGTCACCGCAGACTGGAATTGGGACCTCAAGCCTTGATGTACAATTTTGATTCCAAGCTGGAATTGTGAGCTCAGACTGGAATTGTGACATCAAATGGAATTGTGGTTCCAAACTGGAATTCTGCCCTGAGTCTCTAATTGTGGCATAGTAGAGGAATTCTGATTCCAATCAGGAATTGTGAGCTTAGAATGGAATTGTGATATAGAAATGAACTTGTGACAGCAGACTGGAATTGGGACCTCAAGCCTTGATCTGCAATTTTGATTCCAAACTGGAATTGTGACCGCAGACTGGAATTTTGACATCAAGCCTTGATCTGTAATTGGATTCCAAACTGGAATTCTGCCCACAGTCTCTAATTGTGACATCGAAGAGGAATTGTGAATCCAATCAGGAATTGTGAGCTTAGAAAGGAATTGTGATATAGAAATGAAATTGTGATTCCAAACTGGAATTGTGAGCTCAAGCCTTGATCTGCTATTGTAATTGCAAACCGGAATTGTGACCTCAGACTGGAATTGTGACCTTGAGCTTTGAAGTGCAATTGTGATTCCATAGTGGAATTGTGACCTCTAAACTTGCACTGCATTTGTGATTCCAAACCAGAATTGTGACCACAGGCTGTAATTGGGACCTCAAACCTTGATCTGCAATTTTGATTCCAAACTGGAATTCTGCCCTCAGTCTCTAATTGTGACATAGTAGAGGAATTGTCATTCCAATCAGGAATTGTGAGCTTAGAAAGGAATTGTGATTTAGAAATGAAACTGTGATTCCAAACTGGAATTGTGAGCTCAAGCGTTGATCTGCAATTGTAATTCCAAACTGGAATTGTGACCTCAGACTGGAATTGTGACCCTTAGCTTTGAATTGCATTTCTGAATGCATAGTGGAAATGTGACATCTAGCCTTTCACTGCAGTTGTGATTCCAAACCGGAATTTTGAGCGCAGACTGGAATTGGGACCACAAGCCTTGATCTGCAATTTTGATTCCAAACTGGAATTTTGAGCTCAGACAGGAATTGTGACATCAAATGGAATTGTGGTTCCAAACTGGAATTCTGCCCTCAGTCTCTAATTGTGGCATAGTAGAGGAATTCTGATTCCAATCAGGAATTGTGAGCTTAGAATGGAATTGTGATATAGAAATGAACTTGTGATTCCAAACTGGAATTGTGAGCTCAAGCGTTGATCTGCAATTGTAATTCCAAACTGGAATTGTGACAGCAGACTGGAATTGGGACCTCAAGCCTTGATCTGCAATTTTGATTCCAAACTGGAATTGTGACCGCAGACTGGAATTTTGACATCAAGCCTTGATCTTTAATTGGATTCCAAACTGGAATTCTGCCCACAGTCTCTAATTGTGACATCGAAGAGGAATTGTGAATCCAATCAGGAATTGTGAGCTTAGAAAGGAATTGTGATATAGAAATGAAATTGTGATTCCAAACTGGAATTGTGAGCTCAAGCCTTGATCTGCAATTGTAATTCCAAACTGGAATTGTGACCTCAGATTGGAATTGTGACCCTGAGCTTTGAACTGCAATTGTGATTCCATAGTGGAATTGTGTCCTCTAGCCTTGCACTGCAATTCTCATTCCAATCCGGAATTGTGACCGCAGACTGGAATTGGGACCTCCAAGCCTTGATCTGCAATTTTGATTCCAAACTGGAATTCTGCCCTCAGTCTCTAATTGTGACATAGTAGTGGAATTGTGATTCCAATCAGGAATTGTAAGCTTAGAATGGAATTGTCATGTAGAAATGAACTAGTGATTCCAAACAGGAATTGTCAGTTCAAGCCGTTATATGCAATGTTAATTCTAAAGTGGAATTCTGACCTTGGACTGGAATTGTGACCCTGATGTTTGAAAAGTTATTGTGATTCCAAACCGGAATTGTGACCGCAGACTGGAATTGGGACCTCAAGCCTTGATCTGCAATTTTGATTCCAAACTGGAATTGTGAGCTCAGACTGAAATTGTGACATCAAATGGAATTGTGATTCCAAACTGGAATTGTGAGCTCAAGCCTTGATCTGATATTCTAATTGCAGACAGGAATTGTGACCTCCGACTGGAATTGTGACCCTGAGCTTTGAACTGCAATTGTGATTCCATAGTGGAATTGTGACCTCTAGCCTTGCACTGCAATTGTGATTCCAAACCGGAATTGTCACCGCAGACTGGAATTGGGACCTCAAGCCTTGATGTACAATTTTGATTCCAAGCTGGAATTGTGAGCTCAGACTGGAATTGTGACATCAAATGGAATTGTGGTTCCAAACTGGAATTCTGCCCTGAGTCTCTAATTGTGGCATAGTAGAGGAATTCTGATTCCAATCAGGAATTGTGAGCTTAGAATGGAATTGTGATATAGAAATGAACTTGTGACAGCAGACTGGAATTGGGACCTCAAGCCTTGATCTGCAATTTTGATTCCAAACTGGAATTGTGACCGCAGACTGGAATTTTGACATCAAGCCTTGATCTGTAATTGGATTCCAAACTGGAATTCTGCCCACAGTCTCTAATTGTGACATCGAAGAGGAATTGTGAATCCAATCAGGAATTGTGAGCTTAGAAAGGAATTGTGATATAGAAATGAAATTGTGATTCCAAACTGGAATTGTGAGCCCAAGCCTTGATCTGCTATTGTAATTGTAAACCGGAATTGTGACCTCAGACTGGAATTGTGACCTTGAGCTTTGAAATGCAATTGTGATTCCATAGTGGAATTGTGACCTCTAAACTTGCACTGCATTTGTGATTCCAAACCAGAATTGTGACCACAGGCTGTAATTGGGACCTCAAACCTTGATCTGCAATTTTGATTCCAAACTGGAATTCTGCCCTCAGTCTCTAATTGTGACATAGTAGAGGAATTGTCATTCCAATCAGGAATTGTGAGCTTAGAAAGGAATTGTGATATAGAAATGAACTTGTGATTCCAAACTGGAATTGTGAGCTCAAGCGTTGATCTGCAATTGTAATTCCAAACTGGAATTGTGACCTCAGACTGGAATTGTGATCCTGAGCTTTGAACTGCAATTGTGATTCCAATGTGGAATTGTGACCTCTAGCCATGAACTGCAATTGTGATTCCAAACCGGAATTTTGAGCTCAGACTGGAATTGGGACCACAAGCCTTGATCTGCAATTTTGATTCCAAACTGGAATTTTGAGCTCAGACAGGAATTGTGACATCAAATGGAATTGTGGTTCCAAACTGGAATTCTGCCCTCAGTCTCTAATTGTGGCATAGTAGAGGAATTGTGATTCCAATCAGGAATTGTGAGCTTAGAAAGGAATTGTGATATAGAAATGAACTTGTGATTCCAAACTGGAATTGTGAGCTCAATCGTTGATCTGCAATTGTAATTCCAAACTGGAATTGTGACCTCAGACTTGAATTGTGATCCTGAGCTTTGAACTGCAACTGTGATTCCAATGTGGAATTGTGACCTCTAGCCATGAACTGCAATTGTGATTCCAAAATGGAATTGTGAGAGCAGACTGGAATTGGGACCTCAAGCCTTGATCTGCAATTTTGATTCCAAACTGGAATTTTGAGCTCAGACTGGAATTTTGACATCAAGCCTTGATCTGCAATTGGATTCTAAATTGGAATTCTGCCCTCAGTCTCTAATTGTGACATAGTAGAGGAATTGTGATTCCAATCAGGAATTGTGAGCTTAGAAAGGAATTGTGATATAGAAATGAAATTGTGATTCCAAACTGGAATTGTGAGCTCAAGCGTTGATCTGCAATTGTAATTCCAAACTGCAATTGTGACCTCAGACTGGAATTGTGACCCTTAGCTTTGAATTGCATTTCTGAATGCATAGTGGAAATGTGACATCTAGCCTTTCACTGCAGTTGTGATTCCAAACCGGAATTTTGAGCTCAGACTGGAATTGGGACCACAAGCCTTGATCTGCAATTTTGATTCCAAACTGGAATTTTGACCTCAGACTGGAATTGTGACATAAAATGGATTTGTGATCCCAAACTGGAATTGTGAGCTCAAGCCTTGATCTGCAATTGTAATTCCAAACTGGAATTGTGACCTCAGATTGGAATTGTGACCCTGAGCTTTGAACTGCAATTGTGATTCCATAGTGGAATTGTGACCTCTAGCCTTGCACTGCAATTCTCATTCCAATCCAGAATTTTGACCGCAGACTGGAATTGCACCTCCAAGCCTTGATCTGCAATTTTGATTCCAAACTGGAATTCTGCCCTCAGTCTCTAATTGTGACATAGTAGTGGAATTGTGATTCCAATCAGGAATTGTAAGCTTAGAATGGAATTGTCATGTAGAAATGAACTAGTGATTCCAAACAGGAATTGTCAGCTCAAGCCGTTATATGCAATGTTAATTCTAAAGTGGAATTCTGACCTTGGACTGGAATTGTGACCCTGATGTTTGAAAAGTTATTGTGATTCCATAGTGGAATTGTGACATCTAGCCGTGCACTGCAATTGTGATTCCAAACCGGAATTGTGACCGCAGACTTGAATTGGGACCTCAAGCCTTGATCTACAATTTTGATTCCAAACTGGAATTGTGAGCTCAGACTGAAATTGTGACATCAAATGGAATTGTGATTCCAAACTGGTATTTTGAGCTCAAGCGTTGATCTGATATTCTAATTGCAGACAGGAATTGTGACCTCCGACTGGAATTGTGACCCTGAGCTTTGAACTGCAATTGTGATTCCATAGTGGAATTGTGACCTCTAGCCTTGCACTGCAATTGTGATTCCAAACCGGAATTGTCACCGCAGACTGGAATTGGGACCCCAAGCCTTGATGTACAATTTTGATTCCAAGCTGGAATTGTGAGCTCAGACTGGAATTGTGACATCAAATGGAATTGTGGTTCCAAACTGGAATTCTGCCCTGAGTCTCTAATTGTGGCATAGTAGAGGAATTCTGATTCCAATCAGGAATTGTGAGCTTAGAAAGGAATTGTGATATAGAAATGAAACTGTGATTCCAAACTGGAATTGTGAGCTCAAGCGTTGATCTGCAATTGTAATTCCAAACCGGAATTGTGACCGCATACTGGAATTGGGACCTCAAGCCTTGATCTGCAATTTTGATTCCAAACTGGAATTGTGACCGCAGACTGGAATTTTGACATCAAGCCTTGATCTGTAATTGGATTCCAAACTGGAATTCTGCCCACAGTCTCTAATTGTGACATCGAAGAGGAATTGTGAATCCAATCAGGAATTGTGAGCTTAGAAAGGAATTGTGATATAGAAATGAAATTGTGATTCCAAACTGGAATTGTGAGCTCAAGCCTTGATCTGCTATTGTAATTGCAAACCGGAATTGTGACCTCAGACTGGAATTGTGACCTTGAGCTTTGAAATGCAATTGTGATTCCATAGTGGAATTGTGACCTCTAAACTTGCACTGCATTTGTCATTCCAAACCAGAATTGTGACCACAGGCTGTAATTGGGACCTCAAACCTTGATCTGCAATTTTGATTCCAAACTGGAATTCTGCCCTCAGTCTCTAATTGTGACATAGTAGAGGAATTGTCATTCCAATCAGGAATTGTGAGCTTAGAAAGGAATTGTGATATAGAAATGAACTTGTGATTCCAAACTGGAATTGTGAGCTCATGCGTTGATCTGCAATTGTAATTCCAAACTGCAATTGTGACCTCAGACTGGAATTGTGACCCTGAGCTTTGAACTGCAATTGTGATTCCATAGTGGAATTGTGACATTTAGCCGTGCACTGCAATTGTGATTCCAAAATGGAATTGTGACAGCAGACTGGAATTGGGACCTCAAGCCTTGATCTGCAATTTTGATTCCAAACTGGAATTGTGAGCTCAGGCTGGAATTTTGACATCAAGCCTTGATCTGCAATTGGATTCTAAATTGGAATTCTGCCCTCAGTCTCTAATTGTGGCATAGTAGAGGAATTGTGATTCCAATCCGGAATTGTGAGCTTAGAATGGAATTGTGATATAGAAATGAACTTGTGATTCCAAACTGGAATTGTGAGCTCAAGCGTTGATCTGCAATTGTAATTCCAAACTGGAATTGTGACCTCAGACTGGAATTGTGACCCTTAGCTTTGAATTGCATTTCTGAATGCATAGTGGAAATGTGACATCTAGCCTTTCACTGCAGTTGTGATTCCAAACCGGAATTTTGAGCTCAGACTGGAATTGGGACCACAAGCCTTGATCTGCAATTTTGATTCCAAACTGGATTTGGGAGCTCAGACTGGAAATGTGACCCTGAGCTTTGAACTGCAATTGTGATTCCATAATGGAATTGTGACCTCAAGCCTTGCACGGCAATTGTGATTCCAAACCGGGATTGTGATCTCAGACTGGAATTTTGACCTCAAGCCTTGAGATGTAATTGTGATTCCAAACCAGAATTGTGACCACAGATTGGAATGGGGCCATAGAAGTGGAATTGTGATTCCAAACATGTATTGTGAGCTCAGTAAGGAATTGTGATATAGAAATGAAATTGTTATTCCAAACTGGAATTGTGAGCTCAAGCCTTGATCTGCTATTGTAATTGCAAACCGGAATTGTGACCTCAGACTGGAATTGTGACCCTGAGCTTTGAACGGCAATTCTGATTCCATAGTGGAATTGTGACCTCAAGCCTTGCACTGCAATTGTGATTCCAAACTGGAATTTTGAACGCAGACTGGAATTGGGACCTCAAGCCTTGATCTGGAATTTTGATTCCAAACTGGATTTGGGAGCTCAGATTGGAATTGTGACCCTGAGATTTGAATTACATTTCTCATTCCATAGTTGAAATGTGATATCAAGACTTGCGCTGCAATTGTGATTGCAATCGGGAATTGTGACCACAGACGGTAATTGGAACCTCAAGCCTCGATCTGCAATTTTGATTCCAAACTGGAATTGTGAGCTCAAGCCTTGATCTGATATTCTAATTGCAGACAGGAATTGTGACCTCCGACTGGAATTGTGACCCTGAGCTTTGAACTGCAATTGTGATTCCATAGTGGAATTGTGACCTCTAGCCTTGCACTGCAATTGTGATTCCAAACCGGAATTGTCACCGCAGACTGGAATTGGGACCTCAAGCCTTGATGTACAATTTTGATTCCAAGCTGGAATTGTGAGCTCAGACTGGAATTGTGACATCAAATGGAATTGTGGTTCCAAACTGGAATTCTGCCCTGAGTCTCTAATTGTGGCATAGTAGAGGAATTGTGATTCCAATCAGGAATTGTGAGCTTAGAATGGAATTGTGATATAGAAATGAACTTGTGATTCCAAACTGGAATTGTGAGCTCAAGCGTTGATCTGCAATTGTAATTCCAAACTGGAATTGTGACAGCAGACTGGAATTGGGACCTCAAGCCTTGATCTGCAATTTTGATTCCAAACTGGAATTGTGACCGCAGACTGGAATTTTGACATCAAGCCTTGATCTGTAATTGGATTCCAAACTGGAATTCTGCCCACAGTCTCTAATTGTGACATCGAAGAGGAATTGTGAATCCAATCAGGAATTGTGAGCTTAGAAAGGAATTGTGATATAGAAATGAAATTGTGATTCCAAACTGGAATTGTGAGCTCAAGCCTTGATCTGCTATTGTAATTGCAAACCGGAATTGTGACCTCAGACTGGAATTGTGACCTTGAGCTTTGAACTGCAATTGTGATTCCATAGTGGAATTGTGACCTCTAAACTTGCACTGCATTTGTGATTCCAAACCAGAATTGTGACCACAGGCTGTAATTGGGACCTCAAACCTTGATCTGCAATTTTGATTCCAAACTGGAATTCTGCCCTCAGTCTCTAATTGTGACATAGTAGAGGAATTGTCATTCCAATCAGGAATTGTGAGCTTAGAAAGGAATTGTGATTTAGAAATGAAACTGTGATTCCAAACTGGAATTGTGAGCTCAAGCGTTGATCTGCAATTGTAATTCCAAACTGGAATTGTGACCTCAGACTGGAATTGTGACCCTTAGCTTTGAATTGCATTTCTGAATGCATAGTGGAAATGTGACATCTAGCCTTTCACTGCCGTTGTGATTCCAAACCGGAATTTTGAGCGCAGACTGGAATTGGGACCACAAGCCTTGATCTGCAATTTTGATTCCAAACTGGAATTTTGAGCTCAGACTGGAATTGTGACATCAAATGGAATTGTGGTTCCAAACTGGAATTCTGCCCTCAGTCTCTAATTGTGGCATAGTAGAGGAATTGCCATTCCAATCAGGAATTGTGAGCTTATAAAGGAATTGTGATATAGAAATGAAACTGTGATTCCAAACTGGAATTGTGAGCTCAAGCCTTGATCTGCAATTGTAATTCCAAACTGCAATTGTGACCTAAGACTGGAATTGTGACCCTGATGTTTGAAAAGTTATTGTGATTCCATAGTGGAATTGTGACATCTAGCCGTGCACTGCAATTGTGATTCGAAACCGGAATTGTGACCGCAGACTGGAATTGGGACCTCAAGCCTTGATCTGCAATTTTGATTCCAAACTGGAATTGTGACCGCAGACTGGAATTTTGACATCAAGCCTTGATCTGTAATTGGATTCCAAACTGGAATTCTGCCCACAGTCTCTAATTGTGACATCGAAGAGGAATTGTGAATCCAATCAGGAATTGTGAGCTTAGAAAGGAATTGTGATATAAAAATGAAATTGTGATTCCAAACTGGAATTGTGAGCTCAAGCCTTGATCTGCTATTTTAATTGCAAACCGGAATTGTGACCTCAGACTGGAATTGTGACCTTGAGCTTTGAAATGCAATTGTGATTCCATAGTGGAATTGTGACCTCTAAACTTGCACTGCATTTGTCATTCCAAACCAGAATTGTGACCACAGGCTGTAATTGGGACCTCAAACCTTGATCTGCAATTTTGATTCCAAACTGGAATTCTGCCCTCAGTCTCTAATTGTGACATAGTAGAGGAATTGTCATTCCAATCAGGAATTGTGAGCTTAGAAAGGAATTGTGATATAGAAATGAACGTGTGATTCCAAACTGGAATTGTGAGCTCATGCATTGATCTGCAATTGTAATTCCAAACTGCAATTGTGACCTCAGACTGGAATTGTGACCCTGAAGTTTGAAAAGTTATTGTGATTCCATAGTGGAATTGTGACATCTAGCCGTGCAATGCAATTGTGATTCCAAAATGGAATTGTGAGAGCAGACTGGAATTGGGACCTCAAGCCTTGATCTGCAATTTTGATTCCAAACTGGAATTGTGAGCTCAGGCTGGAATTTTGACATCAAGCCTTGATCTGCAATTGGATTCTAAATTGGAATTCTGCCCTCAGTCTCTAATTGTGACATAGTAGAGGAATTGTCATTCCAATCAGGAATTGTGAGCTTAGAAAGGAATTGTGATATAGAAATGAACTTGTGATTCCAAACTGGAATTGTGAGCTCAAGCGTTGATCTGCAATTGTAATTCCAAACTGCAATTGTGACCTCAGACTGGAATTGTGACCCTTAGCTTTGAATTGCATTTCTGAATGCATAGTGGAAATGTGACATCTAGCCTTTCACTGCAGTTGTGATTCCAAACCGGAATTTTGAGCTCAGACTGGAATTGGGACCACAAGCCTTGATCTGCAATTTTGATTCCAAACTGGATTTCGGAGCTCAGACTGGAAATGTGACCCTGAGCTTTGAACTGCAATTTTGATTCCAAACTGGATTTCGGAGCTCAGACTGGAAATGTGACCCTGAGCTTTGAACTGCAATTGTGATTCCATAATGGAATTGTGACCTCAAGCCTTGCACGGCAATTGTGATTCCAAACCGGGATTGTGATCTCAGACTGGAATTTTGACCTCAAGCCTTGAGATGTAATTGTGATTTCAAACCAGAATTGTGACCACAGATTGGAATGGGGCCATAGAAGTGGAATTGTGATTCCAAACATGTATTGTGAGCTCAGTAAGGAATTGTGATATAGAAATGAAATTGTGATTCCAAACTGGAATTGTGAGCTCAAGCCTTGATCTGCTATTGTAATTGCAAACCGGAATTGTGACCTCAGACTGGAATTGTGACCCTGAGCTTTGAACGGCAATTCTGATTCCATAGTGGAATTGTGACCTCAAGCCTTGCACTGCAATTGTGATTCCAAACTGGAATTTTGAACGCAGACTGGAATTGTGAGCTCAAGCCTTGATCTGGAATTTTGATTCCAAACTGGATTTGGGAGCTCAGATTGGAATTGTGACCCTGAGATTTGAATTACATTTCTCATTCCATAGTTGAAATGTGATATCAAGACTTGCGCTGCAATTGTGATTGCAATCGGGAATTGTGACCACAGACGGTAATTGGAACCTCAAGCCTCGATCTGCAATTTTGATTCCAAACTGGAATTGTGAGCTCAAGCCTTGATCTGATATTCTAATTGCAGACAGGAATTGTGACCTCCGACTGGAATTGTGACCCTGAGCTTTGAACTGCAATTGTGATTCCATAGTGGAATTGTGACCTCTAGCCTTGCACTGCAATTGTGATTCCAAACCGGAATTGTCACCGCAGACTGGAATTGGGACCTCAAGCCTTGATCTGCAATTTTGATTCCAAACTGGAATTGTGACCGCAGACTGGAATTTTGACATCAAGCCTTGATCTGTAATTGGATTCCAAACTGGAATTCTGCCCACAGTCTCTAATTGTGACATCGAAGAGGAATTGTGAATCCAATCAGGAATTATGAGCTTAGAAAGGAATTGTGATATAGAAATGAAATTGTGATTCCAAACTGCAATTGTGAGCTCAAGCGTTGATCTGCAATTGTAATTCTAAACTAGAATTGTGACCTCAGACTGGAATTGTGACCCTTAGCTTTGAATTGCATTTCTGAATGCATAGTGGAAATGTGACATCTAGCCTTTCGATGCAGTTGTGATTCCAAACCGGAATTTTGAGCTCAGACTGGAATTGGGACCACAAGCCTTGATCTGCAATTTTGATTCCAAACTGGAATTGTGAGCTCAGACTGGAATTGTGACATCAAATGGAATTGTGGTTCCAAACTGGAATTCTGCCCTCAGTCTCTAATTGTGGCATAGTAGAGGAATTGTGATTCCAATCAGGAATTGTGAGCTTAGAATGGAATTGTGATATAGAAATGAACTTGTGATTCCAAACTGGAATTGTGAGCTCAAGCGTTGATCTGCAATTGTAATTCCAAACTGCAATTGTGACCTCAGACTGGAATTGTGACCCTGATGTTTGAAAAGTTATTGTGATTCCATAGTGGAATTGTGACATCTAGCCGTGCACTGCAATTTTGATTCCAAACCGGAATTGTGACAGCAGACTGGAATTGGGACCTCAAGCCTTGATCTGCAATTTTGATTCCAAACTGGAATTGTGAGCTCCGACTGAAATTGTGACATCAAATGGAACTGTGATTCCAAACTGGAATTCTGCCCTCAGTGTCTAATTCTGGCATAGTAGAGGAATTGTGATTCCAATCAGGAATTGTGAGCTTATAAAGGAATTGTGATATAGAAATAAACATGTGATTCCAAACTGGAATTGTGAGCTCAAGCCTTGATCTGCAATTGTAATTCCAAACTGGAATTGTGACCTAAGACTGGAATTGTGACCTTGAGCTTTGAAATGCAATTGTGATTCCATAGTGGAATTGTGACCTCTAAACTTGCACTGCATTTGTGATTCCAAACCAGAATTGTGACCACAGGCTGTAATTGGGACCTCAAACCTTGATCTGAAATTTTGATTCCAAACTGGAATTCTGCCCTCAGTCTCTAATTGTGACATAGTAGAGGAATTGTGATTCCAATCAGGAATTGTGAGCTTAGGAAGGAATTGTGATATAGAAATGAAACTGTGATTCCAAACTGGAATTGTGAGCTCAAGCGTTGATCTGCAATTGTAATTCCAAACTGGAATTGTGACCTCAGACTGGAATTGTGACCCTGAGCTTTGAACTGCAATTGTGATTCCATAGTGGAATTGTGACCTCTAGCCTTGCACTGCAATTGTGATTCCAAACTGGAATTGTCACCGCAGACTTGAATTGGGACCTCAAACCTTGATGTACAATTTTGATTCCAAGCTGGAATTGTGAGCTCAGACTGGAATTGTGACATCAAATGGAATTGTGGTTCCAAACTGGAATTCTGCCCTCAGTCTCTAATTGTGGCATAGTAGAGGAATTCTGATTCCAATCAGGAATTGTGAGCTTAGAATGGAATTGTGATATAGAAATGAACTTGTGATTCCAAACTGGAATTGTGAGCTCAAGCGTTGATCTGCAATTGTAATTCCAAACTGGAATTGTGACAGCAGACTGGAATTGGGACCTCAAGCCTTGATCTGCAATTTTGATTCCAAACTGGAATTGTGAGCTCAGACTGGAATTGTGACATCAAATGGAATTGTGGTTCCAAACTGGAATTCTGCCCTGAGTCTCTAATTGTGGCATAGTAGAGGAATTGTCATTCCAATCAGGAATTGTGAGCTTATAAAGGAATTGAGATATAGAAATGAAACTGTGATTCCAAACTGGAATTGTGAGCTCAAGCGTTGATCTGCAATTGTAATTCCAAACTGGAATTGTGACCTAAGACTGGAATTGTGACCTTGAGCTTTGAAATGCAATTGTGATTCCATAGTGGAATTGTGACCTCTAAACTTGCACTGCATTTGTGATTCCAAACCAGAATTGTGACCACAGGCTGTAATTGGGACCTCAAACCTTGATCTGCAATTTTGATTCCAAACTGGAATTCTGCCCTCAGTCTCTAATTGTGACATAGTAGAGGAATTGTGATTCCAATCAGGAATTGTGAGCTTAGGAAGGAATTGTGATATAGAAATGAAACTGTGATTCCAAACTGGAATTGTGAGCTCAAGCGTTGATCTGCAATTGTAATTCCAAACTGGAATTGTGACCTCAGACTGGAATTGTGACCCTGAGCTTTGAACTGCAATTGTGATTCCATAGTGGAATTGTGACCTCTAGCCTTGCACTGCAATTGTGATTCCAAACTGGAATTGTCACCGCAGACTTGAATTGGGACCTCAAACCTTGATGTACAATTTTGATTCCAAGCTGGAATTGTGAGCTCAGACTGGAATTGTGACATCAAATGGAATTGTGGTTCCAAACTGGAATTCTGCCCTCAGTCTCTAATTGTGGCATAGTAGAGGAATTGTGATTCCAATCAGGAATTGTGAGCTTAGAATGGAATTGTGATATAGAAATGAACTTGTGATTCCAAACTGGAATTGTGAGCTCAAGCGTTGATCTGCAATTGTAATTCCAAACCGGAATTTTGAGCTCAGACTGGAATTGGGACCTCAAGCCTTGATCTGCAATTTTGATTCCAAACTGGAATTGTGAGCTCAGACTGGAATTGTGACATCAAATGGAATTGTGGTTCCAAACTGGAATTCTGCCCTCAGTCTCTAATTGTGGCAGAGTAGAGGAATTGTGATTCCAATCAGGAATTGTGAGCTTATAAAGGAATTGTGATATAGAAATGAAACTGTGATTCCAAACTGGAATTGTGAGCTCAAGCGTTGATCTGCAATTGTAATTCCAAACTGCAATTGTGACCTAAGACTGGAATTGTGACCCTGATGTTTGAAAAGTTATTGTGATTCCATAGTGGAATTGTGACATCTAGCCGTGCACTTCAATTGTGATTCGAAACCGGAATTGTGACCGCAGACTGGAATTGGGACCTCAAGCCTTGATCTGCAATTTTGATTCCAAACTGGAATTGTGACCGCAGACTGGAATTTTGACATCAAGCCTTGATCTGTAATTGGATTCCAAACTGGAATTCTGCCCACAGTCTCTAATTGTGACATCGAAGAGGAATTGTGAGTCCAATCAGGAATTGTGAGCTTAGAAAGGAATTGTGATATAGAAATGAAATTGTGATTCCAAAC
Organism: Sturnus vulgaris; assembly: GCF_052056855.1. Classification (NCBI taxonomy): domain Eukaryota; kingdom Metazoa; phylum Chordata; class Aves; order Passeriformes; family Sturnidae; genus Sturnus; species Sturnus vulgaris. Next base: position 113,505 of record NW_028276431.1, on the reverse strand, counting down.
TGGAATTGTGAGCTCAAGCCTTGATCTGCTATTGTAATTGCAAACCGGAATTGTGACCTCAGACTGGAATTGTGACCTTGAGCTTTGAAGTGCAATTGTGATTCCATAGTGGAATTGTGACCTCTAAACTTGCACTGCATTTGTGATTCCAAACCAGAATTGTGACCACAGGCTGTAATTGGGACCTCAAACCTTGATCTGCAATTTTGATTCCAAACTGGAATTCTGCCCTCAGTCTCTAATTGTGACATAGTAGAGGAATTGTCATTCCAATCAGGAATTGTGAGCTTAGAAAGGAATTGTGATATAGAAATGAAACTGTGATTCCAAACTGGAATTGTGAGCTCAAGCGTTGATCTGCAATTGTAATTCCAAACTGGAATTGTGACCTCAGACTGGAATTGTGACCCTTAGCTTTGAATTGCATTTCTGAATGCATAGTGGAAATGTGACATCTAGCCTTTCGATGCAGTTGTGATTCCAAACCGGAATTTTGAGCTCAGACTGGAATTGGGACCTCAAGCCTTGATCTGCAATTTTGATTCCAAACTGGAATTGTGAGCTCAGACTGGAATTGTGACATCAAATGGAATTGTGGTTCCAAACTGGAATTCTGCCCTCAGTCTCTAATTGTGGCAGAGTAGAGGAATTGTGATTCCAATCAGGAATTGTGAGCTTATAAAGGAATTGTGATATAGAAATGAAACTGTGATTCCAAACTGGAATTGTGAGCTCAAGCGTTGATCTGCAATTGTAATTCCAAACTGCAATTGTGACCTAAGACTGGAATTGTGACCCTGATGTTTGAAAAGTTATTGTGATTCCATAGTGGAATTGTGACATCTAGCCGTGCACTGCAATTGTGATTCGAAACCGGAATTGTGACCGCAGACTGGAATTGGGACCTCAAGCCTTGATCTGCAATTTTGATTCCAAACTGGAATTGTGACCGCAGACTGGAATTTTGACATCAAGCCTTGATCTGTAATTGGATTCCAAACTGGAATTCTGCCCACAGTCTCTAATTGTGACATCGAAGAGGAATTGTGAATCCAATCAGGAATTGTGAGCTTAGAAAGGAATTGTGATATAGAAATGAAATTGTGATTCCAAACTGGAATTGTGAGCTCAAGCCTTGATCTGCTATTGTAATTGCAAACCGGAATTGTGACCTCAGACTGGAATTGTGACCTTGAGCTTTGAAATGCAATTGTGATTCCATAGTGGAATTGTGACCTCTAAACTTGCACTGCATTTGTCATTCCAAACCAGAATTGTGACCATAGGCTGTAATTGGGACCTCAAACCTTGATCTGCAATTTTGATTCCAAACTGTAATTCTGCCCTCAGTCTCTAATTGTGACATAGTAGAGGAATTGTCATTCCAATCAGGAATTGTGAGCTTAGAAAGGAATTGTGATATAGAAATGAACTTGTGATTCCAAACTGGAATTGTGAGCTCATGCGTTGATCTGCAATTGTAATTCCAAACTGCAATTGTGACCTCAGACTGGAATTGTGACCCTGAAGTTTGAAAAGTTATTGTGATTCCATAGTGGAATTGTGACATCTAGCCGTGCACTGCAATTGTGATTCCAAAATGGAATTGTGAGAGCAGACTGGAATTGGGACCTCAAGCCTTGATCTGCAATTTTGATTCCAAACTGAAATTGTGACCGCAGACTGGAATTTTGACATCAAGCCTTGATATGCAATTGGATTCTAAATTGGAATTCTGCCCTCAGTCTCTAATTGTGACATAGTAGAGGAATTGTGATTCCAATCAGGAATTGTGAGCTTATAAAGGAATTGTGATTTAGAAATGAAACTGTGATTCCAAACTGGAAATGTGAGCTCAAGCCTTGATCTGCAATTGTAATTCCAAACTGCAATTGTGACCTCAGACTGGAAATGTGACCCTGAGCTTTGAACTGCAATTGTGATTCCATAATGGAATTGTGACCTCAAGCCTTGCACGGCAATTGTGATTCCAAACCGGAATTTTGAGCTCAGACTGGAATTGGGACCACAAGCCTTGATCTGCAATTTTGATTCCAAACTGGAATTGTGACCACAGATTGGAATGGGGCCATAGAAGTGGAATTGTAATTCCAAACATGTATTGTGAGCTCAGTAAGGAATTGTGATATAGAAATGAAATTGTTATTCCAAACTGGAATTGTGAGCTCAAGCCTTGATCTGCTATTGTAATTGCAAACCGGAATTGTGACCTCAGACTGGAATTGTGACCCTGAGCTATGAACGGCAATTCTGATTCCATAGTGGAATTGTGACCTCAAGCCTTGCACTGCAATTGTGATTCCAAACTGGAATTTTGAACGCAGACTGGAATTGGGACCTCAAGCCTTGATCTGGAATTTTGATTCCAAACTGGATTTGGGAGCTCAGATTGGAATTGTGACCCTGAGATTTGAATTACATTTCTCATTCCATAGTTGAAATGTGATATCAAGACTTGCGCTGCAATTGTGATTGCAATCGGGAATTGTGACCACAGACGGTAATTGGAACCTCAAGCCTCGATCTGCAATTTTGATTCCAAACTGGAATTGTGAGCTCAAGCCTTGATCTGATATTCTAATTGCAGACAGGAATTGTGACCTCCGACTGGAATTGTGACCCTGAGCTTTGAACTGCAATTGTGATTCCATAGTGGAATTGTGACCTCTAGCCTTGCACTGCAATTGTGATTCCAAACCGGAATTGTCACCGCAGACTGGAATTGGGACCTCAAGCCTTGATGTACAATTTTGATTCCAAGCTGGAATTGTGAGCTCAGACTGGAATTGTGACATCAAATGGAATTGTGGTTCCAAACTGGAATTCTGCCCTCAGTCTCTAATTGTGGCATAGTAGAGGAATTCTGATTCCAATCAGGAATTGTGAGCTTAGAATGGAATTGTGATATAGAAATGAACTTGTGATTCCAAACTGGAATTGTGAGCTCAAGCGTTGATCTGCAATTGTAATTCCAAACTGGAATTGTGACAGCAGACTGGAATTGGGACCTCAAGCCTTGATCTGCAATTTTGATTCCAAACTGGAATTGTGACCGCAGACTGGAATTTTGACATCAAGCCTTGATCTGTAATTGGATTCCAAACTGGAATTCTGCCCACAGTCTCTAATTGTGACATCGAAGAGGAATTGTGAATCCAATCAGGAATTGTGAGCTTAGAAAGGAATTGTGATATAGAAATGAAATTGTGATTCCAAAATGGAATTGTGAGAGCAGACTGGAATTGGGACCTCAAGCCTTGATCTGCAATTTTGATTCCAAACTGGAATTTTGAGCTCAGACTGGAATTTTGACATCAAGCCTTGATCTGCAATTGGATTCTAAATTGGAATTCTGCCCACAGTCTCTAATTGTGACATAGTAGAGGAATTGTGATTCCAATCAGGAATTGTGAGCTTATAAAGGAATTGTGATTTAGAAATGAAACTCTGATTCCAAACTGGAATTGTGAGCTCAAGCGTTGATCTGCAATTGTAATTCCAAACTGGAATTGTGACCTCAGACTGGAATTGTGACCCTTAGCTTTGAATTGCATTTCTGAATGCATAGTGGAAATGTGACATCTAGCCTTTCGATGCAGTTGTGATTCCAAACCGGAATTTTGAGCTCAGACTGGAATTGGGACCACAAGCCTTGATCTGCAATTTTGATTCCAAACTGGAATTTTGAGCTCAGACGGGAATTGTGACATCAAATGGAATTGTGGTTCCAAACTGGAATTCTGCCCTCAGTCTCTAATTGTGGCATAGTAGAGGAATTGTGATTCCAATCAGGAATTGTGAGCTTAGAATGGAATTGTGATATAGAAATGAACTTGTGATTCCAAACTGGAATTGTGAGCTCAAGCGTTGATCTGCAATTGTAATTCCAAACTGCAATTGTGACCTCAGACTGGAATTGTGACCCTGATGTTTGAAAAGTTATTGTGATTGCATAGTGGAATTGTGACATCTAGCCGTGCACTGCAATTTTGATTCCAAACCGGAATTGTGACCGCAGACTGGAATTGGGACCTCAAGCCTTGATCTGCAATTTTGATTCCAAACTGGAATTGTGAGCTCCGACTGAAATTGTGACATCAAATGGAATTGTGATTCCAAACTGGAATTCTGCCCTCAGTGTCTAATTCTGGCATAGTAGAGGAATTGTGATTCCAATCAGGAATTGTGAGCTTATAAAGGAATTGTGATATAGAAATAAACATGTGATTCCAAACAGGAATTGTGAGCTCAAGCCTTGATCTGCAATTGTGATTCCAAACTGGGAATGTGACCTCTGACTGGAACTGGGACCTGAAGCCGTGATCTGCAATTTTGATTCCAAACTGGAATTTTGAGCCCAGGCTGGAATTGTGATATAAAAAGGATTTGTGATTCCAAACTGGAATTCTGCCCTCAGTCTCTAATTGTGACATAGTACAAGATTTATGATTCCAATCAGGAATTGTGAGCTTAGAAAGGAATTGTGATAAAGAAATGATCTTGTGATTCCAAACTGGTATTGTGAGCTCAAGCCTTGATCTGCAATTGTAATTCCAATCTGGAATTGTGACCACAGACTGGAATTGTGACCCAGAGCTTTAAACTACAATAGTGATTCCATAATGGAATTGTGACCTCTAGCCTTGCACTGCAATTGTGATTCCAAACCTGGATTGTGACCGCAGATTGGAATGGGGACATAAAAGTGGAATTGTGATTCCAAACATGTATTGTGAGCTCAGAAGGAATTGTGATATAGAAATGAAATTGTGATTCCAAACTGCAATTGTGAGCTCAAGCCTTGATCTGCAATTGTGATTCCAAACTGGAAATGTGACATCTGACTGGAATTGGGACCTGAAGCCTTGATGTGCAATTTTGATACCAAACTGGAATTTTGAGCCCAGACTGGAATTGTGATATATAATGGATTTGTGATTCCAAAGTGTAATTCTGCCCTCAGTCTCTAATTGTGACATAGTAGAGAAATTGTTATTCCAATAAGGAATTTTGAGCTTAGAAAGGAATTGTGATATAGAAATGAACTAGTGATTCCAAACAGGAATTATGACCACTGATTGGAATGGGGACATAAAAGTGGAATTGTGATTCCAAACATGTATTTTAAGCTCAGCAAGGAATTGTGATATAGAAATGAAATTGTAATTCCAAATTGGAATTGTGACCTCAGAGTGCAATTGTGACCCTGAGCTTTCAAATACAATAGTGATTCCATACTGGAGTCGTGACCTCTAGCCTTGCACTGCAATTGTGATTCCTAACTGGAATTGTGACCTCAGACTGGAATTGTGAGCTCAAGCCTTGATCTGCAATTTTGATTCCAAACTCCAAAAGTGACCTCGGACTGGAATTAGGACCTGAAGCCTTGATCTGCAATTGTGATTCCAATCAGGAATTGTGAGCTTATAAAGGAATTGTGATTTAGAAATGAAACTGTGATTCCAAACTGGAAATGTGAGCTCAAGCCTTGATCTGCAATTGTAATTGCAAACTGGAATTGTGACCTCAGACTGGAATTGTGACCCTGAGCTTGGAACTGCAATTGTGATTCCATAGCGGAATTGTGACCGCAGACTGGAATTGTGAGCTCAAGCCTTGATCTGCAATTTTAATTCTGAACTGGAATTTTCAGCTCAGACTGGATTTGTAACATAAAATGGAATTGTGATTCCAAACTGTAATTCTGCCCTCAGTCTCTAATTGTGACATAGTCGAGGAATTATGATTCCAACCAGGAATTGTGAGCTTAGAAGGGAATTGTGATAAAGAAATGATCTTGTGATTCCAAACTGGAATTGTGAGCTCAAGCCTTGATCTGCAATTGTAATTCCAAACTGGAATTGTGACCTCTGACTGGAATTGTGACCCTGAGCTTTGAACTGCAATTGTGATTCCATAGCGGAATTGCGACCTCTAGCCTTGCACTGCAATTATGATTCCAAACCGTAATTGTGAACGCAGACTGGAATTGTGAGCTCAAGCCTTGATCTGCAATTTTGATTCTGAACTGGAATTTTGAGCTCAGACTGGATTTGTGACATCAAATGGATCTGTGATTCCAAACTGGAATTCTGCCCTCAGTCTCTAATTGTGACATAGTAGAAGAATTGTTATTCCAATCAGGAATTGTGAGCTTAGAAAGGAATTGTGATAAAGAAATGATCTTGTGATTCCAAACTGGAATTGTGACCTCCAGCCTTGATCTGCAATTGTAATTCCAAACTGGAATTGTGACCGCAGATTGGAATGGGGACATAAAAGTGGAATTGTGATTCCAAACATGTATTGTGAGCTCAGAAGGAATTGTGAAATAGAAATGAAATTGTGATTTCAAACTGCAATTGTGAGCTCAAGCCTTGATCTGAAATTGTGATTCCAAACTTGGAATGTGACCTCTGACTGGAATTGCGACCTGAAGCCTTGATCTGCAATTTTGATTCCAAACTGGAATTTTGAGCTCAGACTGGAATTGTGATATAAAATGGATTTGTGATTACAAACTGGAATTCTGCCCTCAGTCTCTAATTGTGACATAGTAGAAGATTTATGATTCCAATCAGGAATTGTGAGCTTAGAAACGTATTGTAATAAAGATATGATCTTGTGATTCCAAACTGGAATTGTGAGCTCAAGCCTTGATCTGCGATTGTAATTCCAAACTGAAATTGTGACCTCAGACTGGAATTGTGACCCTGAGCTTTGAACTGCAATTGTGTTTCCATAGCGGAATTGTGACCGCAGACTGGAGTTGGGACCTCAAGCCTTGATCTGCAATTTTGATACCAAACTGGAATTGTGAGCTGAGATTGGAATTGTGACATAAAAAGGATTTGTGATTCCAAACTGGAATTCTGCCCTCAGTCTCTAATTGTGACATAGTAGAAGAATTGTTATTACAATCAGGAATTGTGAGCTTAGAAAGGAATCGTGATAAAGAAATGATCTTGTGATTCCAAACTGGAATTGTGACCTCTAGCCTTGATCTGCAATTGTAATTCCAAACTGGAATTGTGACCTCAGAGTGGAATTGTGACCGTGAGCTTTGAACTGCAATTGTGATTCCATAATGGAATTGTGACCTCTAGCCTTGCACTGCAATTGTGATTCCAAACCGGGATTGTGACCGCAGATTGGAATGGGGACATAAAAGTGGAATTGTGATTCCAAACATGTATTGTGAGCTCAGAAGGAATTGTGATATAGAAATGAAATTGTGATTCCAAACTGCAATTGTGAGCTCAAGCCTTGATCTGCAATTGTGATTCCAAACTGGAAATGTGACATCTGACTGGAATTGGGACCTGAAGCCTTGATGTGCAATTTTGATTCCAAACTGGAATTTTGAGCCCAGACTGGAATTGTGATATATAATGGATTTGTGATTCCAAAGTGTAATTCTGCCCTCAGTCTCTAATCGTGACATAGTAGAGGAATTGTTATTCCAATCAGGAATTGTGAGCTTAGAAAGGAATTGTGATATAGAAATGAACTAGTGATTCCAAACAGGAATTATGAACACTGATTGGAATGGGGACATAAAAGTGGAATTGTGATTCCAAACATGTATTTTAAGCTCAGCAAGGAATTGTGATATAGAAATGAAATTGTAATTCCAAATTGGAATTGTGACCTCAGAGTGCAATTGTGACCCTGAGCTTTCAAATGCAATTGTGATTCCATACTGGAGTCGTGACCTCTAGCCTTGATCTGCAATTGTGATTCCTAACTGGAATTGTGACCTCAGACTGGAATTGTGAGCTCAAGCCTTGATCTGCAATTTTGATTCCAAACTTCAAAACAGACCTCGGACTGGAATTGGGACCTGAAGCCTTGATCTGCAATTTTGATTCCAAACTGGAATTTTGAGCCCAGGCTGGATTTGTAACATAAAATGGAATTGTGATTCCAAACTGTAATTCTGCCCTCAGTCTCTAATTGTGACATAGTCGAGGAATTATGATTCCAATCACGAATTTTGATCTTAGAAAGGAATTGTGATATAGAAATGAATTTCTGATTCCAAACTGGAATTGTGACCTCAGAATGGAATTGTGACCCTGAGCTTTGAACTGCAATTGTGATTCCATAGCGGAATTGTGACCGCAAATTGGAATTGGGAGCTCAAGCCTTGATCGGCAATTTTGATTCCAAACTGGAATTTTGAGCTCAGACTGGATGTGTGACATAAAATGGATCTGTGATTCCAAACTGGAATTCTGCTCTCAGTCTCTAATTTTGACATAGTAGAGGAATTTTTATTCAAATCAGGAATTGTGAGCTTAGAAGGGAATTGTGATAAAGAAATGATCTTGTGATTCCAAACTGGAATTGTGAGCTCAAGCCTTGATCTGCAATTTTGATTCCAAACCTGAATTGTGACCGCAGATTGGAATGGGGACATAAAAGTGGAATTGTAATTCCAAACATGTATTGTGAGCTCAGAAGGAATTGTGATATAGAAATGAAATTGTGATTCCAAACTGCAATTGTGAGCTCAAGCCTTGATCTGCAATTGTGATTCCAAACAGGATATGTGACCTCTGACTGGAATTGGGACCTGAAGCCTTGATGTGCAATTTTGATTCCAAACTGGAATTTTGAGCTCAGACTGGATTTGTAACATAAAATGGATCTTTGATTCCAAAGTGTAATTCTGCCCTCAGTCTCTAATTGTGACATTGTAGAGGAATTATTATTCCAATCAGGAATTGTGAGCTTAGAAAGGAATTGTGATGAAGAAATGATCTTGTGATTCCAAACTGGAATTGTGAGCTCAAGACTTGATCTGCAATTGTAATTCCAAACTGAAATTGTGACCTCAGACTGGAATTGTGACCCTGAGGTTTGAACTGCAATTGTGATTCCATAGCGGAATTGTGACCGCAGACTGGAGTTGGGACCTCAAGCCTTGATATGCAATTTTGATTCCAAACTGGAATTGTGAGCTGAGATTGGAATTGTGACATAAAATGGAATTGTGATTCCAAACTGGAATTCTGCTCTCAGTCTCTAATTGTGACATAGTCGAGGAATTGTGATTCCAATCAGGAATTGTGAGCTTAGAAACGAATTGTAATAAAGATATGAACTTGTGATCCCAAAATGGAATTGTGAGCTCAAGCCGTGATCTGCAATTGTAATTCCAAACTGGAATTGTGACCTCAGACCGGAATTGTGACCGTGAGCTTTGAACTGCAATTGTGATTCCGTAATGGAATTGTGACCTCTAGACTTTCACTGCAATTGTGATTCCAAACCGTAATTGTGACCGCAAACTGGAATTGGGATCTCAAGCCTTGATCTGCAACTGTGATTCCAAACTGGAATTTTGAGCTCAGACTGGATCAAATCATCAAATGGATTTGTGATTCCAAACTGTAATTCCGCCCTCAGTCTCTAATTGTGACATAGTAGAGGAATTATGATTCCATCAGGAATTGTGAGCTTAGAAAGGAATTGTGATAAAGAAATGAATTTGTGATTCCAAACTGGAATTGGGACCTCTAGCCATGCACTGAAATTGTGATTCCAAACCTGGATTGTGACCGCAGATTGGAATGGGGACATAAAAGTGGAATTGTGATTCCAAACATGTATTGTGAGCTCAGAAGGAATTGTGATATAGAAATGAAATTGTGATTCCAAACTGCAATTGTGAGCTCAAGCCTTGATCTGCAATAGTGATTCCAAACTGGAATTTTGAGCCCAGACTGGAATTCTGATATAAAATGGATTTGTGATTCCAAACTGGAATTCTACCCTCAGTCTATAATTGTGACATAGTAGAAGAATTATGATTCCAATCAGGAATTGTGAGATATGAAAGGAATTGTGATATAGAAACGAACTTGTGATTCCATAATGAAATTGTGAGCTCAAGCCTTGATCTGCAATTGTAATTGCAAACTGGAATTGTGACCTCAGACTGGAATTGTGACCCTGAGCTTTGAACTGCAATTGTGATTCCATAGCGGAATTGTAACCTCTAGCCTTGCACTGCAATTGTGATTCCAAACCAGAATTGTGACCTCGGTCTGGAATTCGGACCTGAAGCCTTGATCTGCAATTGTAATTCCAAACTGGAATTGTGACCTCAGACTGGAATTGTGACCCTGAGCTTTGAACTGCAATTGTGATTCCATAGCGGAATTGTGACCGCAAACTGGAATTGGGAGCTCAAGCCTTGATCTGCAATTTTGATTCCGAACTGGAATTTTCAGCTCAGACTGGATTTGTAACATAAAATGGAATTGTGATTCCAAACTGTAATTCTGCCCTCAGTCTCTAATTGTGACATAGTAGAGGAATTATTATTCCAACCAGGAATTGTGAGCTTGGAAGGGAATTGTGATAAAGAAATGATCTTGTGATTCCAAACTGGAATTGGGACCTCTAGCCTTGATCTGCAATTGTAATTCCAAACCTGAATTGTGACCGCAGATTGGAATGGGGACATAAAAGTGGAATTGTAATTCCAAACATGTATTGTGAGCTCAGAAGGAATTGTGATATAGAAATGAAATTGTGATTCCAAACTACAATTGTGAGCTCTAGTCTTGATCTACAATTGTGACTCCAAACTGAAAATGTGACCTCTGACTGGAATTGGGACCTGAAGCCTTGATGTGCAATTTTGATTCCAAACTGGAATTTTGATCCCAGACTGGAATTGTGATATATAATGGATTTGTGATTCCAAACTGGAATTCTGCCCTCAGTCTCTAATTGTGACATAGTAGAGGAATTATGATTCCAATCAGGAATTGTGAGCTTAGAAAGGAATTGTGATATAGAAATGAATTTGTGATTCCAAACTGGAATTGTGAGCTCAAGCCTTGATCTGCAATTGTAATTGCAAACTGAAATTGTGACCTCAGAGTGGAATTCTGACCCTGAGCTTTGAACTGCAATTGGGATTCCATAGCGGAATTGTGACCGCAGACTGGAGTTGGGACCTCAAGCCTTGATCTGCAATGGTAATTCCAAACTGGAATTGTGACCTCAGACTGGAATTGTGACCCTGAGCTTTGAACTGCAATTGTGATTCCATAGCGGAATTGCGACCTCTAGCCTTGCACTGCAATTGTGATTCCAAACTGGAAATATGATTCTGAACTGGAATTGTGAGTCCAAACTGAAATTGCCTTTCCAAACCGGAATAGTGTCCTCAGACTTGAATTGTGACCTCAAGCGTTGAACAGCAATTTTGATTCCAAACAGCAATTGTGACCTCAGACTGGAATTGGCACCTCGAGCCTGGAACTGCAATTGTGATTCCAAACAGGAATTGTGACCTCAGACTGGAATTGTGACCTCAAGACTTGAAGTGCAAATGTGATTCCAAACTGGAATTGTGATCTCGAGCCTTGAACTACAATTGTGATGCCAAACCGGAATTGTGACCTCAGACTGGAATTGTGACCTCGAGCCTTGAACTGAAGTTGTGATTCCAAACAGGAATTGCAGTCTCAGACTCGAACTGTGACCTCGAGCCTGGAACTGCAGTTGTGATTCCAAACCGCAACTGGGGCCTCAGACTGGAATTGTGACCTCAAGCCTTGAGCTGCAGTTGTGTTTCCAAACGGAAATTTTGACCTCAGACAGTAATGGTGACCTCAAGCCTTGAAATGCTACTGTGATTCCAAACCGGAATTGGGACGTCACACTGGAATTGTCACCTGGAGAATTGAAGTACAATTGTGAGTCCAAACGGAAATTTTGACCTCAGATTGTAAAGGTGACCTCAAGCCTTGATCAGCTATTGTGATTCCAAACTGGAATTGTGACCTCAAGCCTTGAACTGCCATTAGGATTCCAAACTGGAATTGCGTCCTCAAGGCTTGAACTGCAATTGTGATTCCAAAATTCACTTGAGGCCTCAGACTTCAACTGTGATCTCAAGCTTCGAACTGCAATTGTGATTCCAAACCAGAATTGTGACCTCAGACTGGAAGTCTGACCTCAAGACGAGAATTGCAATTGTGATTACAAACCGGAATTGCCGCCTCAGACTCGAACTGTGACCTCAAGTCTTCAGCTGCAGTTGTGCTTCCAAACTGGAATTTTGACCTCAGACTGGATTTGTGACCTCGAGCCTTGAACTGCAGTTGTGATGCAAACTGGACTTGTGACCACAAGCCTTGGACTGCAATTGTGATTCCAAACGAGAATTGTGACCTCAAGCCTTGAACTGGAATTATGATTCCAAACCGGAATTATGACCTGAAAAATTGAACTGCAATTGTGATTCCAAAATGGAGTTGTTACCTCAGATTGGAATTGTGACCTCAAGCCTTGAACTGCAATTGTAATTCCAAACCGGAATTGTGACCACAAGCCTTGAACTACAATTGTGATTCCAAACTGGAATTGTGGCCTCGGACTGGAATTGTGACCTGGAGTCTTGAGCTGCAGTTGTGGTTCCAAACCAGAATTTGGTCCTCAGACTGGACTCGTGACCTCGAGCCATGAACGGAAATTGTGACTCCAAACCGGATTTGGGACGTCAAACTGGAATTGTGACCTCGAACCTTGAACTGTAGTTGTGATTCCAAACCAGAATTAGGGCCTCAGACTGGAATTGTGACCTCAAGACTTGAGCTGCAGTTGGGATTCCAAGCCAGAATTTTGTCCTCAGACTGGAATTTTGACCTCGAGTCTTGAACTGCGGTTGGGATTCCAAACCAAATATTGTCCTCAGACTGGAATTGTGACACCGGGCTGTTGGCGGCCTAATAGGAGCCTTAGCTCTGCAGCCTGTCTTCAGAAAACTACCCTAAATATACTAAAGGTCTGTTCAAGGTCACCATGTGCTTGGCATGACTATAGGAGAAAAACAAGATCATAAATTTTAATGCTGAGATAAGCAAGATCAAAGGGAAAGACATCTGGGAATGCAAGATCCTGTTTAGTCGACATACCATGTCCACATCAAAGAGAATCTTATGCAATAACTAAACTTTAGAGAGATAGATCTTAGATAAACCAATAGAATTACTACTAGCATATATAAGTCTTTTGTGTAACCAATCATACTGCTTTTAAGAAACTATAAACAATAGCTGGAAACGTTTTTGTTAGAATAAAGATTCTGCTCTTTGCATTCACATTGAGTGTTTGGAAATCCAGATGGCAGCAAGAATCTTGTAGACTACTCCCGCTGTTCATTTAAATTCTGGAGAAGTCACGTGAGGTATCACATTCTCTTGAAAGAAGTGTCTATCATCTCGGACATTCTAGAATGGGCTATTAATATTGTCATGAGTTTCTGGCTAGACTTTTTAGTATGCAAATTCAAATTCAAATGATCTGAAATGATAGAACTTCAAGAAATTTTTTTTCCCAGAATCGAAGTATGATGGAGTTCCATAGGGAGAATCTTAATCTTAGTTATTCTATTCCATCTCACATCATGGCTGGGGGCAGGGAGAAGGGCGTATCTTTGGGGGACAATGGGTTCCGGTGTAGTCAGTAAGCTGGGCAGAGGAGCCATCAGGTATTGTCTGTTGTTGGGGGGGGGGGGAATTCGTGTGAACTCTTCCTTTCTTGTACCCTGCCACTAGTATTGTTGCTAAAATTGTTTGTTTTCTCATCCAAGTGACAAAATCAGCACACTTAATGAGGGATGAAGAGGGAGCAGCGACCTCAGAACAGGAGGAAGAAGAAGCAGAGCCTGCTGTCCTCCAGAAGAAAAAAACACTACCAGCCAATTTTGCATCATCTGTGAACTTCCTGGGCGTGTACTCTATCCCCTTGTCCAGAACAATGAGCAAGATATTAAACAGGACTGGGCCCAAGACTGAGCCTTGGGGACCAGCTGGATGAACTCTATTTCCCACCACTCTGTGGGCCTGGCCATCACCCAGTTTGTCACCCAGCAAACAGCCCACCCATGCAAACCATAAGCAGACAGTTTCTTCAGGAGAATGATGTGAGACTCATTGCAAAAAGGATCAGGGAGATGCCTAGGAAGAATCTCAGGTGAATCCAGGAGACTATAGTGGAGGACTATTCAGTTTTCCAATCAATTTGCTTAAAATACTCTACAAAACCGTAATTAAAAAACAAACAAACAAACAAACAAAAAAAGCAGACCAAACATACACACAAAACCCCCCAACCAATAATCCCCAAAGAGACAAAAAAAGCCCCCAAAAAAGCCCACCAAAAAACCCACCCAAAACTAAAAAAAAACCCCAAACCCAACACAAAAAATCAGGGTGAAGGTTTTTAGTAACTTTAAAAATAACAAAACAAAACAAAACAAAACAAAAAAACAGAAACTCACATTTCTAAAGGTGCTGTCCCAGCCTCTTCTCTCAGCAGGGAGGACATCCTGAAGTGGAGCCAGTTGGAAGAAAGCGGGACAGGGCAGCACCTGGGCCATTGCCAAAACCTGGACACATAAATCAAACACAGGTATACACATGTGCTTAGACACAGCAAAAATATATTTGTCTGAAAAGAATACTGCTCCATTTCTATCACTGGAAAGAGCATAATGCCTCGTCTCAGCTTTCTTTTCAGTCATTACAAATGTTTCGAAAATAAAGGAGTGCAGAAAATGGAAATATCCAAGATCAACATGAGGACCAGTAACAAAGATTCCATTTTTGAAACTGCATTGGGAATCCTCTGCAGAAATTGACTGTCTCGGTTTGAAAGACAGGTATGGTCTAAGGAAAGGCAGAAGCCCCTTTTCTGCGATGCAGAGTGCAATCCCCCTCCCTTTTAATTATTTTAGGTCCAATTCAGACACCTTCAGGCAGGAGATATGGGGATGAGAATAACAGTTCTTTACTGGTATTTAACAAAGCAGAAAAAAAACAACAGCAGCTATAAAAATTGGCAACAGAAACAGTCTAGCTCCACTCCAGTCCCTTCTGGCCGCAGGCCGTCTCCCTGTGCTGTTACCGGTGCTGTGGGGGCAGGGCAGGTCCCGCGCAGTTGAAGAGGGCTGGGTGATGGCGGCCGCGGCCCAGGGGAGAGAGAGGATGGGGAAAGTTACTCCCCCCTCACGGTGTCGGTCGTGGTGCTCAGCAGAGTGTCCGGAGGTAGTAGGGTGAGCTGGGAGAGCCGCGGAGCGATGTCCAAAGGCAGGGAGCGTGGATCTCAGCGCTGGGATGACAGGGGAAGATGCCAGAGCAGAGCCCAGGTTGTCTTCCCACTCCAGGAGCCAAGCGAGAGAGCGTCCCCCGCTCCAGACCCCCCTATCCCACCTTTCCTTTTCCGGTTCCCCCCCCCTCCCCCTCCAGCCACCCCCCTACGAGAGAACATTATCTGTCGTTTTAAGGTGTAGCCACAATTAATTAGCATAACAATGGGAGAAATTCCACAGAAAGAAAAGCGAAGCATTCAACCCCCAACATTATCCACCCCTGAATTTCTCCCATACTAATATGCTATATCAAATTAAACTGTTACATTATATATACATACATGCAGTTAGAGACATAGGCACAGTACTATAGGTATTTCACCCTAAAACAAGGTCTCCTTGGGGTATGCATCTGGTCTCTCCATTCTTTTGCATCACCCACCAGGTGCAACCTGGTCCTTGAGCGAATACAACTCCATGGATGGGATTGTCTTTGCTGGAGGCAGGATTCACCCAAACAGTTTTTCCTAGCATACCTCTCATGTGTACCACTGGAACCTTATCTCCATTCGATATTCCCAAGGGCTCAGATTGGGCAGGGCCTGCTCGGTTAGTGGAACCTCGGGTGTTCACTAACCAGGTGGCCTTTGGTAGATTAATCTCCCAGTTCTTGAAAGTTCCCCCACCCAGTGCCTTCAAGGTGGTTTTAAGCAGGCCATTGCACCGTTCAACTTTCCCTGCAGCTGGTGCATGGTAGGGGATATGGTACACCCACTCAATGCCGTGTTCTCTAGCCCAGGTGTTTATAAGGCTGTTCTTGAAATGAGTCCCATTGTCTGACTCAATTCTCTCAGGGGTACCATGCCTCCAAAGAACTTGTTTTTCCAGGCCCAGGATGGTGTTCCGAGCAGTGGCATGAGGCACAGGGTAGGTCTCCAACCATCCAGTGGTGGCTTCCACCATGGTCAGTACATAGCGCTTGCCCTGGCGGGTTTGAGGCAGTGTGATGTAGTCAATCTGCCAGGCCTCTCCATACTTATATTTGGACCATCGCCCCCCATACCAGAGGGGCTTCACCCGCTTGGCCTGCTTGATGGCAGAGCATGTCTCACAGTCATGGATAACTTGAGAAATACTGTCCATGGTTAGATCCACCCCTCGGTCTCGTGCCCACTTATATGTGGCATCTCTGCCCTGATGACCTGAGGCATCATGGGCCCATCGAGCCAGGAACAACTCTCCCTTGTGCTGCCAGTCTAAATCTATCTGCGACACCTCTATCTGTGCAGCCTGATCTACCTGCTCATTGTGTCAGTGTTCCTCATTAGCCCGACTCTTGGGGACATGGGCATCTACGTGACGGACTTTCACAGGCAACTTCTCTACCCGGGTGGCAATGTCTTTCCATTCATTGGCAGCCCAGATTGGTTTTCCCCTACGTTGCCAGTTAGCCTTTTTCCACCTTTCCAGCCATCCCCACAGAGCATTGGCTACCATCCATGAATCAGTGTAAAGGTAGAGTTTTGGCCACTTCTCTCTTTCAGCAATGTCCAGGGCCAGCTGAACAGCTTTGAGTTCAGCAAGTTGACTCGATCCACCTTCTCCTTCGGTAGCTTGTGCAACCTGTCGTGTGGGGCTCCATACGGCTGCTTTCCACTTCCGGTTCATCCCCACGATGCGGCAGGAACCATCAGTGAAAAGAGCATAGCATGTTTCATCTGCTGGCAGTTGGTTATACGGTGGGGCTTCTTCGGCCCAGGTCACCTGTTCCTGTTCCTCTTCGTCGGCAAGGCCAAAGTCTTCCCCTTCCGGCCAGTTGGTAATAATCTCCAAAATCCCAGGGCGATTCGGGTTTCCAATACGGGCACGTTGTGTGATGAGGGCAATCCATTTACTTCATGTGGCGTCAGTGGCATGGTGGGTTGAGGGAACCTTTCCTTTAAACATCCAGCTCAGCACTGGCAGTCGGGGTGCCAGGAGGAGTTGTGTTTCTGTGCCAACCACCTCTGAGGCTGCTTGGACCCCTTCATAGGCAGCCAAGATCTCCCTCTCTGTCGGAGTGTAGTTGGCCTCGGACCCTCTGTAGCTTCGGCTCCAGAACCCCAGTGGTCGGCCTCGCGTCTCACCAGGCACCTTCTGCCAAAGGCTCCAGGACAGACCATGGTTCCCGGCTGCAGAGTAGAGCACGTTCTTCACATCTGGTCCCGTCCTGACTGGGCCAAGGGCTACAGCATGAGCAATCTCCTGCTTGATCTGGGCAAAGGCTTGCTGCTGCTCAGGGCCCCAGTGGAAATCATTCTTCTTGCGGGTGACCAGGTAAAGAGGGCTCACAATCTGGCTGTACTCAGGAATGTGCATTCTCCAAAAGCCTATGGCACCTAGGAAGGCTTGTGTTTCCTTCTTGCTGGTTGGTGGAGACATTGCAGTGATCTTATTGATGACCTCACTGGGGATCTGGCGCCGTCCATCTTGCCACTTTACTCCCAGGAACTGGATCTCTTGGGCAGGCCCTTTGACTTTGCTCTTTTTAATGGCGAAGCTGGCTCCCAGCAGAATCTCAATGATCTTTTCTCCTTTCTGAAATACTTCCATTGCCGTATCCCCCCACACAATGATGTCATCAATGTACTGCAGATGTTCTGGAGCTCCACCCTTCTCCAGTGTAGCCTGGATCAGCCCATGACAGATGGTGGGGCTGTGTTTCCACCCCTGGGGCAGTCGGTTCCACATGTATTGCACACCCCTCCAGGTGAAAGCGAACTGAGGCCTGCACTCTGCTGCCAGAGGAATGGAGAAGAATGCATTGGCGATGTCAATGGTGGCGTACCACTTTGCTGCCTTGGACTCCAGCTCGTACTGCAGTTCCAGCATGTCCGGCACGGCAGCGCTCAGCGGTGGAGTCACCTCATTCAGTGCACGATAGTCCACTGTCAATCTCCATTCTCCTTCCGATTTACGCACAGGCCAGATGGGGCTGTTGAAGGGTGAGTGGGTTTTGCTGACCACCCCTTGGCTCTCCAGCTCACGGATCATCTTGTGGATGGGGATCACGGCATCTCGATTCGTCCGGTACTGCCGGCGGTGCACTGTTGAGGTAGCAATTGGCACCTGTTGCTCTTTCACCCTGAGGAGTCCCACTGCAGATGGGTTTTCTGATAGCCCAGGCAGGGTGTTCAACTGCTTAATGCCCTCTGCTGCCACAGCAGCTATTCCAAAAGCCCACCTGAGTCCCTTTGGGTCTTTGTAATAGCCATTCCTGAGGAAGTCTATGCCTAGGATACATGGTGCCTCTGGGCCAGTCACAATTGGATGTTTCTGCCACTCTTTCCCAGTCAGGCTCACCTCAGCCTCCAGCAGAGTCAATTCCTGAGATCCCCCTGTAACCCCAGCAATTGAAACAGGTTCCTTTCCGACATGTCCTGATGGTATTAATGTACATTGTGAACCAGTGTCAACCAATGCTCTGTGTTCCTGTGGCTCTGATGTGCCAGGCCATCGGATCCACACCGTCCAAAAGATCCAGTTTTCCCGTGCCTCTCCCTGGCTAGAGGCAGGGCCCCTCTAGCCCTGGTTATTATTTCTCTCCTGGGCATACATACTGGAGGTTCCTTCAAGGGGATCTGACAGATCATCCTCCCTTCTGTAATACCCTGCACCTCCATGGGAGGCTGAGGCTACCCTCACTTTAGTGGAGTTCCCTCTGTTGGTGTTCCCCTCCCTGATTTGGCGCACCCGTGCTGCCAGGACGGAAGTGGGTTTCCCATCCCACCTTCTCATGTCTTCCCCGTGGTCACGTAGAAAAAACCACAGGTCAGCACGTGGGGTATACCCTCTCTCCCTAGCTGGGGGGCGTTGGGCTCTACTTTTGGGGTCCATGACTCTCACTGGTGCTGCACTGATCTTCCTCACCTCTTCCCTTATCTCCTTCATCTCCTCCTTAAACTCCTCTCTGAGGTCCTTAGCCACAGCAGAGACATGAGCCTGCACTGGGCCAGCCATCATACTCTGATAATTCCTGAGCCTGTTGGCAACAGAACCCACTGTCACTTGGTTGGTATCAGCATCAATCATTGCAATAAAGGGGGTATATTGAGATGGGCCCAGGTTTGCCAGATTCCACAACATCTGCCCTGTGCACCTGACCTTGTCAGGGTCATTGTCATGCTGTCCATCCCTCCCAAAGAGCACCTCCAGTACTGCCACTTCTCTCAGCTTTTGGATCCCTTCCTCAAGGGTATTCCAACGTGTTCTCTGGTGGTACTCCTGCATTCTTTCCCTGTGGACAAATCTCTCTCTCACACTCATTAAAAGTCGCTCCCAGAGGGAAAGGAGACCTGTCTCCCTTACAAATACCTGGTCCACACCTGAGTCCTGGGTCAAGGCTCCCAAATTCCTTGCCTCAGTACCATCCAGTTGCACACCTGTACCCATAAGGTCCCAGACCCGCAGTAACCAGGTTGTAAAAGCCTCACGGCCCCGTCGTACAATGTCTTTTCGCAGGTTATGGAGACTCTCATATGACAGGGACTCGGTGATGATCTCAACTTCTGGCTCCCCTGCTGGTTGTGAGGGGCCCCCTTCCTGACCCTTATTATCTAGGTGCCTTGTTTTCATCTTAGACTTCCTAGTTTCCACAGGGGCAACTGCTGCTGGCTGTGAGTGCCCTTGCAGTTCAGCTGGAACCTGGACAGATGTAACATCTGTGGGTCCCACTGCTGCACCACCAGAGTCTCCCTCTTTAAGGCAGGGGGAGGGTTTCTCACCAGCTGGGGAGAGGTACTCCTTCAGCATCTGGCCCATCTCACGTATCTCCTTTGCTAGCACCCCCACCCATTCTGGGTGGTTCCTTTCCGAGGTGGGCTGTGGAGCAGGGTCAAACTCTGGGGTAATATCCCTAGTCTCTGGGATAGGATCAGGCTCTGGGGTAACCTCCCTAGTCTCTGGGACAAGATCAGGCTCTGGGGTAACCTCCCTAGTCTCTGGGACAGGATCAGGCTCTGGGGTAACATCACTATTTCCTCGGGTAGGTATCAGGGTTGTTATCCAAGTCAATCTCCCCTTATCTCTGAATGTTAGATAGAACAGGTTTAACAGGGATATAAGCAACACTAGCCACAATATAATGTCATTAGCATTTAAAGTGGATTGGAACCCCTTGAAGACTGGTGGGGTGAACTTCAAAAACCCTGTGATGGGTTGAGAAAAAATTTCACCTGCTGCCACTTCCTCACAGTAAGTACCATTATTGAAGTAGCCCCAGAAACACACACTTAGAGTGTGATAGCTCTGAATCCATGTGGCCATCTTCCAGAGAAAATTAAAAATCCATGAATTCCTCAACTGATCAACTCACATAATAAACTGGATAATAGCCACAGTAACTTTGGTTATGAAACTCATGTTTAAAAAAGGGCTTGCAAATGGGAGAGATATAGCAGTGACCACATGGAGGCCAATCCAGGGTAAGCTGGACAGCATGGTGAAACCTACCACAAGCTTGGGTAATTTAAGAACTGTTATCCCCTTTTCTACCCCTCTCTCAATGCCCTCAGGCAATGCCCCACGTTGGGCGCCAAAATCTGTCTCGGTTTGAAAGACAGGTATGGTCTAAGGAAAGGCAGAAGCCCCTTTTCTGCGATGCAGAGTGCAATCCCCCTCCCTTTTAATTATTTTAGGTCCAATTCAGACACCTTCAGGCAGGAGATATGGGGATGAGAATAACAGTTCTTTACTGGTATTTAACAAAGCAGAAAAAAAACAACAGCAGCTATAAAAATTGGCAACAGAAACAGTCTAGCTCCACTCCAGTCCCTTCTGGCCGCAGGCCGTCTCCCTGTGCTGTTACCGGTGCTGTGGGGGCAGGGCAGGTCCCGCGCAGTTGAAGAGGGCTGGGTGATGGCGGCCGCGGCCCAGGGGAGAGAGAGGATGGGGAAAGTTACTCCCCCCTCACGGTGTCGGTCGTGGTGCTCAGCAGAGTGTCCGGAGGTAGTAGGGTGAGCTGGGAGAGCCGCGGAGCGATGTCCAAAGGCAGGGAGCGTGGATCTCAGCGCTGGGATGACAGGGGAAGATGCCAGAGCAGAGCCCAGGTTGTCTTCCCACTCCAGGAGCCAAGCGAGAGAGCGTCCCCCGCTCCAGACCCCCCTATCCCACCTTTCCTTTTCCGGTTCCCCCCCCCTCCCCCTCCAGCCACCCCCCTACGAGAGAACATTATCTGTCGTTTTAAGGTGTAGCCACAATTAATTAGCATAACAATGGGAGAAATTCCACAGAAAGAAAAGCGAAGCATTCAACCCCCAACATTGACTCAGAGCTCTAAGATTTACAAAAAAGACCAAGAGGACTGGAGTCAATACAACACAGTGTCTGGAGACTGTTCTCTCAGGGCCCTGACATGCCTCTGGGTGGGTCCCATGGTCTTGCATGCTCAGGTTCCTCAAGTGGTCTGAAAGCTGACCTGCTACTATGGCTTAGAATCAAGTCCACCAGTCCAATAACCTGAGAGATGTGGAAATAGTGACTGGCAGTAAAAATTGAGACCAACACTTGTTGAGTACCTCAGCCTTCTCCTTGTCTGTTGTCACTAGTCCTGTCTGGCTTATGGGGGTGGGGGGGGGGGGGGGGGGGGAATAGGGGAGGTGTGATAGGTTTCTTTTCATCTTCCTTTTCCCACTGAAATACCCGTAGGTGCCTTTATTATTCTTAGTTTTGGCATGCTTTTCCAAATTCAGCTTCAACTGAGCCTTAGCTATACTGATCCCATCCTCACACACTCATGTGTTACCACTGTATTTTTCCCATGATTTGTCTCGCTGTGTATTGTCTGCATATTACCTACTTGCATCACATCTATTAATTTTCAATAACCTTCTGGCTTTAACTTGTTTTCAAAAAAACCCTTTTTGAACCTTTCCACCTCAGAAATTCACCTGGGAAACCCCAAATCCCCAAAATTCACCCCGAAGTCCCCCCTGGGACGCTCAGCACTCACCTGGCAACTCCCAAAAGCCCACAAATTCACCCCCAAATCCCAGGGCTTCACCCCAAAATCCCACCTGCAACCCCCAAAACCCCTCAAATCACCCCCAAGACCCAGTCCCCCCAACACCTCCCAAATTCACTCCAAAATGTCTCCAATCCCCCTCAAAACCCTCCCAGATACCCCCAAATCCACCAAATTCACTCCCAGACCCATCTGGGACTCCCAAAAATCACCAAAATTCCCCGGAAAATCCACCTGCATCCCCCCAAATTCATCCCAAAATTCTCCCACGACTTCCAAATGCTCACCTGGATACCCCAAAATCGACAGAATTCACCCCAAAATACGTCTGGCATTCCCAAAACTCACCTGAGAACCCTAAAATTCACACGTATACCCTAAAATTCACCAAATTCACCCCAAAATTCCCCTAAGATCCCTAGAATTCCACAAATTCCCCCTAAAATTCAACTGGGACTCCCCACATTCCACAAATTCACCCCAAACCTCGCTACCCGGGATCCCCCAAAATTCCACAAATTCTCCCCCAAAATCAACCTGGGACCCCTCAAAACTCACCTGGATCTCCCCAAATCCCCGCCCCGCCCCGCCCCCCCCAATTCACCTGGGCACTCCCAAATCCCCAGAATTCAACCCAAAATTCACCTGGCACCCCAAAAACCTCCAAATTCGCTCCAAAATGATTGGCAACTTTACACACTCCATTTTCCCACAAAAGGATCTAGAGCCCTGTGCGCTTCGTATACAAACTAAATGCAAAAAAACTTTCTATTCATTCTCAGCAAAAAGACTTCCTATTCCTCCTTCTTTTGGACAAAACTGCCTTCACTTTCAAACTTATTCTCTTGCTCACTTACCTGCATAATGCTTAGTCCCTGTTCTGCATGCTCATTTTCTTCACTTTTACAAGGAATCCTCTCCTCATCTTCTTCTTCCTCTGCTTCTTCCATTTCCTGTGCCAAGATCACCCGTTTCTCTGTTAGATTTCTTTCTCCAGCTGATTTTTTGACAACTGTCCCTATCTTCTGGCACCGCTCGCTCGAGAGAGGCGATTGTCCCGCTCTGCTCTGGGCTGGGACTGCGCTCTCTTCAAGCCCTGGGGGCAATTTTGGATGCCACAGCGTCAGAAAGACCTCAGGCTATTGGAGAAATGTCCAAAGGAGGGACACAGGGATAGCGAAGAGGCTGGAGGGAAAGCCATACAAAGAGTGGCTCAGGGCATTTGGTTCAGCTGCAGAGAGGACACTGAGCTCACACCTCACTTGGGACCTCTCAGCTCCTCCCAAGGGCAGCACAGGGACAGCTTTGCTCTCTGCTCTCTGCGACCAGGGACAGGAGCCAAGGGAATGCCAGGAGCTGTGTCAGGGGACGATTAGGCTGGCTATCAGGGAAAGGTTTTTTTCCTCAGAGGCTGGTCGGGCACTGAATAGGTTCTCCAGGCAATGGGCACAGCCCCAAGGCTGCCAGAGATCCAGGAGCGTTTGGCCAATGCTCTCAGGGATGCAGAGGGTGGGACTGTTGGAGTGTCTGTGCAGGGCCAGGAGTTGGACTTTGACGATCCCTAGGGGTCCCTTCCGACTCAGGAAACTCTTACCATTTTCCCCTCTTTCCTCTCCTTGCACAATGCTCTCAGCTTACTGTTCCACCGCATGCTCCACTTCTGAAACCTCCGCTACTTCTTTCCAGTTCAAGCACAGTTCTACTGGTTACAATCCAAAGATAGACAGATTGAAAAACAACCAAAAAGAAACACCTGTTTGGAATGTCGTGGTCTTATCTGCATCTCCAACTATGAAGTCGATTGTGCCTTGCAAGTTCTAAAACTTGCAAAACAACAACAACAAAAAACACCCACCACACCGTTTTAACATAGGGATTTGCCTTCTTCTAAGAAATCCATATCCCTTCTCAAAATGGATCTATTTCAGGAAGAGATCATCTTGAATAGATCACTTACTACCTAAAGAACCTGGAACACTCAAATCCGTAATGATAAGCCTGTTACCTTGTCGTTTTCTGTTCCAAAGGCAAATGCATTTGCTCAAGTGCCGTTTGTAACAAGGACAGAGCTCAAAGTGTGGCTCTGAGAAATGTTTTGGTTTCCCTCTCCTATCTCCATCAAAAGCACTTTCTTCAATGGCTGAAACAATACTTGATACAGTCTGAATTTTAAAGGTCATGAAAATTTTCTCCAAAGTGAAAAATTAATATAGCAGTCAGGTTTGAAACCAACGGGAATTTTTGTTTTACCTGTTTGAAGATTCCCTTCACACTAAAATGCTGGCTGATGGATACCTAGAAGAAATCAATTCCCACAAAATGCTTCTGGGTAAGCCATTACGTCATCCATTACAATTTGCTTCAGTGTCCCGTTCCTGTCCAATTGAAGGTCCCTGTTTAAGAGACTCAAGTGCGGAGAGAAATAAAATTAAATATGACTACAGTGCCTTTAAATCGAAATCGAACTTCCTGATCAATCTCATAAAACCTTTAGGCTAAATGTTGCCATTGATCTGTTTCTACTGAACACAATCACGTCCTGGCTTGTTAGAGATTAGTTCATTACAAAGAAAGAAACGCAGAGAAGTTAAAATATTTCCAAAGAAGCATTTGACATCCTTCCTTTTGGATGGGGAACCACACCAACACTGCTTACATAAGAGGTCAAATGACTGTCTTCCATGTTAGTTCTGCACTGTGCTCAGCGGAGCCTTTCTGGTTTATTTGCCTTTGACTTGGACATAAAGCTGAGTCTTGATTCAAGAAAAATCAATATTCACACTTGTTTTCATTTACACGGACATTGGCTTGGTCTCCTAAACAAAGAGAATGATGGGGAATTTTTGTACGAGTTCAGATAGGTAACATTCTCTTTCCGCAACCTGGCATTGTATTTTCACTTGGTCTGTTACCTCTGGCTTTGTTTTAACGGCTCAAATTATTAGGAAGAGTATCAAACCTCCAGCTCTAACCACAGTCCCACTGCGAGGTGTGTGAAGGTATGTGCATCTGCCCCTCAGGTCCACACTGCTCTTCTAATGTGCCTCTGATCGAGCAGGTAGGAAAGACCTCCTGGGTGTGTGAACAGTGCTGCTTCCTCTACGGCTTCAGAGCTGCTGCTAAGATCTTCAGGAAGGAGAGCGGTATTGTACCCATTTTTAGATGGTTTTTAAAGTTGCCGGTGCTTGGCTGTCTTAAACGTCTGAGTTCCTAGAACTTTGAATGAGATCAAATCTATGAGTGAAGAGATGATGGTGCAGACCAACTTCTGATTCCGGTGATCCAAGAATCTGCACTACTACTTTTACCTTCTGAATAAGGCATGGATGTGATGGTATGCACAGTAATACTGATGTGCTATGGTTTTTGAATGATAGCAGTCTTCCTTTGTCCCATTCCTAAACCGTGGGCATTATTTGCCTTAACCTTGTTCAGTAGGGACATTATTCTATATTCTTACATGAAGTGAAAAGCACTCTTTTTCCATACCTTCACACAACAGCATTAAAACAAGGCCTAAGTAGTACAACCAATGTTCAAAGATGCTCTACCTTTTAAGTTTACAAAACATACCAAATTCATACCTTGTTCTAAGTTGATCTCAAGAAGAAAGGGTGTTCTCCAAATACTCCTTCAGCTCTTCCTCACAGCTCACCGTTTGCCTTTTTTCTAAGATTGTATCCAGATCACTTTCATCATCTAAGGCCACATAAAAAAGCTAGTAAAAATGGTTTCGTAGATACTAAAATCTCCCCAGCTCTTTAGGATTCAAGGAAGTTAATTATGCACATATCTTCTACACCCAGAAGAGAAAGCTACCTCAGCAAAACTCATCGCCTATGAAAATCTTCCTAGATAATGAACACCTCTGACACTGCCACCCCAAGTTGGTGTTCTGAAACAATGAGAACCTCACATCCAATCAGACTCTAGACCTGCACAAGATCTCGTCATAGCAACTTGCAGCCACTTTCTACAGAAAGCAGCAGTGATCTCTATCGCTGTTGCCATACCAACAATAAGACAGGACTGTCCATTCAGCGTGAATCAAGCAGTTAGCAAAAATGCACCTGACAGAATGAAACTGAAGAGGAGAAATTCCCATCTAAAAGTCAAAGATTACATTTTTAATTTTATAGCAGGTATTTTGAATTTCAGAGGGCTCTTTGCATTAAGAAGTCCTGTCTTTATAGCACACCCTTGTTTTTATGTTTCTACCTGGATTATGGCCATTTAGCCATCTCCTTCAAATCACTCCAAAGAAAAACATTCAAGTGAACAAGTTCTTTCTAAACTGCTGGAAGGTGAAATGAATGAGTAAGAGGATATGTAACATGATAAAAGGCTGCCTGGAATTTTACGACTGGTATCCAACATGGCGTCTTCTATCTGGAGAGTAAAAAAAAAATCAGTCTCCAAGTAAACTGGTAAGAATGCGGATTCTCAAAACTTCTGTTTATTCTGGCACCATAAAGCACCAAATCACATTCTATAATTTATCCCTTTAGAAACAACTGCCCGACTTTTTTTATGTATAGAAAAGATTGGAAGACATTTGGGAGATCATTTCCAGCTCTTCCTGAAGTCTGATCTTAAGCAGACTGGGCCATATGTCATTCATCGCTATCCTATGTATTTCAGATAGAAATGATCATAAAAATACAATCTATTTCTATTACAAATAATAAACACAAGAATTATGAACACTTCCACATGAAACTCTTCCACACCAAACTGTTTCTCTGGAGTGTTTTGTCACACTATGGACCTCTTTCTAAGGTGACATCAATAGCCTACCACGCAGAAGGCATTGCAGGTGGGAGCACAGGAAGAACAGACTAATCCCAAGGAGTGATGAAGATATATGTCATCAAATAAAAGAAACGTACATCCACGTGCTCCACTTCTTCTTCAAACCTACATTTTCGTTTCTCAGTCATCTGAAGCATGTTGGAGTGCACAACTTCAGCATCTTCTGCTGTGCAAATGTTCACATCCAACAGGGTCATCTGAAGGAAAAGAAGAACAAATTATTGACATGCACAGAAGAAATACTGTGTGGCTTTCAGAGAGCCTGGCTAAACGTAGTGTTTCTTTTCTTGTGATGGACAGAGATAGATTCAGCCTCCCACATGCCATATTAGATTACTAAACAATACCATCTGGTTGGACACAAAGGGAGAAATTGAGGCAGAGGTGGAATTTCTTTCCCAAGATAAGACAGATTTAGCACAAGGGCTGAGGCTCCTTGCATCTTCCACATTCATGTAGGACAGCACTCCCTTCATTACTGGCATTTGTTACGGCTTTTCCACATTTCAAGCACAAATACCAACTACTACTGTGAAACCAAACGGATGGCTTACTTTTTGAACAGAGTAAGGCGGAGGTTAAAAAGGAATTCCACTTGTTATCTCACTGTCTGGTGCATCTTTACTCTCTCTAATGACACATTGGACCACGGCTATCACAGCCAAAAGCTGTGGCACTCAACTTGCACATCTGCCCTTTCTCCTGACATTTGCCCTCGACCAGCTCATACTGGATGCTCATTTTCTCCACGCACTCCACATTAGGGCTGTCTGAATGATACGGAACAGACCACAGTCAAAATTCCCATCTTTCACAGTGCAGTGTGACATGGAAACATGACAGAGGCCATGTGCTGAATCTCAGCACACGGAACAGATGCCAGCAGTGCCTACAGACACCAGACATTACCAGCCAAAGAAATCAAGACATTTTCATACACAGCTGTTTATCATTATGCTTCAAAGTAGCAAGGTACTTAACAATCGCTACCAACTTCTTTGCTACCATACAGGCTACAAACATCCCAACTGGATGTGCTCTGGAGCAAGAGAAGGCAGACACAGAGCGGGAAGGCATGCTGCAAGGACACAGAGAAAGGAAGTATCTCCAATACTTCCCCTCTTCTTCTCATACTTCCCCTCTTCTTCTCCAGGAGTTAAAAAGGAGTATTTTTGTATGACTGAGAAGGGATCCACGTCAAAATTAACATTTGATTTCCCCCAGATTCATTCTAACCGAGCCAGTTCCTGCTAGATCTCCCCATGCACAGGTGTTTGTACTGGCCAAAGGAAAGCCATGCCACAGGCAGCTTCTTTGGCTCTTACTGCCACCTCCAAGCAACTGAGAAGGTATGTGGCAACACACGGAACAAAGAATAGAGCAAACATGCACTCTCAAAGCAACCGTCTGCCTCATCGTTGCCCAGGAGAAAAGAAAATATTGCTTGAATTCCAGACTGTTCTTAGGATTTCCCGACCTACCTAGACTTTTGTTTCAATTCTCCAGAGTTCTGCACCATTCGTTTCCATCAGATTTGGCACGTGTTGGAGGCAACAGGGTGCTATCAAAGCAGGAAACAAGAGTCAGGTATCCTAAAATACAAACCAGTCAGTACTTCAAATATAAAATTATGAATCCGAATATCCATACTACTGGGCGTTCTTTTATTTACAGCCATCTTGGCAATGAAAATAAACCTGAGATTGTTGTTGTTCAAGGCCAACTGTTTACTGCCCGATAAGGAACTAACTGTCATCTACCTGGTTCCTACATCCACCGTAAAAAACCTCCCTGTAAAGATCGTAATGCATTGCACCCACACCAATGTGTCTTGTGTTCAGGATGGATATTCAAACGTAGCAACGTTAGATTTCTATCCAGACTCCTCTCTTCATTTATTCCGCAAATAAAATCCCACGCCATGGAGAAAAAAATGCCTTGACAAAAACACCAAGTTCTAGCTCTCCACCCCTCTTTGCCCATTTCTGCTATGTTTCGAGATTTACTTCTGCATTCCTCCATTTTTAGAGCCTGATCGCCACCTATTAAGTGTAGCTGGGGCACTGAAAATCAAGAATGCATTTTTTCCATTCAAAAGAGCTGTACAGAAATAGATGTAGACCCTGCCTTACTGCTGCATTTAGCAATCACACATTGACAGGAAGCAAAGTGCATTTTGTAGCCAAGTCCTTCATTAACTCCAGCAACAATTTTGTTTTCCTTTATGCTATACCCTCTTTTGCCATACCCGATATATTGCAAAACCTTCAGTCTCTCTTCACTGAGTACCATCTGCTCCTTTATCAACTTTTCCATTTCCATATTCACAGTTGGGGGATTCTGTATTTCTTCACTTGCCATAAATTCTCTGCAGGATGGAAAGTAGATATGTAGAATGGAATCACATGATATATGTGATATCATACGTGGTATCACGTAGAAAGAAAAAATGATCAAGTATTACTTTAACAGAAACCAAAAGTGAACACTAGCCTCTTGGTGTTGCTCATTGTCCAAAAGAAGACTGCCAAATTTCTGACCTGAAACTCTGAACTCCACACTTCTTTTGCATGAGCTTCCAGTCCCTTGCCATTTCAGTTGATGCCATTTTTCTTTCTCAAGCTCTGATTTCATTCGATTCAAGAGTAGCTTGGCAGTTGCCCTCTCATTATCCAGCAGTGCTCCGTTTATATTCTGTGTATTAAAAAACAAAACCAGAAGTAGAAGCAGCATACAACATGCAAAAACAAACCAAAAATTGTCTCTTCTACAGAAAATGAGGGGAGAAAAGAACACAAATGATAACCAATACCCCGTCAAGTAGAAATTTCTTCTATATTTCAGTGATTGATAGGCAGAAAAAATGAATTTCATCTGGGGAAAGAAAGACATTCTAGGAATATTCAGACTGCTATCTTGCCCCAGGTAAAACATTTACCATGGCCTTAGCGTTAATGAGCTTGTGAACATCAGCTGCCAAGAGGAAGGACATTTCCTCCAGTTTCACACAATACTTGGTCAGTACATCTGCTATCTGTGCAATCAAAGAATACAGAAAAGCAACAACAATGAAAAGTAGAACTCAAATATCAATTTCCCAAGTTAAAATCTACATGAACAAGACAATTTTTCCATTCAAGTGAATTCGATTTAATTAATTCATTAACTACATAAGTAGCATTCTCACGTTCAAGAGTAGAATTCAAAGAATCGACGTTGCTTCTTCTGAGACATTGAAGCCTGAGTAGATCCCAACTTCAAATCTAGTAGGACGGCATGAAAGCAATACCTGCTACATTTAGTACATGTAAACTACAAAGAACATCTAGAACAGCTCTAAAAGATGCACAAACCCATGAACTTTGAAGGAGACGCTAGCAAGAAATGTGGAAATAGGCTTTATCTGCCCAGTGCTTTTCCCAAAAGCACGGGCACTCCTTGGCGTCAGTGAGAGTCTCTGTCTCATTACTCAGCAGCTGGCTTAGGGTAAAAAGGGATGCATGCAATCACTTCATTCCTGTTCATGACATAAACTTACTGCATCATCATGGAAGCCATTTACTTGGAAATATAGCCTAAAAAATAGGTGTCAGACTGGGTACATATCTAGATTGCTATGAGCAAAACCAATTTCTTTTTAACAGGAAAGCCATACAATATGCCTGCCATGGCAAATATTAGTCTACTAACCCTGCACTTCAACGGGCAGTGAGCAGTTCATGACACCAAGTTTACGTTTGGCAAGGAGACAGTCTATTTATTACAAGCCCCTAGTTCTAGAACCAAGAATTCAGGAGTTGCTCATTCCCAATGAAAATCTGTCCATTTCATACCTTTGGGGTTTTATGCTTCTGTTCTTTACCTGTCTTGAGTGTGGCTTTCTTGTGAAGTCACTGATGGGTGTTTTTCCAACACATTTCTGCTGATTACACGGTAATTGCGTGGCATCAGCAGACATCTCTGAATGTCTCTTGAAAGTATGCTTTTTACTCTTCCTAGAGGACCTTGTCTTCTTCTTTCCTTCACCCAAAAGGTGGGCTAAGTGAGCCTTCAAAGAACCATCATCTCAACAATTAGAATTCTTTCAAACCTACTGAATGGAGAACAGAGACAAAAAAATTTTAAAAAGACTAGTACGCGAAAGACAACAGAAGAGAAAGGTAAAATAATGAATCCTACATGCCACGTGCATAACTCTCTTCATTCAATGCTATTTTCAAAATGAGAAAAAAAAAAAAAAAAAGATCATCTTTTCCTCAGAGAGGAAAAGTGGAGTAACTGGATTGTGTTGCCTTGCCTACAGTTACCAGAAAAGTCAACAGCTGAGTTGAAAACTCCTGAAGCTGGCTAACTACACCTCTAAATGTTTTACTACTGTGTTATGATTCTGTCTTCAGTTAATAGAACCCGATATACAACAAAGAGATGGGAGCACATGGAGATGCATTGGAGAGCCTACGCTGGAGGTAACACATTCATTTTTTACTCAAACAAATCCAAATTAGAAATGTTGAAAATTACCTGGGGCCATTTCAACAGCCAGCAAACTGACTAACACAACCAATCTTTGGCTTCTATTCAATCCTTTGCTTGTTTTACCTGGACCTTGAAGATCTGTCTGCAGCCTTCCTCTCTGCAAATATATCACACTCGTCCTATTGAGAACCCATGGCTCATCACAGCTGCTTCGCCACGCCTGCTTCCAGAAGAACTGGCAACTACAAGCTGGGAGCCAAGAGATACAACACTTCACTTGGAAAAGGGCCTTCCATGAATCCTAGAATCCCAGAATGGTTTGGACTGGAAGCGACCTTAGAGACAAATTATCTTCTTCCCACATCCTGACACGGGCAGGGACACTTTTCCACTAGTCCAGGTTGCTCCATGTCCGCTCCAGCCTGGCCCTGGACGCTTCCTGCCATGGGGCTCCTACACAGCCTCTTTGAGCAACATGTGCCTCAGCACCCACCCAAGGAAGAATTCCTTTCCAATATCCCATCTATCCCAGCCCTCTGGCAGTTTGAAGCTATTCCCCCTTGTCCTGCGAGTCCAGACCCTTTTCCAAAGTCCCTCCCCAGCTATCTTGGAGCCCCAGCAGGCACTGCAAAGGGCTCGAAGATCTCCCTGGAGCCTTCTGTTCTCCAGATTGGACACCCTCAGCTCTCCCAGACTGTCCTAGAGCAAAGAAGCTCCACCTTTCAAAGCACCTTAGACGCCTCCTACCGGCCAAACTCGATGGCAACGCTGGCCTTCCGGGCCCTACGGATATCGCTTCCGGTGTCGCTCGGAGTCACTCCCGGCTCTCTTCCCGCCCCCCATGGGGCCCTCAGGCGATGCCGCTCCTACGCCACTTCTGCCGCTGTCAGACCAACGGGGGGGCGGGGGGCCAGCCCAGACTCATCCACAATCCACACTGTCCTCGGCGGCTGCTGCGGGCTCATGGCGGCCCACACACCCGGAAGCAGAGCTCCGAACACAGAGGATCATAGCCCCACATTTGTGTTCGTCTCTGCACAAGGCAGGCCAGTCTTGCCATGCCCGGACTTTTCAGTTCAGCACGAGAATGAGAATACACCTGCGCCATGGGGTAGGAAACCTCTAAAGACTCCCTCATACGTGGTCGCTCAACTTAATGCCTAGGCACTTGCCATTCCTAAGGCTACACTAAAGCCTTTTTTACCTTGCGGGTAAGAAATGCCGTTGTTCTCGTGTGCAGCTAAAGGCGCAGCACAGGCAGGCCGGGGCAAAAGCTGGGGCAGAGCCCTTCCTCACACCTTCGCTGTGCTGTACTCCATGCAGCTAGAGCGAAGCGAGAAGGACGCGAGGAAGAAAAAGGCGTTCTTAAAGTAGCACCCTAGCAGCAGCCCTGAAAAGGCGCATAACACACGGCGTCTCGCTGCCCTCCGTTCTACGTACTCGCGGCTCCCTCTGCCGACTTGCAAAAGTTGCTACCAGAGCAGAGGCGGCCAGATTGAAGAGGCAGTGCCGAGGTTCACCTTCTCCTTACTGCACGTAAGCCACGTCCAGCTCCTCGCTGCACTCTGGATTTCCCTTCTCCGAGGCACTTACAGTGGTGCTGTGTGCAACTCGGCGCCTAGAAGCGACCGCCAATGCTTTCACAGCGGGCTGCAAGGGAACCAAGGAGCAGCACAAGCAGCAGTGCTTCAGCTTGCTCCTTCCGACTGCTAAGGGCACTTGGGAAGGCAAGCGAGAGTCAACCACCTTCCTCTCCTAGTAGCCTGTAACGTGGTGCACACAAGCACGGGACTAGTGCCGCTTCGTTCACCGCCCTCGCCCAAGCGTGGAGCCGCTTTCACTTGCCGGCGGCCAGAAGCCGCTGCAAGGGCGCCACACAACCACAAGTGCGCCGGCAGCCAAGAGCTAGAGAACGCTGCTTCTGCCCAAGCCCGCCTAGGGCGTGCACCTTTGTTCTCAGAGCTCCGTGCAACAGTCTGCCTCTCTCGCAGTTCGAATGGAAAACGAAAGCTTTTCGCCTACGCCCGTCACAGAGATCCGTTGCCAGGACGAGAATGCCTTGTGGCCGGAGCTCGCCCCCGCCGCGAGGAAGCTGCTATTAGCACCGCGTTGCAGGGACACGTCTCGCTTCTTGACTACGTGCTCAGCGCTCTCCGAATTCGCCGCTAGCTCCACGGTCTTTCTCAGCTGCAAGTAGCAGCGCTCACAGTACATAGAGCTTCGCAAGGACCGAAGACCCGGAGGGAAGTATCGCACTCGAAAATGTGCCAGGATAGAGACGTTCTACACTGAGTAGAGACACAGACAGACAGAGAGTTCTACACTGCCCCTTCTCGTCGGCCATCTTGTGCTCTGCTGCCTCTGCTGTGACGAATAGGTCCTTGAAAGGCGAGCGACAGCGGCTCTCCAGGCACTGAAGAGAGTTCCCTAGGGACTTTTCGATGTAAAACTTTTTCCACCTCCAAAAATACATGGGTAAGTCCTAAAAGTTTTGGTTTTCTTAAGAATAGTTTCGCCCAAGTTTTGCTGTTCTAAACACCCATGGTTTCAGTCTTCACTTAACTGCTTGTTTCTGTCTTTTTGGCTAGTGGCAATCTAATTCTAAGGTAACTAGATGTGTTGGAAATCCATAAATTACATCTCAAGTTAGGTGGGAAAATTGGCTCGGAAGAAAATGGAATTGAGAATTTGGAAAGAATCCAGAGTGAGCTGATGTCACAATCCGAGATTCCCTTGGGTTCCAAATCCTTTCATTTGTGTTTTTGTGGGCTTTTTGAAGGCGGTGTACAGTTGAAGCCATGATTTAGCTGCGGTGAGACCTGCTCTGCTGTAAAAGCATTATTTTCTCAGTGAGCATGGACAACAGTTAGAGTGTCGTCTTTTAAGATTCCCTGCACTCCACTTATGGTGGCAAAAGCAGTGCCTTGACTGTAATCATAAAAGTGATTACAGCTTCATTGCTTTGACATCATGTAGGATGCTTCCTCCATCTGCTGTGGTCAGCATTAAGTAACAGATTTCTCAGTTTCTAGGAAGAGTCTAGCAAACAATCACCTTGCTCCTTCTCTTGCATTTATTCATCACTGCTATGCTGCTATACAGACAGGTAGTCTGTTTATGATTCAACAATTCAATGGGACATCAAGTAAATAACAAAGCAAAACTAACTACCGAAAGCACTATAAGGGCCAGAGATTAGCTTGGATCAAAACAGGTATTCTCCTAGCATTGTTTACAAACGAGTCAGCATGTGAAACAGAAGGCACAATGTAGTTTGTGCCTTGTTTTGGGCATGCCCGGAAGAAGGAAATTCTGATTTCACATACGGGAAAAGAAATGTTGACATTTGAATGAGATTGTTCATACCCCAGTAAAGGTTGCTTTGAAAGGTTGTGGAAGTCCTGTTAGGAAACATGGCTTTACAAGTCCTTTCCACCAGGAGACAACAGCTGCAGAACATCTGGGTGTGCCAGTGTTGAGAGCACCAGCAAAGATCAAAGTGGAGAAGTTGGTGAACAATGGCAGTGGCCTGGCGGAGGGCAAGTGGGGTGCTGGCTGTGGGACCAGGGGAGTCCTGACTGATTTAGGAGGCGTGTGATGGTCTGTGCCAGCAAGCGGAATAGTGCTGTGGCCTTGGCACACTGCTAATACTGGAATTCAGTGGGGTCACTGGGCAGGCTGAGTGTGTGAGCTGCTGGAGGGACCCAGGTTGCCCACATGTAAACATCCAGTCTCACTCTTGCCAGCCACAGAAAGGAGCAGGATGTGGCTGCTGGCGATGCCTGTCACGTATATGTAGTGTATATGTGTGCTATCCCAGCCTGCTGGGAACACTTCTTCTTTGGGACTGCTTGGGCTGAGGGAGAGAAAGCAGTGGTAGTTTCTGAGGTTTCGAGTTTGCTCGAGTTTCTCAGGCTGTTTCTGGAGCCACCCCGAGTTCTCTTCCTTGAAGCATTTCAAGTCCTGCTAATTTTCAAAATTCAAACAGACACAGCCCTAAGCTAGTTGATCTGACTTCAGAGCTATTCTTACGCTGAGCTGTTGGATGATCTGATCTCCTGAGATGTCTTCCATCTCAGTTTATGACCTGGTTCTTGTGAAAAGTAGGATCTTTTAGCCTGGAGAAGAGAGGTTTCTGGAGAGACAGTATTGTGGCCTTTGAATATGTAAAGAGGGTATAAGACAAATGGAGAAAGACTTCTTAGGAAAGTTTGCAGAGACAGGATAAGGGGCCATGCTTTCAAACTGAGACTAGGTTTAGATTGGCTAAAAGGAAAAACTTTTCTACAATGAAGCTGGTGAGACACTCAAACGGGTGTTCCAGAGAAGTTGTGGATGCCCCA
The DNA here is from genome assembly GCF_052056855.1 of Sturnus vulgaris. Classification (NCBI taxonomy): domain Eukaryota; kingdom Metazoa; phylum Chordata; class Aves; order Passeriformes; family Sturnidae; genus Sturnus; species Sturnus vulgaris. The sequence continues at coordinate 77,735 of NW_028276431.1, read as the reverse complement.
TCATTGAGAGTGCTCCTTATCAGTTTGGCTAGTCTTGAGCAATTTGATCTACTGTAAGATCTACCTGGCAAGGAAGTTGGACTACATGATCTTTAATCACAGACTGTTGTATGATTCCGTGGAAGACAGAATGCAATAAAGTTCATATTTCAGATTTTGGCGCAGACATATTTATTTTTTCTCACTTTATGCATCATTGCAATGACAACTTGTTAGCTTCTGAAATGATTAGCTGAGATTGATTTCCTTCCTTAGTTTCATTTTCTCTGTTATTCCTTCACTCTTGGACTTTTTTTTTCACTAGATTCCCTCTTTCAGTAAACTGCCCTTAAGTATCACTTTGCTCCCCACCTGGCTTTTTTTTTTTTTTTTCAATGACACCTTTTCACTGGTTCGTTTTGGGCCTTTGCTGCTTGAAGTCCAGCAGCCTCCTTGTCTGAGCATTACGGAGCTTTCTTTACAGCTTCATCACTATGCAAAAAGCCATAAATTACTGTGTTCCATCTCGCATACCATCAAGTATCACACTAATATTCCCTCTGCTGAATAGCTGGTTGGTTTACATAGACCAGCCAAATACCAGGAAATCCAGATGGCAGCAAGAATCTTGTAGACTACTCCCGCTGTTCATTTAAATTCTGGAGAAGTCAGGTGAGGTATCACATTCTCTTGAAAGAAGTGTCTATCATCTCGGACATTCTAGAATGGGCTATTAATATTGTCATGAGTTTCTGGCTAGACTTTTTAGTATGCAAATTCAAATTCAAATGATCTGAAATGATAGAACTTCAAGAAATTTTTTTTCCCAGAATCAAAGTATGATGGAGTTCCATAGGGAGAATCTTAATCTTAGTTATTCTATTCCATCTCACATCATGGCTGGGGGAAGGGAGAAGGGAGTATCTTTGGGGGACAATGGGTTCCGGTGTAGTCAGTAAGCTGGGCAGAGGAGCCATCAGGTATTTTCTGTTGTTGGGCGGGGGGGGGGGGGGGGGGGATTCGTGTGAACTCTTCCTTTCTTGTACCCTGCCACTAGTATTGTTGCTAAAATTGTTTGTTTTCTCATCCAAGTGACAAAATCAGCACACTTAATGAGGGATGAAGAGGGAGCAGCGACCTCAGAACAGGAGGAAGAAGAAGCAGAGCCTGCTGTCCTCCAGAAGAAAAAAACACTACCAGCCAATTTTGCATCATCTGTGAACTTCCTGGGCGTGTACTCTATGCCCTTGTCCAGAACACTGAGCAAGATATTAAACAGGACTGGGCCCAAGACTGAGCCTTGGGGACCAGCTGGATGAACTCTATTTCCCACCACTCTGTGGGCCTGGCCATCACCCAGTTTGTCACCCAGCAAACAGCCCACCCATGCAAACCATAAGCAGACAGTTTCTTCAGGAGAATGATGTGAGACTCATTGCAAAAAGGATCAGGGAGATGCCTAGGAAGAGTCTCAGGTGAATCCAGGAGACTATAGTGGAGGAAGGACGCGAGGAAGAAGAAGGCGTTCTTAAAGTAGCACCCTGGCAGCAGCCCTGAAAGGGCGCATAACACACGGCGTCTCGCTGCCCTCCGTTCTACATACTCGCAGCTCCCTCTGCCGACTTGCAAAAGTTGCTACCAGAGCAGAGGCGGCCAGATTGAAGAGGCAGTGCCGAGGTTCACCTTCTCCTTACTGCGCGTAAGCCACGTCCAGCTCCTCGCTGCACTCTGGATTTCCCTTCTCCGAGGCACTTACAGTGGTGCTGTGTGCAACTCGGCGCCTAGAAGCGACCGCCAATGCTTTCACAGCGGGCTGCAAGGGAACCAAGGAGCAGCACAAGCAGCAGTGCTTCAGCTTGCTCCTTCCGACTGCTAAGGGCACTTGGGAAGGCAAGCGAGAGTCAACCACCTTCCTCTCCTAGTAGCCTGTAACGTGGTGCACACAAGCACGGGACTAGTGCCGCTTCGTTCACCGCCCTCGCCCAAGCGTGGAGCCGCTTTCACTTGCCGGCGGCCAGAAGCCGCTGCAAGGGCGCCACACAACCACAAGTGCGCCGGCAGCCAAGAGCTAGAGAACGCTGCTTCTGCCCAAGCCCGCCTAGGGCGTGCACCTTTGTTCTCAGAGCTCCGTGCAACAGTCTGCCTCTATCGCAGTTCGAATGGAAAACGAAAGCTTTTCGCCTACGCCCTTCACAGAGATCAGTTGCCAGGACGAGAATGTCTTGTGGCCGGAGCTCGCCCCCGCCGCGAGGAAGCTGCTATTAGCACCGCGTTGCAGGGCCACGTCTCGCTTCTTGACTACGTGCTCAGCGCTCTCCGAATTCGCCGCTAGCTCCACGGTCCTTCTCAGCTGCGAGTAGCAGCGCTCGCAGTACACAGAGCTTCGCAAGGCCCGAAGACCCGGAGGGAAGTATCGCACACGAAAATGTGCCCGGACAGAGACGTGTTCTACGTTGTCCCTTCTCGTCATGCAGTTTGTGCCTCTGCTGCTTCTGCTGTAGGTAATCGCTCCTTGAAAGACGAGCGAGAGCGTCCTTCTGGGTGCATTGCACTGAGTCGAGTGCTCGCTCGGGACTTTGCTCTCGGGGCCAAGGCAAGAGGGCGTGCTTGCCCGCAGAACTGAGAACACGCTGTTGGGCAGAGCTGCAACTGACCGCTGGAGTTCAGCTCTCGCCGGACGGCAGAAGGCGAAGAACGAAGCCGCTTGCGAGCGGCGCAGTGCAGCGAAGAGCTCTCCGAATTCGCCGCTAGCTCCACGGTCCTTCTCAGCTGCGAGTAGCAGCGCTCGCAGTACACAGAGCTTCGCAAGGCCCGAAGACCCGGAGGGAAATATCGCACACGAAAATGTGCCAGGACAGAGACGTGTTCTACGTTGTCCCTTCTCGTCATGCAGTTTGTGCCTCTGCTGCTTCTGCTGTTAGGAATCGCTCCTTGAAAGACGAGCGAGAGCGTCCTTCCGGGTGCATTGCACTGAGTCGAGTGCTCGCTCGGGACTTTGCTCTCGGGGCCAAGGCAAGAGGGCGTGCTTGCCCGCAGAACTGAGAACACGCTGTTGGGCAGAGCTGCAACTGACCGCTGGAGTTCAGCTCTCGCCGGACGGCAGAAGGCGAAGAACGAAGCCGCTTGCGAGCGGCGCAGTGCAGCGAAGAGCTCTCCGAATTCGCCGCTAGCTCCACGGTCCTTCTCAGCTGCGAGTAGCAGCGCTCGCAGTACACAGAGCTTCGCAAGGCCCGAAGACCCGGAGGGAAGTATGGCACACGGAAATGTGCCAGGACAGAGACGTGTTCTACGTTGTCCCTTCTCGTCATGCAGTTTGTGCCTCTGCTGCTTCTGCTGTAGGTAATCGCTCCTTGAAAGACGAGCGAGAGCGTCCTTCCGGGTGCATTGCACTGAGTCGAGTGCTCGCTCGGGACTTTGCTCTCGGGGCCAAGGCAAGAGGGCGTGCTTGCCCGCAGAACTGAGAACACGCTGTTGGGCAGAGCTGCAACTGACCGCTGGAGTTCAGCTCTCGCCGGACGGCAGAAGGCGAAGAACGAAGCCGCTTGCGAGCGGCGCAGTGCAGCGAAGAGCTCTCCGAATTCGCCGCTAGCTCCACGGTCCTTCTCAGCTGCGAGTAGCAGCGCTCGCAGTACACAGAGCTTCGCAAGGCCCGAAGACCCGGAGGGAAGTATCGCACACGAAAATGTGCCAGGACAGAGACGTGTTCTACGTTGTCCCTTCTCGTCATGCAGTTTGTGCCTCTGCTGCTTCTGCTGTTAGGAATCGCTCCTTGAAAGACGAGCGAGAGCGTCCTTCCGGGTGCATTGCACTGAGTCGAGTGCTCGCTCGGGACTTTGCTCTCGGGGCCAAGGCAAGAGGGCGTGCTTGCCCGCAGAACTGAGAACACGCTGTTGGGCAGAGCTGCAACTGACCGCTGGAGTTCAGCTCTCGCCGGACGGCAGAAGGCGAAGAACGAAGCCGCTTGCGAGCGGCGCAGTGCAGCGAAGAGCTCTCCGAATTCGCCGCTAGCTCCACGGTCCTTCTCAGCTGCGAGTAGCAGCGCTCGCAGTACACAGAGCTTCGCAAGGCCCGAAGACCCGGAGGGAAGTATCGCACACGAAAATGTGCCAGGACAGAGACGTGTTCTACGTTGTCCCTTCTCGTCATGCAGTTTGTGCCTCTGCTGCTTCTGCTGTTAGGAATCGCTCCTTGAAAGACGAGCGAGAGCGTCCTTCCGGGTGCATTGCACTGAGTCGAGTGCTCGCTCGGGACTTTGCTCTCGGGGCCAAGGCAAGAGGGCGTGCTTGCCCGCAGAACTGAGAACACGCTGTTGGGCAGAGCTGCAACTGACCGCTGGAGTTCAGCTCTCGCCGGACGGCAGAAGGCGAAGAACGAAGCCGCTTGCGAGCGGCGCAGTGCAGCGAAGAGCTCTCCGAATTCGCCGCTAGCTCCACGGTCCTTCTCAGCTGCGAGTAGCAGCGCTCGCAGTACACAGAGCTTCGCAAGGCCCGAAGACCCGGAGGGAAGTATCGCACACGAAAATGCGCCAGGACAGAGACGTGTTCTACGTTGTCCCTTCTCGTCATGCAGTTTGTGCCTCTGCTGCTTCTGCTGTTAGGAATCGCTCCTTGAAAGACGAGCGAGAGCGTCCTTCCGGGTGCATTGCACTGAGTCGAGTGCTCGCTCGGGACTTTGCTCTCGGGGCCAAGGCAAGAGGGCGTGCTTGCCCGCAGAACTGAGAACACGCTGTTGGGCAGAGCTGCAACTGACCGCTGGAGTTCAGCTCTCGCCGGACGGCAGAAGGCGAAGAACGAAGCCGCTTGCGAGCGGCGCAGTGCAGCGAAGAGCTCTCCGAATTCGCCGCTAGCTCCACGGTCCTTCTCAGCTGCGAGTAGCAGCGCTCGCAGTACACAGAGCTTCGCAAGGCCCGAAGACCCGGAGGGAAGTATCGCACACGAAAATGCGCCAGGACAGAGACGTGTTCTACGTTGTCCCTTCTCGTCATGCAGTTTGTGCCTCTGCTGCTTCTGCTGTTAGGAATCGCTCCTTGAAAGACGAGCGAGAGCGTCCTTCCGGGTGCATTGCACTGAGTCGAGTGCTCGCTCGGGACTTTGCTCTCGGGGCCAAGGCAAGAGGGCGTGCTTGCCCGCAGAACTGAGAACACGCTGTTGGGCAGAGCTGCAACTGACCGCTGGAGTTCAGCTCTCGCCGGACGGCAGAAGGCGAAGAACGAAGCCGCTTGCGAGCGGCGCAGTGCAGCGAAGAGCTCTCCGAATTCGCCGCTAGCTCCACGGTCCTTCTCAGCTGCGAGTAGCAGCGCTCGCAGTACACAGAGCTTCGCAAGGCCCGAAGACCCGGAGGGAAGTATCGCACACGAAAATGCGCCAGGACAGAGACGTGTTCTACGTTGTCCCTTCTCGTCATGCAGTTTGTGCCTCTGCTGCTTCTGCTGTTAGGAATCGCTCCTTGAAAGACGAGCGAGAGCGTCCTTCCGGGTGCATTGCACTGAGTCGAGTGCTCGCTCGGGACTTTGCTCTCGGGGCCAAGGCAAGAGGGCGTGCTTGCCCGCAGAACTGAGAACACGCTGTTGGGCAGAGCTGCAACTGACCGCTGGAGTTCAGCTCTCGCCGGACGGCAGAAGGCGAAGAACGAAGCCGCTTGCGAGCGGCGCAGTGCAGCGAAGAGCTCTCCGAATTCGCCGCTAGCTCCACGGTCCTTCTCAGCTGCGAGTAGCAGCGCTCGCAGTACACAGAGCTTCGCAAGGCCCGAAGACCCGGAGGGAAGTATCGCACACGAAAATGCGCCAGGACAGAGACGTGTTCTACGTTGTCCCTTCTCGTCATGCAGTTTGTGCCTCTGCTGCTTCTGCTGTTAGGAATCGCTCCTTGAAAGACGAGCGAGAGCGTCCTTCCGGGTGCATTGCACTGAGTCGAGTGCTCGCTCGGGACTTTGCTCTCGGGGCCAAGGCAAGAGGGCGTGCTTGCCCGCAGAACTGAGAACACGCTGTTGGGCAGAGCTGCAACTGACCGCTGGAGTTCAGCTCTCGCCGGACGGCAGAAGGCGAAGAACGAAGCCGCTTGCGAGCGGCGCAGTGCAGCGAAGAGCTCTCCGAATTCGCCGCTAGCTCCACGGTCCTTCTCAGCTGCGAGTAGCAGCGCTCGCAGTACACAGAGCTTCGCAAGGCCCGAAGACCCGGAGGGAAGTATCGCACACGAAAATGCGCCAGGACAGAGACGTGTTCTACGTTGTCCCTTCTCGTCATGCAGTTTGTGCCTCTGCTGCTTCTGCTGTTAGGAATCGCTCCTTGAAAGACGAGCGAGAGCGTCCTTCCGGGTGCATTGCACTGAGTCGAGTGCTCGCTCGGGACTTTGCACTCGGGGCCAAGGCAAGAGGGCGTGCTTGCCCGCAGAACTGAGAACACGCTGTTGGGCAGAGCTGCAACTGACCGCTGGAGTTCAGCTCTCGCCGGACGGCAGAAGGCGAAGAACGAAGCCGCTTGCGAGCGGCGCAGTGCAGCGAAGAGCTCTCCGAATTCGCCGCTAGCTCCACGGTCCTTCTCAGCTGCGAGTAGCAGCGCTCGCAGTACACAGAGCTTCGCAAGGCCCGAAGACCCGGAGGGAAGTATCGCACACGAAAATGCGCCAGGACAGAGACGTGTTCTACGTTGTCCCTTCTCGTCATGCAGTTTGTGCCTCTGCTGCTTCTGCTGTTAGGAATCGCTCCTTGAAAGACGAGCGAGAGCGTCCTTCCGGGTGCATTGCACTGAGTCGAGTGCTCGCTCGGGACTTTGCTCTCGGGGCCAAGGCAAGAGGGCGTGCTTGCCCGCAGAACTGAGAACACGCTGTTGGGCAGAGCTGCAACTGACCGCTGGAGTTCAGCTCTCGCCGGACGGCAGAAGGCGAAGAACGAAGCCGCTTGCGAGCGGCGCAGTGCAGCGAAGAGCTCTCCGAATTCGCCGCTAGCTCCACGGTCCTTCTCAGCTGCGAGTAGCAGCGCTCGCAGTACACAGAGCTTCGCAAGGCCCGAAGACCCGGAGGGAAGTATCGCACACGAAAATGCGCCAGGACAGAGACGTGTTCTACGTTGTCCCTTCTCGTCATGCAGTTTGTGCCTCTGCTGCTTCTGCTGTTAGGAATCGCTCCTTGAAAGACGAGCGAGAGCGTCCTTCCGGGTGCATTGCACTGAGTCGAGTGCTCGCTCGGGACTTTGCTCTCGGGGCCAAGGCAAGAGGGCGTGCTTGCCCGCAGAACTGAGAACACGCTGTTGGGCAGAGCTGCAACTGACCGCTGGAGTTCAGCTCTCGCCGGACGGCAGAAGGCGAAGAACGAAGCCGCTTGCGAGCGGCGCAGTGCAGCGAAGAGCTCTCCGAATTCGCCGCTAGCTCCACGGTCCTTCTCAGCTGCGAGTAGCAGCGCTCGCAGTACACAGAGCTTCGCAAGGCCCGAAGACCCGGAGGGAAGTATCGCACACGAAAATGCGCCAGGACAGAGACGTGTTCTACGTTGTCCCTTCTCGTCATGCAGTTTGTGCCTCTGCTGCTTCTGCTGTTAGGAATCGCTCCTTGAAAGACGAGCGAGAGCGTCCTTCCGGGTGCATTGCACTGAGTTGAGTGCTCGCTCGGGACTTTGCTCTCGGGGCCAAGGCAAGAGGGCGTGCTTGCCCGCAGAACTGAGAACACGCTGTTGGGCAGAGCTGCAACTGACCGCTGGAGTTCAGCTCTCGCCGGACGGCAGAAGGCGAAGAACGAAGCCGCTTGCGAGCGGCGCAGTGCAGCGAAGAGCTCTCCGAATTCGCCGCTAGCTCCACGGTCCTTCTCAGCTGCGAGTAGCAGCGCTCGCAGTACACAGAGCTTCGCAAGGCCCGAAGACCCGGAGGGAAGTATCGCACACGAAAATGCGCCAGGACAGAGACGTGTTCTACGTTGTCCCTTCTCGTCATGCAGTTTGTGCCTCTTCTGCTTCTGCTGTTAGGAATCGCTCCTTGAAAGACGAGCGAGAGCGTCCTTCCGGGTGCATTGCACTGAGTCGAGTGCTCGCTCGGGACTTTGCTCTCGGGGCCAAGGCAAGAGGGCGTGCTTGCCCGCAGAACTGAGAACACGCTGTTGGGCAGAGCTGCAACTGACCGCTGGAGTTCAGCTCTCGCCGGACGGCAGAAGGCGAAGAACGAAGCCGCTTGCGAGCGGCGCAGTGCAGCGAAGAGCTCTCCGAATTCGCCGCTAGCTCCACGGTCCTTCTCAGCTGCGAGTAGCAGCGCTCGCAGTACACAGAGCTTCGCAAGGCCCGAAGACCCGGAGGGAAGTATCGCACACGAAAATGCGCCAGGACAGAGACGTGTTCTACGTTGTCCCTTCTCGTCATGCAGTTTGTGCCTCTGCTGCTTCTGCTGTTAGGAATCGCTCCTTGAAAGACGAGCGAGAGCGTCCTTCCGGGTGCATTGCACTGAGTCGAGTGCTCGCTCGGGACTTTGCTCTCGGGGCCAAGGCAAGAGGGCGTGCTTGCCCGCAGAACTGAGAACACGCTGTTGGGCAGAGCTGCAACTGACCGCTGGAGTTCAGCTCTCGCCGGACGGCAGAAGGCGAAGAACGAAGCCGCTTGCGAGCGGCGCAGTGCAGCGAAGAGCTCTCCGAATTCGCCGCTAGCTCCACGGTCCTTCTCAGCTGCGAGTAGCAGCGCTCGCAGTACACAGAGCTTCGCAAGGCCCGAAGACCCGGAGGGAAGTATCGCACACGAAAATGTGCCAGGACAGAGACGTGTTCTACGTTGTCCCTTCTCGTCATGCAGTTTGTGCCTCTGCTGCTTCTGCTGTTAGGAATCGCTCCTTGAAAGACGAGCGAGAGCGTCCTTCCGGGTGCATTGCACTGAGTCGAGTGCTCGCTCGGGACTTTGCTCTCGGGGCCAAGGCAAGAGGGCGTGCTTGCCCGCAGAACTGAGAACACGCTGTTGGGCAGAGCTGCAACTGACCGCTGGAGTTCAGCTCTCGCCGAACGGCAGAAGGCGAAGAACGAAGCCGCTTGCGAGCGGCGCAGTGCAGCGAAGAGCTCTCCGAATTCGCCGCTAGCTCCACGGTCCTTCTCAGCTGCGAGTAGCAGCGCTCGCAGTACACAGAGCTTCGCAAGGCCCGAAGACCCGGAGGGAAGTATCGCACACGAAAATGCGCCAGGACAGAGACGTGTTCTACGTTGTCCCTTCTCGTCATGCAGTTTGTGCCTCTGCTGCTTCTGCTGTTAGGAATCGCTCCTTGAAAGACGAGCGAGAGCGTCCTTCCGGGTGCATTGCACTGAGTCGAGTGCTCGCTCGGGACTTTGCTCTCGGGGCCAAGGCAAGAGGGCGTGCTTGCCCGCAGAACTGAGAACACGCTGTTGGGCAGAGCTGCAACTGACCGCTGGAGTTCAGCTCTCGCCGAACGGCAGAAGGCGAAGAACGAAGCCGCTTGCGAGCGGCGCAGTGCAGCGAAGAGCTCTCCGAATTCGCCGCTAGCTCCACGGTCCTTCTCAGCTGCGAGTAGCAGCGCTCGCAGTACACAGAGCTTCGCAAGGCCCGAAGACCCGGAGGGAAGTATCGCACACGAAAATGTGCCAGGACAGAGACGTGTTCTACGTTGTCCCTTCTCGTCATGCAGTTTGTGCCTCTGCTGCTTCTGCTGTTAGGAATCGCTCCTTGAAAGACGAGCGAGAGCGTCCTTCCGGGTGCATTGCACTGAGTCGAGTGCTGGCTCGGGACTTTGCTCTCGGGGCCAAGGCAAGAGGGCGTGCTTGCCCGCAGAACTGAGAACACGCTGTTGGGCAGAGCTGCAACTGACCGCTGGAGTTCAGCTCTCGCCGGACGGCAGAAGGCGAAGAACGAAGCCGCTTGCGAGCGGCGCAGTGCAGCGAAGAGCTCTCCGAATTCGCCGCTAGCTCCACGGTCCTTCTCAGCTGCGAGTAGCAGCGCTCGCAGTACACAGAGCTTCGCAAGGCCCGAAGACCCGGAGGGAAGTATCGCACACGAAAATGCGCCCGGACAGAGACGTGTTCTACGTTGTCCCTTCTCGTCATGCAGTTTGTGCCTCTGCTGCTTCTGCTGTTAGGAATCGCTCCTTGAAAGACGAGCGAGAGCGTCCTTCCGGGTGCATTGCACTGAGTCGAGTGCTCGCTCGGGACTTTGCTCTCGGGGCCAAGGCAAGAGGGCGTGCTTGCCCGCAGAACTGAGAACACGCTGTTGGGCAGAGCTGCAACTGACCGCTGGAGTTCAGCTCTCGCCGGACGGCAGAAGGCGAAGAACGAAGCCGCTTGCGAGCGGCGCAGTGCAGCGAAGAGCTCTCCGAATTCGCCGCTAGCTCCACGGTCCTTCTCAGCTGCGAGTAGCAGCGCTCGCAGTACACAGAGCTTCGCAAGGCCCGAAGACCCGGAGGGAAGTATCGCACACGAAAATGCGCCAGGACAGAGACGTGTTCTACGTTGTCCCTTCTCGTCATGCAGTTTGTGCCTCTGCTGCTTCTGCTGTAGGTAATCGCTCCTTGAAAGACGAGCGAGAGCGTCCTTCCGGGTGCATTGCACTGAGTCGAGTGCTCGCTCGGGACTTTGCACTCGGGGCCAAGGCAAGAGGGCGTGCTTGCCCGCAGAACTGAGAACACGCTGTTGGGCAGAGCTGAAACTGACCGCTGGAGTTCAGCTCTCGCCGGACGGCAGAAGGCGAAGAACGAAGCCGCTTGCGAGCGGCGCAGTGCAGCGAAGAGCACACGAGCAGCCAAAGAGCTCCTTCACAATCGCTTTCACTTCTCAGTGCTCTTGCTTCTTGGAAAAGCAGCACACAGGCGTTGCACGCCAGGGCAAAAGCTGCGGCAGTGCCCGTCCTCACTCCTTCGCTGTGCTGTACTCCATGCAGCTAGAGCGAAGCGAGAAGGACGCGAGGAAGAAAAAAGCGTACTTAAACTAGCCCCCTGGCAGCAGCCCTGAAAAGGCGCATAACACACGGCGTCTCGCTGCCCTCCGTTCTACATACTCGCAGCTCCCTCTGCCGACTTGCGAAAGTTGTTACCAGAGCAGAGGCGGCCAGATTGAAGAGGCAGTGCCTAGGTTCACCTTCTCCTTACTGCGCGTAAGCCACGTCCAGCTCCTCGCTGCACTCTGGATTTCCCTTCTCCGCGGCACTTACCGTGGTGCTGTGTGCAACTCGGCGCCTAGAAGTGACCGCCAATGCTTTCACAGCGGGCTGCAAGGGAACCAAGGAGCAGCACAAGCAGCAGTGCTTCAGCTTGCTCCTTCCGACTGCTAAGGGCACTTGGGAGGGCAAGCGAGAGTCAACCACCTTCCTCTCCTAGTAGCCTGTAACGTGGTGCACACAAGCACGGGACGAGTGCTGCTTCGTTCACCGCCCTCGCCCACGCCTGGCGCTGCTTTCACTTGCCGGCGGCCAGAAGCCGCTGCAAGGGCGCCACACAGCCACAAGTGCGCCGGCAGCCAAGAGCTCGAGAACGCTGCTTCTGCCCAAGCCCGCCTAAGGCGTGCACCTTTGTTCTCAGAGCTCCGTGCAACAGTCTGCCTCTCTCGCAGTTCGAATGGAAAACGAAAGCTTTTCGCCTACGCCCTTCACAGAGATCCGTTGCCAGGACGAGAATGCCTTGTGGCCGGAGCTCGCCCCCGCCGCGAGGAAGCTGCTATTAGCACCGCGTTGCAGGGACACGTCTCGCTTCTTGACTACGTGCTCAGCGCTCTCCGAATTCGCCGCTAGCTCCACGGTCTTTCTCAGCTGCAAGTAGCAGCGCTCACAGTACATAGAGCTTCGCAAGGACCGAAGACCCGGAGGGAAGTATCGCACTCGAAAATGTGCCAGGATAGAGACGTTCTACACTGAGTAGAGACACAGACAGACAGAGAGTTCTACACTGCCCCTTCTCGTCGGCCATCTTGTGCTCTGCTGCCTCTGCTGTGACGAATAGGTCCTTGAAAGGCGAGCGACAGCGGCTCTCCAGGCACTGAAAAGAGTTCCCTAGGGACTTTTCGATGTAAAACTTTTTCCACCTCCAAAAATACATGGGTAAGTCCTAAAAGTTTTGGTTTTCTTAAGAATAGTTTCGCCCAAGTTTTGCTGTTCTAAACACCCATGGTTTCAGTCTTCACTTAACTGCTTGTTTCTGTCTTTTTGGCTAGTGGCAATCTAATTCTAAGGTAACTAGATGTGTTGGAAATCCATAAATTACATCTCAAGTTAGGTGGGATAATTGGCTCGGAAGAAAATGGAATTGAGAATTTGGAAAGAATCCAGAGTGAGCTGATGTCACAATCCGAGATTCCCTTGGGTTCCAAATCCTTTCATTTGTGTTTTTGTGGGCTTTTTTGAAGGCGGTGTACAGTTGAAGCCATGATTTAGCTGCGGTGAGACCTGCTCTGCTGTAAAAGCATTATTTTCTCAGTGAGCATGGACAACAGTTAGAGTGTCGTCTTTTAAGATTCCCTGCACTCCACTTATGGTGGCAAAAGCAGTGCCTTGACTGTAATCATAAAAGTGATTACAGCTTCATTGCTTTGACATCATGTAGGATGCTTCCTCCATCTGCTGTGGTCAGCATTAAGTAACAGATTTCTCAGTTTCTAGGAAGAGTCTAGCAAACAATCACCTTGCTCCTTCTCTTGCATTTATTCATCACTGCTATGCTGCTATACAGACAGGTAGTCTGTTTATGATTCAACAATTCAATGGGACATCAAGTAAATAACAAAGCAAAACTAACTACCGAAAGCACTATAAGGGCCAGAGATTAGCTTGGATCAAAACAGGTATTCTCCTAGCATTGTTTACAAACGAGTCAGCATGTGAAACAGAAGGCACAATGTAGTTTGTGCCTTGTTTTGGGCATGCCCGGAAGAAGGAAATTCTGATTTCACATACGGGAAAAGAAATGTTGACATTTGAATGAGATTGTTCATACCCCAGTAAAGGTTGCTTTGAAAGGTTGTGGAAGTCCTGTTAGGAAACATGGCTTTACAAGTCCTTTCCACCAGGAGACAACAGCTGCAGAACATCTGGGTGTGCCAGTGTTGAGAGCACCAGCAAAGATCAAAGTGGAGAAGTTGGTGAACAATGGCAGTGGCCTGGCGGAGGGCAAGTGGGGTGCTGGCTGTGGGACCAGGGGAGTCCTGACTGATTTAGGAGGCGTGTGATGGTCTGTGCCAGCAAGCGGAATAGTGCTGTGGCCTTGGCACACTGCTAATACTGGAATTCAGTGGGGTCACTGGGCAGGCTGAGTGTGTGAGCTGCTGGAGGGACCCAGGTTGCCCACATGTAAACATCCAGTCTCACTCTTGCCAGCCACAGAAAGGAGCAGGATGTGGCTGCTGGCGATGCCTGTCACGTATATGTAGTGTATATGTGTGCTATCCCAGCCTGCTGGGAACACTTCTTCTTTGGGACTGCTTGGGCTGAGGGAGAGAAAGCAGTGGTAGTTTCTGAGGTTTCGAGTTTGCTCGAGTTTCTCAGGCTGTTTCTGGAGCCACCCCGAGTTCTCTTCCTTGAAGCATTTCAAGTCCTGCTAATTTTCAAAATTCAAACAGACACAGCCCTAAGCTAGTTGATCTGACTTCAGAGCTATTCTTACGCTGAGCTGTTGGATGATCTGATCTCCTGAGATGTCTTCCATCTCAGTTTATGACCTGGTTCTTGTGAAAAGTAGGATCTTTTAGCCTGGAGAAGAGAGGTTTCTGGAGAGACAGTATTGTGGCCTTTGAATATGTAAAGAGGGTATAAGACAAATGGAGAAAGACTTCTTAGGAAAGTTTGCAGAGACAGGATAAGGGGCCATGCTTTCAAACTGAGACTAGGTTTAGATTGGCTAAAAGGAAAAACTTTTCTACAATGAAGCTGGTGAGACACTCAAACGGGTGTTCCAGAGAAGTTGTGGATGCCCCATCATTGAGAGTGCTCCTTATCAGTTTGGCTAGTCTTGAGCAATTTGATCTACTGTAAGATCTACCTGGCAAGGAAGTTGGACTACATGATCTTTAATCACAGACTGTTGTATGATTCCGTGGAAGACAGAATGCAATAAAGTTCATATTTCAGATTTTGGCGCAGACATATTTATTTTTTCTCACTTTATGCATCATTGCAATGACAACTTGTTAGCTTCTGAAATGATTAGCTGAGATTGATTTCCTTCCTTAGTTTCATTTTCTCTGTTATTCCTTCACTCTTGGACTTTTTTTTTCACTAGATTCCCTCTTTCAGTAAACTGCCCTTAAGTATCACTTTGCTCCCCACCTGGCTTTTTTTTTTTTTTTTTTCAATGACACCTTTTCACTGGTTCGTTTTGGGCCTTTGCTGCTTGAAGTCCAGCAGCCTCCTTGTCTGAGCATTACGGAGCTTTCTTTACAGCTTCATCACTATGCAAAAAGCCATAAATTACTGTGTTCCATCTCACATACCATCAAGTATCACACTAATATTCCCTCTGCTGAATAGCTGGTTGGTTTACATAGACCAGCCAAATACCAGGAAATCCAGATGGCAGCAAGAATCTTGTAGACTACTCCCGCTGTTCATTTAAATTCTGGAGAAGTCACGTGAGGTATCACATTCTCTTGAAAGAAGTGTCTATCATCTCGGACATTCTAGAATGGGCTATTAATATTGTCATGAGTTTCTGGCTAGACTTTTTAGTATGCAAATTCAAATTCAAATGATCTGAAATGATAGAACTTCAAGAAATTTTTTTTCCCAGAATCGAAGTATGATGGAGTTCCATAGGGAGAATCTTAATCTTAGTTATTCTATTCCATCTCACATCATGGCTGGGGGCAGGGAGAAGGGAGTATCTTTGGGGGACAATGGGTTCCGGTGTAGTCAGTAAGCTGGGCAGAGGAGCCATCAGGTATTGTCTGTTGTTGGGGGGGGGGGGGATTCGTGTGAACTCTTCCTTTCTTGTACCCTGCCACTAGTATTGTTGCTAAAATTGTTTGTTTTCTCATCCAAGTGACAAAATCAGCACACTTAATGAGGGATGAAGAGGGAGCAGCGACCTCAGAACAGGAGGAAGAAGAAGCAGAGCCTGCTGTCCTCCAGAAGAAAAAAACACTACCAGCCAATTTTGCATCATCTGTGAACTTCCTGGGCGTGTACTCTATGCCCTTGTCCAGAACACTGAGCAAGATATTAAACAGGACTGGGCCCAAGACTGAGCCTTGGGGACCAGCTGGATGAACTCTATTTCCCACCACTCTGTGGGCCTGGCCATCACCCAGTTTGTCACCCAGCAAACAGCCCACCCATGCAAACCATAAGCAGACAGTTTCTTCAGGAGAATGATGTGAGACTCATTGCAAAAAGGATCAGGGAGATGCCTAGGAAGAGTCTCAGGTGAATCCAGGAGACTATAGTGGAGGACTATTCAGTTTTCCAATCAATTTGCTTAAAAAACTCTACAAAACCGTAATAAACAAACAAACAAACAAACAAACAAACAAAAAAAGCAGACCAAACAAACACACAGAACCCCCCAACCAATAATCCCCAAAGAGACAAAAAAAGCCCCCAAAAAAGCCCACCAAAAAACCCACCCAAAACTGAAAAAAAACCCCAAACCCAACACAAAAAATCAGGGTGAAGGTTTTTAGTAACTTTAAAAATAACAAAACAAAACAAAACAAAAAAACCCCCAGAAAGTCACATTTCTAAAGGTGCTGTCCCAGCCTCTTCTCTCAGCAGGGAGGACATCCTGAAGTGGAGCCAGTTGGAAGAAAGCGGGACAGGGCAGCACCTGGGCCATTGTCTCAGGACGGCCCTGTGGCTGCCCCATTGCCAAAACCTGGACACATGAATCAAACACAGGTATGCACATGTGCTTAGACACAGCAAAAATATATTTGTCTGAAAAGAATACTGGTCCATTTCTATCACTGGAAAGAGCATAATGCCTCGTCTCAGCTTTCTTTTCAGTCATTACAAATGTTTCGAAAATAAAGGAGTGCAGAAAATGGAAATATCCAAGATCAACATGAGGACCAGTAACAAAGATTCCATTTTTGAAACTGCATTGGGAATCCTCTGCAGAAATTGACTCAGAGCTCTAAGATTTACAAAAAAGACCAAGAGGACTGGAGTCAATACAACACAGTGTCTGGAGACTTCAGCTGGTTACCTTGATTTCTCAAATATGATGGAGAAAGCACCTTAGCAACTACAGCTGCCAGTTCTCTCAGGGCCCTGACATGCCTCTGGGTGGGTCCCATGGTCTTGCATGCTCAGGTTCCTCAAGTGGTCTGAAAGCTGACCTGCTACTATGGGTTAGAATCAAGTCCACCAGTCCAATAACCTGAGAGATGTGGAAATAGTGACTGGCAGTAAAAATTGAGACCAACACTTGTTGAGTACCTCAGCCTTCTCCTTGTCTGTTGTCACTAGTCCTGTCTGGCTTATGGGGGTGGGGGGGGGGGGGGGGTGGGGGGGAATAGGGGAGGTGTGATAGGTTTCTTTTCATCTTCCTTTTCCCACTGAAATACCCGTAGGTGCCTTTATTATTCTTAGTTTTGGCATGCTTTTCCAAATTCAGCTTCAACTGAGCCTTAGCTATACTGATCCCATCCTCACACACTCATGTGTTACCACTGTATTTTTCCCATGATTTGTCTCGCTGTGTATTGTCTGCATATTACCTACTTGCATCACATCTATTAATTTTCAATAACCTTCTGGCTTTAACTTGTTTTCAAAAAAAACCCTTTTTGAACCTTTCCACCTCAGAAATTCACCTGGGAAACCCCAAATCCCCAAAATTCACCCCGAAGTCCCCCCTGGGACGCTCAGCACTCACCTGGCAACTCCCAAAAGCCCGCAAATTCACCCCAAAATTCACGGGGGACCCCCAAATCCCAGGGCTTCACCCCAAAATCCCACCTGCAACCCCCAAAACCCCTCAAATCACCCCCAAGACCCAGTCCCCCCAACACCTCCCAAATTCACTCCAAAATGTCTCCAATCCCCCTCAAAACCCTCCCAGATACCCCCAAATCCACCAAATTCACTCCCAGACCCATCTGGGACTCCCAAAAATCACCAAAATTCCCCGGAAAATCCACCTGCATCCCCCCAAATTCATCCCAAAATTCTCCCACGACTTCCAAATGCTCACCTGGATACCCCAAAATCGACAGAATTCACCCCAAAATACGTCTGGCATTCCCAAAACTCACCTGAGAACCCTAAAATTCACACGTATACCCTAAAATTCACCAAATTCACCCCAAAATTCCCCTAAGATCCCTAGAATTCCACAAATTCCCCCTAAAATTCAACTGGGACTCCCCACATTCCACAAATTCACCCCAAACCTCGCTACCCGGGATCCCCCAAAATTCCACAAATTCTCCCCCAAAATCAACCTGGGACCCCTCAAAACTCACCTGGATCTCCCCAAATCCCCGCCCCGCCCCGCCCCCCCCAATTCACCTGGGCACTCCCAAATCCCCAGAATTCAACCCAAAATTCACCTGGCACCCCAAAAACCTCCAAATTCGCTCCAAAATGATTGGCAACTTTACACACTCCATTTTCCCACAAAAGGATCTAGAGCCCTGTGCGCTTCGTATACAAACTAAATGCAAAAAAACTTTCTATTCATTCTCAGCAAAAAGACTTCCTATTCCTCCTTCTTTTGGACAAAACTGCCTTCACTTTCAAACTTATTCTCTTGCTCACTTACCTGCATAATGCTTAGTCCCTGTTCTGCATGCTCATTTTCTTCACTTTTACAAGGAATCCTCTCCTCATCTTCTTCTTCCTCTGCTTCTTCCATTTCCTGTGCCAAGATCACCCGTTTCTCTGTTAGATTTCTTTCTCCAGCTGATTTTTTGACAACTGTCCCTATCTTCTGGCACCGCTCGCTCGAGAGAGGCGATTGTCCCGCTCTGCTCTGGGCTGGGACTGCGCTCTCTTCAAGCCCTGGGGGCAATTTTGGATGCCACAGCGTCAGAAAGACCTCAGGCTATTGGAGAAATGTCCAAAGGAGGGACACAGGGATAGCGAAGAGGCTGGAGGGAAAGCCATACAAAGAGTGGCTCAGGGCATTTGGTTCAGCTGCAGAGAGGACACTGAGCTCACACCTCACTTGGGACCTCTCAGCTCCTCCCAAGGGCAGCACAGGGACAGCTTTGCTCTCTGCTCTCTGCGACCAGGGACAGGAGCCAAGGGAATGCCAGGAGCTGTGTCAGGGGACGATTAGGCTGGCTATCAGGGAAAGGTTTTTTTCCTCAGAGGCTGGTCGGGCACTGAATAGGTTCTCCAGGCAATGGGCACAGCCCCAAGGCTGCCAGAGATCCAGGAGCGTTTGGCCAATGCTCTCAGGGATGCAGAGGGTGGGACTGTTGGAGTGTCTGTGCAGGGCCAGGAGTTGGACTTTGACGATCCCTAGGGGTCCCTTCCGACTCAGGAAACTCTTACCATTTTCCCCTCTTTCCTCTCCTTGCACAATGCTCTCAGCTTACTGTTCCACCGCATGCTCCACTTCTGAAACCTCCGCTACTTCTTTCCAGTTCAAGCACAGTTCTACTGGTTACAATCCAAAGATAGACAGATTGAAAAACAACCAAAAAGAAACACCTGTTTGGAATGTCGTGGTCTTATCTGCATCTCCAACTATGAAGTCGATTGTGCCTTGCAAGTTCTAAAACTTGCAAAACAACAACAACAAAAAACACCCACCACACCGTTTTAACATAGGGATTTGCCTTCTTCTAAGAAATCCATATCCCTTCTCAAAATGGATCTATTTCAGGAAGAGATCATCTTGAATAGATCACTTACTACCTAAAGAACCTGGAACACTCAAATCCGTAATGATAAGCCTGTTACCTTGTCGTTTTCTGTTCCAAAGGCAAATGCATTTGCTCAAGTGCCGTTTGTAACAAGGACAGAGCTCAAAGTGTGGCTCTGAGAAATGTTTTGGTTTCCCTCTCCTATCTCCATCAAAAGCACTTTCTTCAATGGCTGAAACAATACTTGATACAGTCTGAATTTTAAAGGTCATGAAAATTTTCTCCAAAGTGAAAAATTAATATAGCAGTCAGGTTTGAAACCAACGGGAATTTTTGTTTTACCTGTTTGAAGATTCCCTTCACACTAAAATGCTGGCTGATGGATACCTAGAAGAAATCAATTCCCACAAAATGCTTCTGGGTAAGCCATTACGTCATCCATTACAATTTGCTTCAGTGTCCCGTTCCTGTCCAATTGAAGGTCCCTGTTTAAGAGACTCAAGTGCGGAGAGAAATAAAATTAAATATGACTACAGTGCCTTTAAATCGAAATCGAACTTCCTGATCAATCTCATAAAACCTTTAGGCTAAATGTTGCCATTGATCTGTTTCTACTGAACACAATCACGTCCTGGCTTGTTAGAGATTAGTTCATTACAAAGAAAGAAACGCAGAGAAGTTAAAATATTTCCAAAGAAGCATTTGACATCCTTCCTTTTGGATGGGGAACCACACCAACACTGCTTACATAAGAGGTCAAATGACTGTCTTCCATGTTAGTTCTGCACTGTGCTCAGCGGAGCCTTTCTGGTTTATTTGCCTTTGACTTGGACATAAAGCTGAGTCTTGATTCAAGAAAAATCAATATTCACACTTGTTTTCATTTACACGGACATTGGCTTGGTCTCCTAAACAAAGAGAATGATGGGGAATTTTTGTACGAGTTCAGATAGGTAACATTCTCTTTCCGCAACCTGGCATTGTATTTTCACTTGGTCTGTTACCTCTGGCTTTGTTTTAACGGCTCAAATTATTAGGAAGAGTATCAAACCTCCAGCTCTAACCACAGTCCCACTGCGAGGTGTGTGAAGGTATGTGCATCTGCCCCTCAGGTCCACACTGCTCTTCTAATGTGCCTCTGATCGAGCAGGTAGGAAAGACCTCCTGGGTGTGTGAACAGTGCTGCTTCCTCTACGGCTTCAGAGCTGCTGCTAAGATCTTCAGGAAGGAGAGCGGTATTGTACCCATTTTTAGATGGTTTTTAAAGTTGCCGGTGCTTGGCTGTCTTAAACGTCTGAGTTCCTAGAACTTTGAATGAGATCAAATCTATGAGTGAAGAGATGATGGTGCAGACCAACTTCTGATTCCGGTGATCCAAGAATCTGCACTACTACTTTTACCTTCTGAATAAGGCATGGATGTGATGGTATGCACAGTAATACTGATGTGCTATGGTTTTTGAATGATAGCAGTCTTCCTTTGTCCCATTCCTAAACCGTGGGCATTATTTGCCTTAACCTTGTTCAGTAGGGACATTATTCTATATTCTTACATGAAGTGAAAAGCACTCTTTTTCCATACCTTCACACAACAGCATTAAAACAAGGCCTAAGTAGTACAACCAATGTTCAAAGATGCTCTACCTTTTAAGTTTACAAAACATACCAAATTCATACCTTGTTCTAAGTTGATCTCAAGAAGAAAGGGTGTTCTCCAAATACTCCTTCAGCTCTTCCTCACAGCTCACCGTTTGCCTTTTTTCTAAGATTGTATCCAGATCACTTTCATCATCTAAGGCCACATAAAAAAGCTAGTAAAAATGGTTTCGTAGATACTAAAATCTCCCCAGCTCTTTAGGATTCAAGGAAGTTAATTATGCACATATCTTCTACACCCAGAAGAGAAAGCTACCTCAGCAAAACTCATCGCCTATGAAAATCTTCCTAGATAATGAACACCTCTGACACTGCCACCCCAAGTTGGTGTTCTGAAACAATGAGAACCTCACATCCAATCAGACTCTAGACCTGCACAAGATCTCGTCATAGCAACTTGCAGCCACTTTCTACAGAAAGCAGCAGTGATCTCTATCGCTGTTGCCATACCAACAATAAGACAGGACTGTCCATTCAGCGTGAATCAAGCAGTTAGCAAAAATGCACCTGACAGAATGAAACTGAAGAGGAGAAATTCCCATCTAAAAGTCAAAGATTACATTTTTAATTTTATAGCAGGTATTTTGAATTTCAGAGGGCTCTTTGCATTAAGAAGTCCTGTCTTTATAGCACACCCTTGTTTTTATGTTTCTACCTGGATTATGGCCATTTAGCCATCTCCTTCAAATCACTCCAAAGAAAAACATTCAAGTGAACAAGTTCTTTCTAAACTGCTGGAAGGTGAAATGAATGAGTAAGAGGATATGTAACATGATAAAAGGCTGCCTGGAATTTTACGACTGGTATCCAACATGGCGTCTTCTATCTGGAGAGTAAAAAAAAAATCAGTCTCCAAGTAAACTGGTAAGAATGCGGATTCTCAAAACTTCTGTTTATTCTGGCACCATAAAGCACCAAATCACATTCTATAATTTATCCCTTTAGAAACAACTGCCCGACTTTTTTTATGTATAGAAAAGATTGGAAGACATTTGGGAGATCATTTCCAGCTCTTCCTGAAGTCTGATCTTAAGCAGACTGGGCCATATGTCATTCATCGCTATCCTATGTATTTCAGATAGAAATGATCATAAAAATACAATCTATTTCTATTACAAATAATAAACACAAGAATTATGAACACTTCCACATGAAACTCTTCCACACCAAACTGTTTCTCTGGAGTGTTTTGTCACACTATGGACCTCTTTCTAAGGTGACATCAATAGCCTACCACGCAGAAGGCATTGCAGGTGGGAGCACAGGAAGAACAGACTAATCCCAAGGAGTGATGAAGATATATGTCATCAAATAAAAGAAACGTACATCCACGTGCTCCACTTCTTCTTCAAACCTACATTTTCGTTTCTCAGTCATCTGAAGCATGTTGGAGTGCACAACTTCAGCATCTTCTGCTGTGCAAATGTTCACATCCAACAGGGTCATCTGAAGGAAAAGAAGAACAAATTATTGACATGCACAGAAGAAATACTGTGTGGCTTTCAGAGAGCCTGGCTAAACGTAGTGTTTCTTTTCTTGTGATGGACAGAGATAGATTCAGCCTCCCACATGCCATATTAGATTACTAAACAATACCATCTGGTTGGACACAAAGGGAGAAATTGAGGCAGAGGTGGAATTTCTTTCCCAAGATAAGACAGATTTAGCACAAGGGCTGAGGCTCCTTGCATCTTCCACATTCATGTAGGACAGCACTCCCTTCATTACTGGCATTTGTTACGGCTTTTCCACATTTCAAGCACAAATACCAACTACTACTGTGAAACCAAACGGATGGCTTACTTTTTGAACAGAGTAAGGCGGAGGTTAAAAAGGAATTCCACTTGTTATCTCACTGTCTGGTGCATCTTTACTCTCTCTAATGACACATTGGACCACGGCTATCACAGCCAAAAGCTGTGGCACTCAACTTGCACATCTGCCCTTTCTCCTGACATTTGCCCTCGACCAGCTCATACTGGATGCTCATTTTCTCCACGCACTCCACATTAGGGCTGTCTGAATGATACGGAACAGACCACAGTCAAAATTCCCATCTTTCACAGTGCAGTGTGACATGGAAACATGACAGAGGCCATGTGCTGAATCTCAGCACACGGAACAGATGCCAGCAGTGCCTACAGACACCAGACATTACCAGCCAAAGAAATCAAGACATTTTCATACACAGCTGTTTATCATTATGCTTCAAAGTAGCAAGGTACTTAACAATCGCTACCAACTTCTTTGCTACCATACAGGCTACAAACATCCCAACTGGATGTGCTCTGGAGCAAGAGAAGGCAGACACAGAGCGGGAAGGCATGCTGCAAGGACACAGAGAAAGGAAGTATCTCCAATACTTCCCCTCTTCTTCTCATACTTCCCCTCTTCTTCTCCAGGAGTTAAAAAGGAGTATTTTTGTATGACTGAGAAGGGATCCACGTCAAAATTAACATTTGATTTCCCCCAGATTCATTCTAACCGAGCCAGTTCCTGCTAGATCTCCCCATGCACAGGTGTTTGTACTGGCCAAAGGAAAGCCATGCCACAGGCAGCTTCTTTGGCTCTTACTGCCACCTCCAAGCAACTGAGAAGGTATGTGGCAACACACGGAACAAAGAATAGAGCAAACATGCACTCTCAAAGCAACCGTCTGCCTCATCGTTGCCCAGGAGAAAAGAAAATATTGCTTGAATTCCAGACTGTTCTTAGGATTTCCCGACCTACCTAGACTTTTGTTTCAATTCTCCAGAGTTCTGCACCATTCGTTTCCATCAGATTTGGCACGTGTTGGAGGCAACAGGGTGCTATCAAAGCAGGAAACAAGAGTCAGGTATCCTAAAATACAAACCAGTCAGTACTTCAAATATAAAATTATGAATCCGAATATCCATACTACTGGGCGTTCTTTTATTTACAGCCATCTTGGCAATGAAAATAAACCTGAGATTGTTGTTGTTCAAGGCCAACTGTTTACTGCCCGATAAGGAACTAACTGTCATCTACCTGGTTCCTACATCCACCGTAAAAAACCTCCCTGTAAAGATCGTAATGCATTGCACCCACACCAATGTGTCTTGTGTTCAGGATGGATATTCAAACGTAGCAACGTTAGATTTCTATCCAGACTCCTCTCTTCATTTATTCCGCAAATAAAATCCCACGCCATGGAGAAAAAAATGCCTTGACAAAAACACCAAGTTCTAGCTCTCCACCCCTCTTTGCCCATTTCTGCTATGTTTCGAGATTTACTTCTGCATTCCTCCATTTTTAGAGCCTGATCGCCACCTATTAAGTGTAGCTGGGGCACTGAAAATCAAGAATGCATTTTTTCCATTCAAAAGAGCTGTACAGAAATAGATGTAGACCCTGCCTTACTGCTGCATTTAGCAATCACACATTGACAGGAAGCAAAGTGCATTTTGTAGCCAAGTCCTTCATTAACTCCAGCAACAATTTTGTTTTCCTTTATGCTATACCCTCTTTTGCCATACCCGATATATTGCAAAACCTTCAGTCTCTCTTCACTGAGTACCATCTGCTCCTTTATCAACTTTTCCATTTCCATATTCACAGTTGGGGGATTCTGTATTTCTTCACTTGCCATAAATTCTCTGCAGGATGGAAAGTAGATATGTAGAATGGAATCACATGATATATGTGATATCATACGTGGTATCACGTAGAAAGAAAAAATGATCAAGTATTACTTTAACAGAA
The DNA here is from genome assembly GCF_052056855.1 of Sturnus vulgaris. Taxonomy (NCBI): domain Eukaryota; kingdom Metazoa; phylum Chordata; class Aves; order Passeriformes; family Sturnidae; genus Sturnus; species Sturnus vulgaris. The sequence goes on along the minus strand of NW_028276431.1, from coordinate 53,678 downwards.
ACCAAAAGTGAACACTAGCCTCTTGGTGTTGCTCATTGTCCAAAAGAAGACTGCCAAATTTCTGACCTGAAACTCTGAACTCCACACTTCTTTTGCATGAGCTTCCAGTCCCTTGCCATTTCAGTTGATGCCATTTTTCTTTCTCAAGCTCTGATTTCATTCGATTCAAGAGTAGCTTGGCAGTTGCCCTCTCATTATCCAGCAGTGCTCCGTTTATATTCTGTGTATTAAAAAACAAAACCAGAAGTAGAAGCAGCATACAACATGCAAAAACAAACCAAAAATTGTCTCTTCTACAGAAAATGAGGGGAGAAAAGAACACAAATGATAACCAATACCCCGTCAAGTAGAAATTTCTTCTATATTTCAGTGATTGATAGGCAGAAAAAATGAATTTCATCTGGGGAAAGAAAGACATTCTAGGAATATTCAGACTGCTATCTTGCCCCAGGTAAAACATTTACCATGGCCTTAGCGTTAATGAGCTTGTGAACATCAGCTGCCAAGAGGAAGGACATTTCCTCCAGTTTCACACAATACTTGGTCAGTACATCTGCTATCTGTGCAATCAAAGAATACAGAAAAGCAACAACAATGAAAAGTAGAACTCAAATATCAATTTCCCAAGTTAAAATCTACATGAACAAGACAATTTTTCCATTCAAGTGAATTCGATTTAATTAATTCATTAACTACATAAGTAGCATTCTCACGTTCAAGAGTAGAATTCAAAGAATCGACGTTGCTTCTTCTGAGACATTGAAGCCTGAGTAGATCCCAACTTCAAATCTAGTAGGACGGCATGAAAGCAATACCTGCTACATTTAGTACATGTAAACTACAAAGAACATCTAGAACAGCTCTAAAAGATGCACAAACCCATGAACTTTGAAGGAGACGCTAGCAAGAAATGTGGAAATAGGCTTTATCTGCCCAGTGCTTTTCCCAAAAGCACGGGCACTCCTTGGCGTCAGTGAGAGTCTCTGTCTCATTACTCAGCAGCTGGCTTAGGGTAAAAAGGGATGCATGCAATCACTTCATTCCTGTTCATGACATAAACTTACTGCATCATCATGGAAGCCATTTACTTGGAAATATAGCCTAAAAAATAGGTGTCAGACTGGGTACATATCTAGATTGCTATGAGCAAAACCAATTTCTTTTTAACAGGAAAGCCATACAATATGCCTGCCATGGCAAATATTAGTCTACTAACCCTGCACTTCAACGGGCAGTGAGCAGTTCATGACACCAAGTTTACGTTTGGCAAGGAGACAGTCTATTTATTACAAGCCCCTAGTTCTAGAACCAAGAATTCAGGAGTTGCTCATTCCCAATGAAAATCTGTCCATTTCATACCTTTGGGGTTTTATGCTTCTGTTCTTTACCTGTCTTGAGTGTGGCTTTCTTGTGAAGTCACTGATGGGTGTTTTTCCAACACATTTCTGCTGATTACACGGTAATTGCGTGGCATCAGCAGACATCTCTGAATGTCTCTTGAAAGTATGCTTTTTACTCTTCCTAGAGGACCTTGTCTTCTTCTTTCCTTCACCCAAAAGGTGGGCTAAGTGAGCCTTCAAAGAACCATCATCTCAACAATTAGAATTCTTTCAAACCTACTGAATGGAGAACAGAGACAAAAAAATTTTAAAAAGACTAGTACGCGAAAGACAACAGAAGAGAAAGGTAAAATAATGAATCCTACATGCCACGTGCATAACTCTCTTCATTCAATGCTATTTTCAAAATGAGAAAAAAAAAAAAAAAAAGATCATCTTTTCCTCAGAGAGGAAAAGTGGAGTAACTGGATTGTGTTGCCTTGCCTACAGTTACCAGAAAAGTCAACAGCTGAGTTGAAAACTCCTGAAGCTGGCTAACTACACCTCTAAATGTTTTACTACTGTGTTATGATTCTGTCTTCAGTTAATAGAACCCGATATACAACAAAGAGATGGGAGCACATGGAGATGCATTGGAGAGCCTACGCTGGAGGTAACACATTCATTTTTTACTCAAACAAATCCAAATTAGAAATGTTGAAAATTACCTGGGGCCATTTCAACAGCCAGCAAACTGACTAACACAACCAATCTTTGGCTTCTATTCAATCCTTTGCTTGTTTTACCTGGACCTTGAAGATCTGTCTGCAGCCTTCCTCTCTGCAAATATATCACACTCGTCCTATTGAGAACCCATGGCTCATCACAGCTGCTTCGCCACGCCTGCTTCCAGAAGAACTGGCAACTACAAGCTGGGAGCCAAGAGATACAACACTTCACTTGGAAAAGGGCCTTCCATGAATCCTAGAATCCCAGAATGGTTTGGACTGGAAGCGACCTTAGAGACAAATTATCTTCTTCCCACATCCTGACACGGGCAGGGACACTTTTCCACTAGTCCAGGTTGCTCCATGTCCGCTCCAGCCTGGCCCTGGACGCTTCCTGCCATGGGGCTCCTACACAGCCTCTTTGAGCAACATGTGCCTCAGCACCCACCCAAGGAAGAATTCCTTTCCAATATCCCATCTATCCCAGCCCTCTGGCAGTTTGAAGCTATTCCCCCTTGTCCTGCGAGTCCAGACCCTTTTCCAAAGTCCCTCCCCAGCTATCTTGGAGCCCCAGCAGGCACTGCAAAGGGCTCGAAGATCTCCCTGGAGCCTTCTGTTCTCCAGATTGGACACCCTCAGCTCTCCCAGACTGTCCTAGAGCAAAGAAGCTCCACCTTTCAAAGCACCTTAGACGCCTCCTACCGGCCAAACTCGATGGCAACGCTGGCCTTCCGGGCCCTACGGATATCGCTTCCGGTGTCGCTCGGAGTCACTCCCGGCTCTCTTCCCGCCCCCCATGGGGCCCTCAGGCGATGCCGCTCCTACGCCACTTCTGCCGCTGTCAGACCAACGGGGGGGCGGGGGGCCAGCCCAGACTCATCCACAATCCACACTGTCCTCGGCGGCTGCTGCGGGCTCATGGCGGCCCACACACCCGGAAGCAGAGCTCCGAACACAGAGGATCATAGCCCCACATTTGTGTTCGTCTCTGCACAAGGCAGGCCAGTCTTGCCATGCCCGGACTTTTCAGTTCAGCACGAGAATGAGAATACACCTGCGCCATGGGGTAGGAAACCTCTAAAGACTCCCTCATACGTGGTCGCTCAACTTAATGCCTAGGCACTTGCCATTCCTAAGGCTACACTAAAGCCTTTTTTACCTTGCGGGTAAGAAATGCCGTTGTTCTCGTGTGCAGCTAAAGGCGCAGCACAGGCAGGCCGGGGCAAAAGCTGGGGCAGAGCCCTTCCTCACACCTTCGCTGTGCTGTACTCCATGCAGCTAGAGCGAAGCGAGAAGGACGCGAGGAAGAAAAAGGCGTTCTTAAAGTAGCACCCTGGCAGCAGCCCTGAAAGGGCGCATAACACACGGCGTCTCGCTGCCCTCCGTTCTACATACTCGCAGCTCCCTCTGCCGACTTGCAAAAGTTGCTACCAGAGCAGAGGCGGCCAGATTGAAGAGGCAGTGCCGAGGTTCACCTTCTCCTTACTGCGCGTAAGCCACGTCCAGCTCCTCGCTGCACTCTGGATTTCCCTTCTCCGAGGCACTTACAGTGGTGCTGTGTGCAACTCGGCGCCTAGAAGCGACCGCCAATGCTTTCACAGCGGGCTGCAAGGGAACCAAGGAGCAGCACAAGCAGCAGTGCTTCAGCTTGCTCCTTCCGACTGCTAAGGGCACTTGGGAAGGCAAGCGAGAGTCAACCACCTTCCTCTCCTAGTAGCCTGTAACGTGGTGCACACAAGCACGGGACTAGTGCCGCTTCGTTCACCGCCCTCGCCCAAGCGTGGAGCCGCTTTCACTTGCCGGCGGCCAGAAGCCGCTGCAAGGGCGCCACACAACCACAAGTGCGCCGGCAGCCAAGAGCTAGAGAACGCTGCTTCTGCCCAAGCCCGCCTAGGGCGTGCACCTTTGTTCTCAGAGCTCCGTGCAACAGTCTGCCTCTCTCGCAGTTCGAATGGAAAACGAAAGCTTTTCGCCTACGCCCGTCACAGAGATCCGTTGCCAGGACGAGAATGCCTTGTGGCCGGAGCTCGCCCCCGCCGCGAGGAAGCTGCTATTAGCACCGCGTTGCAGGGACACGTCTCGCTTCTTGACTACGTGCTCAGCGCTCTCCGAATTCGCCGCTAGCTCCACGGTCTTTCTCAGCTGCAAGTAGCAGCGCTCACAGTACATAGAGCTTCGCAAGGACCGAAGACCCGGAGGGAAGTATCGCACTCGAAAATGTGCCAGGATAGAGACGTTCTACACTGAGTAGAGACACAGACAGACAGAGAGTTCTACACTGCCCCTTCTCGTCGGCCATCTTGTGCTCTGCTGCCTCTGCTGTGACGAATAGGTCCTTGAAAGGCGAGCGACAGCGGCTCTCCAGGCACTGAAGAGAGTTCCCTAGGGACTTTTCGATGTAAAACTTTTTCCACCTCCAAAAATACATGGGTAAGTCCTAAAAGTTTTGGTTTTCTTAAGAATAGTTTCGCCCAAGTTTTGCTGTTCTAAACACCCATGGTTTCAGTCTTCACTTAACTGCTTGTTTCTGTCTTTTTGGCTAGTGGCAATCTAATTCTAAGGTAACTAGATGTGTTGGAAATCCATAAATTACATCTCAAGTTAGGTGGGAAAATTGGCTCGGAAGAAAATGGAATTGAGAATTTGGAAAGAATCCAGAGTGAGCTGATGTCACAATCCGAGATTCCCTTGGCTTCCAAATCCTTTCATTTGTGTTTTTGTGGGCTTTTTGAAGGCGGTGTACAGTTGAAGCCATGATTTAGCTGCGGTGAGACCTGCTCTGCTGTAAAAGCATTATTTTCTCAGTGAGCATGGACAACAGTTAGAGTGTCGTCTTTTAAGATTCCCTGCACTCCACTTATGGTGGCAAAAGCAGTGCCTTGACTGTAATCATAAAAGTGATTACAGCTTCATTGCTTTGACATCATGTAGGATGCTTCCTCCATCTGCTGTGGTCAGCATTAAGTAACAGATTTCTCAGTTTCTAGGAAGAGTCTAGCAAACAATCACCTTGCTCCTTCTCTTGCATTTATTCATCACTGCTATGCTGCTATACAGACAGGTAGTCTGTTTATGATTCAACAATTCAATGGGACATCAAGTAAATAACAAAGCAAAACTAACTACCGAAAGCACTATAAGGGCCAGAGATTAGCTTGGATCAAAACAGGTATTCTCCTAGCATTGTTTACAAACGAGTCAGCATGTGAAACAGAAGGCACAATGTAGTTTGTGCCTTGTTTTGGGCATGCCCGGAAGAAGGAAATTCTGATTTCACATACGGGAAAAGAAATGTTGACATTTGAATGAGATTGTTCATACCCCAGTAAAGGTTGCTTTGAAAGGTTGTGGAAGTCCTGTTAGGAAACATGGCTTTACAAGTCCTTTCCACCAGGAGACAACAGCTGCAGAACATCTGGGTGTGCCAGTGTTGAGAGCACCAGCAAAGATCAAAGTGGAGAAGTTGGTGAACAATGGCAGTGGCCTGGCGGAGGGCAAGTGGGGTGCTGGCTGTGGGACCAGGGGAGTCCTGACTGATTTAGGAGGCGTGTGATGGTCTGTGCCAGCAAGCGGAATAGTGCTGTGGCCTTGGCACACTGCTAATACTGGAATTCAGTGGGGTCACTGGGCAGGCTGAGTGTGTGAGCTGCTGGAGGGACCCAGGTTGCCCACATGTAAACATCCAGTCTCACTCTTGCCAGCCACAGAAAGGAGCAGGATGTGGCTGCTGGCGATGCCTGTCACGTATATGTAGTGTATATGTGTGCTATCCCAGCCTGCTGGGAACACTTCTTCTTTGGGACTGCTTGGGCTGAGGGAGAGAAAGCAGTGGTAGTTTCTGAGGTTTCGAGTTTGCTCGAGTTTCTCAGGCTGTTTCTGGAGCCACCCCGAGTTCTCTTCCTTGAAGCATTTCAAGTCCTGCTAATTTTCAAAATTCAAACAGACACAGCCCTAAGCTAGTTGATCTGACTTCAGAGCTATTCTTACGCTGAGCTGTTGGATGATCTGATCTCCTGAGATGTCTTCCATCTCAGTTTATGACCTGGTTCTTGTGAAAAGTAGGATCTTTTAGCCTGGAGAAGAGAGGTTTCTGGAGAGACAGTATTGTGGCCTTTGAATATGTAAAGAGGGTATAAGACAAATGGAGAAAGACTTCTTAGGAAAGTTTGCAGAGACAGGATAAGGGGCCATGCTTTCAAACTGAGACTAGGTTTAGATTGGCTAAAAGGAAAAACTTTTCTACAATGAAGCTGGTGAGACACTCAAACGGGTGTTCCAGAGAAGTTGTGGATGCCCCATCATTGAGAGTGCTCCTTATCAGTTTGGCTAGTCTTGAGCAATTTGATCTACTGTAAGATCTACCTGGCAAGGAAGTTGGACTACATGATCTTTAATCACAGACTGTTGTATGATTCCGTGGAAGACAGAATGCAATAAAGTTCATATTTCAGATTTTGGCGCAGACATATTTATTTTTTCTCACTTTATGCATCATTGCAATGACAACTTGTTAGCTTCTGAAATGATTAGCTGAGATTGATTTCCTTCCTTAGTTTCATTTTCTCTGTTATTCCTTCACTCTTGGACTTTTTTTTTCACTAGATTCCCTCTTTCAGTAAACTGCCCTTAAGTATCACTTTGCTCCCCACCTGGCTTTTTTTTTTTTTTTTCAATGACACCTTTTCACTGGTTCGTTTTGGGCCTTTGCTGCTTGAAGTCCAGCAGCCTCCTTGTCTGAGCATTACGGAGCTTTCTTTACAGCTTCATCACTATGCAAAAAGCCATAAATTACTGTGTTCCATCTCGCATACCATCAAGTATCACACTAATATTCCCTCTGCTGAATAGCTGGTTGGTTTACATAGACCAGCCAAATACCAGGAAATCCAGATGGCAGCAAGAATCTTGTAGACTACTCCCGCTGTTCATTTAAATTCTGGAGAAGTCAGGTGAGGTATCACATTCTCTTGAAAGAAGTGTCTATCATCTCGGACATTCTAGAATGGGCTATTAATATTGTCATGAGTTTCTGGCTAGACTTTTTAGTATGCAAATTCAAATTCAAATGATCTGAAATGATAGAACTTCAAGAAATTTTTTTTCCCAGAATCAAAGTATGATGGAGTTCCATAGGGAGAATCTTAATCTTAGTTATTCTATTCCATCTCACATCATGGCTGGGGGAAGGGAGAAGGGAGTATCTTTGGGGGACAATGGGTTCCGGTGTAGTCAGTAAGCTGGGCAGAGGAGCCATCAGGTATTTTCTGTTGTTGGGCGGGGGGGGGGGGGGGGGGGATTCGTGTGAACTCTTCCTTTCTTGTACCCTGCCACTAGTATTGTTGCTAAAATTGTTTGTTTTCTCATCCAAGTGACAAAATCAGCACACTTAATGAGGGATGAAGAGGGAGCAGCGACCTCAGAACAGGAGGAAGAAGAAGCAGAGCCTGCTGTCCTCCAGAAGAAAAAAACACTACCAGCCAATTTTGCATCATCTGTGAACTTCCTGGGCGTGTACTCTATGCCCTTGTCCAGAACACTGAGCAAGATATTAAACAGGACTGGGCCCAAGACTGAGCCTTGGGGACCAGCTGGATGAACTCTATTTCCCACCACTCTGTGGGCCTGGCCATCACCCAGTTTGTCACCCAGCAAACAGCCCACCCATGCAAACCATAAGCAGACAGTTTCTTCAGGAGAATGATGTGAGACTCATTGCAAAAAGGATCAGGGAGATGCCTAGGAAGAGTCTCAGGTGAATCCAGGAGACTATAGTGGAGGAAGGACGCGAGGAAGAAGAAGGCGTTCTTAAAGTAGCACCCTGGCAGCAGCCCTGAAAGGGCGCATAACACACGGCGTCTCGCTGCCCTCCGTTCTACATACTCGCAGCTCCCTCTGCCGACTTGCAAAAGTTGCTACCAGAGCAGAGGCGGCCAGATTGAAGAGGCAGTGCCGAGGTTCACCTTCTCCTTACTGCGCGTAAGCCACGTCCAGCTCCTCGCTGCACTCTGGATTTCCCTTCTCCGAGGCACTTACAGTGGTGCTGTGTGCAACTCGGCGCCTAGAAGCGACCGCCAATGCTTTCACAGCGGGCTGCAAGGGAACCAAGGAGCAGCACAAGCAGCAGTGCTTCAGCTTGCTCCTTCCGACTGCTAAGGGCACTTGGGAAGGCAAGCGAGAGTCAACCACCTTCCTCTCCTAGTAGCCTGTAACGTGGTGCACACAAGCACGGGACTAGTGCCGCTTCGTTCACCGCCCTCGCCCAAGCGTGGAGCCGCTTTCACTTGCCGGCGGCCAGAAGCCGCTGCAAGGGCGCCACACAACCACAAGTGCGCCGGCAGCCAAGAGCTAGAGAACGCTGCTTCTGCCCAAGCCCGCCTAGGGCGTGCACCTTTGTTCTCAGAGCTCCGTGCAACAGTCTGCCTCTATCGCAGTTCGAATGGAAAACGAAAGCTTTTCGCCTACGCCCTTCACAGAGATCAGTTGCCAGGACGAGAATGTCTTGTGGCCGGAGCTCGCCCCCGCCGCGAGGAAGCTGCTATTAGCACCGCGTTGCAGGGCCACGTCTCGCTTCTTGACTACGTGCTCAGCGCTCTCCGAATTCGCCGCTAGCTCCACGGTCCTTCTCAGCTGCGAGTAGCAGCGCTCGCAGTACACAGAGCTTCGCAAGGCCCGAAGACCCGGAGGGAAGTATGGCACACGAAAATGTGCCCGGACAGAGACGTGTTCTACGTTGTCCCTTCTCGTCATGCAGTTTGTGCCTCTGCTGCTTCTGCTGTAGGTAATCGCTCCTTGAAAGACGAGCGAGAGCGTCCTTCCGGGTGCATTGCACTGAGTCGAGTGCTCGCTCGGGACTTTGCTCTCGGGGCCAAGGCAAGAGGGCGTGCTTGCCCGCAGAACTGAGAACACGCTGTTGGGCAGAGCTGCAACTGACCGCTGGAGTTCAGCTCTCGCCGGACGGCAGAAGGCGAAGAACGAAGCCGCTTGCGAGCGGCGCAGTGCAGCGAAGAGCTCTCCGAATTCGCCGCTAGCTCCACGGTCCTTCTCAGCTGCGAGTAGCAGCGCTCGCAGTACACAGAGCTTCGCAAGGCCCGAAGACCCGGAGGGAAGTATCGCACACGAAAATGTGCCAGGACAGAGACGTGTTCTACGTTGTCCCTTCTCGTCATGCAGTTTGTGCCTCTGCTGCTTCTGCTGTAGGTAATCGCTCCTTGAAAGACGAGCGAGAGCGTCCTTCCGGGTGCATTGCACTGAGTCGAGTGCTCGCTCGGGACTTTGCTCTCGGGGCCAAGGCAAGAGGGCGTGCTTGCCCGCAGAACTGAGAACACGCTGTTGGGCAGAGCTGCAACTGACCGCTGGAGTTCAGCTCTCGCCGGACGGCAGAAGGCGAAGAACGAAGCCGCTTGCGAGCGGCGCAGTGCAGCGAAGAGCTCTCCGAATTCGCCGCTAGCTCCACGGTCCTTCTCAGCTGCGAGTAGCAGCGCTCGCAGTACACAGAGCTTCGCAAGGCCCGAAGACCCGGAGGGAAGTATCGCACACGAAAATGTGCCAGGACAGAGACGTGTTCTACGTTGTCCCTTCTCGTCATGCAGTTTGTGCCTCTGCTGCTTCTGCTGTTAGGAATCGCTCCTTGAAAGACGAGCGAGAGCGTCCTTCCGGGTGCATTGCACTGAGTCGAGTGCTTGCTCGGGACTTTGCACTCGGGGCCAAGGCAAGAGGGCGTGCTTGCCCGCAGAACTGAGAACACGCTGTTGGGCAGAGCTGCAACTGACCGCTGGAGTTCAGCTCTCGCCGGACGGCAGAAGGCGAAGAACGAAGCCGCTTGCGAGCGGCGCAGTGCAGCGAAGAGCTCTCCGAATTCGCCGCTAGCTCCATGGTCCTTCTCAGCTGCGAGTAGCAGCGCTCGCAGTACACAGAGCTTCGCAAGGCCCGAAGACCCGGAGGGAAGTATCGCACACGAAAATGTGCCAGGACAGAGACGTGTTCTACGTTGTCCCTTCTCGTCATGCAGTTTGTGCCTCTGCTGCTTCTGCTGTAGGTAATCGCTCCTTGAAAGACGAGCGAGAGCGTCCTTCCGGGTGCATTGCACTGCGTCGAGTGCTCGCTCGGGACTTTGCTCTCGGGGCCAAGGCAAGAGGGCGTGCTTGCCCGCAGAACTGAGAACACGCTGTTGGGCAGAGCTGCAACTGACCGCTGGAGTTCAGCTCTCGCCGGACGGCAGAAGGCGAAGAACGAAGCCGCTTGCGAGCGGCGCAGTGCAGCGAAGAGCTCTCCGAATTCGCCGCTAGCTCCACGGTCCTTCTCAGCTGCGAGTAGCAGCGCTCGCAGTACACAGAGCTTCGCAAGGCCCGAAGACCCGGAGGGAAGTATCGCACACGAAAATGTGCCAGGACAGAGACGTGTTCTACGTTGTCCCTTCTCGTCATGCAGTTTGTGCCTCTGCTGCTTCTGCTGTTAGGAATCGCTCCTTGAAAGACGAGCGAGAGCGTCCTTCCGGGTGCATTGCACTGAGTCGAGTGCTCGCTCGGGACTTTGCTCTCGGGGCCAAGGCAAGAGGGCGTGCTTGCCCGCAGAACTGAGAACACGCTGTTGGGCAGAGCTGCAACTGACCGCTGGAGTTCAGCTCTCGCCGGACGGCAGAAGGCGAAGAACGAAGCCGCTTGCGAGCGGCGCAGTGCAGCGAAGAGCTCTCCGAATTCGCCGCTAGCTCCACGGTCCTTCTCAGCTGCGAGTAGCAGCGCTCGCAGTACACAGAGCTTCGCAAGGCCCGAAGACCCGGAGGGAAGTATGGCACACGAAAATGTGCCCGGACAGAGACGTGTTCTACGTTGTCCCTTCTCGTCATGCAGTTTGTGCCTCTGCTGCTTCTGCTGTTAGGAATCGCTCCTTGAAAGACGAGCGAGAGCGTCCTTCCGGGTGCATTGCACTGAGTCGAGTGCTCGCTCGGGACTTTGCTCTCGGGGCCAAGGCAAGAGGGCGTGCTTGCCCGCAGAACTGAGAACACGCTGTTGGGCAGAGCTGCAACTGACCGCTGGAGTTCAGCTCTCGCCGGACGGCAGAAGGCGAAGAACGAAGCCGCTTGCGAGCGGCGCAGTGCAGCGAAGAGCTCTCCGAATTCGCCGCTAGCTCCACGGTCCTTCTCAGCTGCGAGTAGCAGCGCTCGCAGTACACAGAGCTTCGCAAGGCCCGAAGACCCGGAGGGAAGTATCGCACACGAAAATGTGCCAGGACAGAGACGTGTTCTACGTTGTCCCTTCTCGTCATGCAGTTTGTGCCTCTGCTGCTTCTGCTGTTAGGAATCGCTCCTTGAAAGACGAGCGAGAGCGTCCTTCCGGGTGCATTGCACTGAGTCGAGTGCTCGCTCGGGACTTTGCTCTCGGGGCCAAGGCAAGAGGGCGTGCTTGCCCGCAGAACTGAGAACACGCTGTTGGGCAGAGCTGCAACTGACCGCTGGAGTTCAGCTCTCGCCGGACGGCAGAAGGCGAAGAACGAAGCCGCTTGCGAGCGGCGCAGTGCAGCGAAGAGCTCTCCGAATTCGCCGCTAGCTCCACGGTCCTTCTCAGCTGCGAGTAGCAGCGCTCGCAGTACACAGAGCTTCGCAAGGCCCGAAGACCCGGAGGGAAGTATCGCACACGAAAATGTGCCAGGACAGAGACGTGTTCTACGTTGTCCCTTCTCGTCATGCAGTTTGTGCCTCTGCTGCTTCTGCTGTTAGGAATCGCTCCTTGAAAGACGAGCGAGAGCGTCCTTCCGGGTGCATTGCACTGAGTCGAGTGCTCGCTCGGGACTTTGCTCTCGGGGCCAAGGCAAGAGGGCGTGCTTGCCCGCAGAACTGAGAACACGCTGTTGGGCAGAGCTGCAACTGACCGCTGGAGTTCAGCTCTCGCCGGACGGCAGAAGGCGAAGAACGAAGCCGCTTGCGAGCGGCGCAGTGCAGCGAAGAGCTCTCCGAATTCGCCGCTAGCTCCACGGTCCTTCTCAGCTGCGAGTAGCAGCGCTCGCAGTACACAGAGCTTCGCAAGGCCCGAAGACCCGGAGGGAAGTATCGCACACGAAAATGTGCCCGGACAGAGACGTGTTCTACGTTGTCCCTTCTCGTCATGCAGTTTGTGCCTCTGCTGCTTCTGCTGTTAGGAATCGCTCCTTGAAAGACGAGCGAGAGCGTCCTTCCGGGTGCATTGCACTGAGTCGAGTGCTCGCTCGGGACTTTGCTCTCGGGGCCAAGGCAAGAGGGCGTGCTTGCCCGCAGAACTGAGAACACGCTGTTGGGCAGAGCTGCAACTGACCGCTGGAGTTCAGCTCTCGCCGGACGGCAGAAGGCGAAGAACGAAGCCGCTTGCGAGCGGCGCAGTGCAGCGAAGAGCTCTCCGAATTCGCCGCTAGCTCCACGGTCCTTCTCAGCTGCGAGTAGCAGCGCTCGCAGTACACAGAGCTTCGCAAGGCCCGAAGACCCGGAGGGAAGTATCGCACACGAAAATGTGCCCGGACAGAGACGTGTTCTACGTTGTCCCTTCTCGTCATGCAGTTTGTGCCTCTGCTGCTTCTGCTGTTAGGAATCGCTCCTTGAAAGACGAGCGAGAGCGTCCTGGGTGCATTGCACTGAGTCGAGTGCTCGCTCGGGACTTTGCTCTCGGGGCCAAGGCAAGAGGGCGTGCTTGCCCGCAGAACTGAGAACACGCTGTTGGGCAGAGCTGCAACTGACCGCTGGAGTTCAGCTCTCGCCGGACGGCAGAAGGCGAAGAACGAAGCCGCTTGCGAGCGGCGCAGTGCAGCGAAGAGCTCTCCGAATTCGCCGCTAGCTCCACGGTCCTTCTCAGCTGCGAGTAGCAGCGCTCGCAGTACACAGAGCTTCGCAAGGCCCGAAGACCCGGAGGGAAGTATCGCACACGAAAATGTGCCCGGACAGAGACGTGTTCTACGTTGTCCCTTCTCGTCATGCAGTTTGTGCCTCTGCTGCTTCTGCTGTAGGTAATCGCTCCTTGAAAGACGAGCGAGAGCGTCCTTCCGGGTGCATTGCACTGAGTCGAGTGCTCGCTCGGGACTTTGCTCTCGGGGCCAAGGCAAGAGGGCGTGCTTGCCCGCAGAACTGAGAACACGCTGTTGGGCAGAGCTGCAACTGACCGCTGGAGTTCAGCTCTCGCCGGACGGCAGAAGGCGAAGAACGAAGCCGCTTGCGAGCGGCGCAGTGCAGCGAAGAGCTCTCCGAATTCGCCGCTAGCTCCACGGTCCTTCTCAGCTGCGAGTAGCAGCGCTCGCAGTACACAGAGCTTCGCAAGGCCCGAAGACCCGGAGGGAAGTATCGCACACGAAAATGTGCCCGGACAGAGACGTGTTCTACGTTGTCCCTTCTCGTCATGCAGTTTGTGCCTCTGCTGCTTCTGCTGTTAGGAATCGCTCCTTGAAAGACGAGCGAGAGCGTCCTTCCGGGTGCATTGCACTGAGTCGAGTGCTCGCTCGGGACTTTGCTCTCGGGGCCAAGGCAAGAGGGCGTGCTTGCCCGCAGAACTGAGAACACGCTGTTGGGCAGAGCTGCAACTGACCGCTGGAGTTCAGCTCTCGCCGGACGGCAGAAGGCGAAGAACGAAGCCGCTTGCGAGCGGCGCAGTGCAGCGAAGAGCTCTCCGAATTCGCCGCTAGCTCCACGGTCCTTCTCAGCTGCGAGTAGCAGCGCTCGCAGTACACAGAGCTTCGCAAGGCCCGAAGACCCGGAGGGAAGTATGGCACACGAAAATGTGCCAGGACAGAGACGTGTTCTACGTTGTCCCTTCTCGTCATGCAGTTTGTGCCTCTGCTGCTTCTGCTGTTAGGAATCGCTCCTTGAAAGACGAGCGAGAGCGTCCTTCCGGGTGCATTGCACTGAGTCGAGTGCTCGCTCGGGACTTTGCTCTCGGGGCCAAGGCAAGAGGGCGTGCTTGCCCGCAGAACTGAGAACACGCTGTTGGGCAGAGCTGCAACTGACCGCTGGAGTTCAGCTCTCGCCGGACGGCAGAAGGCGAAGAACGAAGCCGCTTGCGAGCGGCGCAGTGCAGCGAAGAGCTCTCCGAATTCGCCGCTAGCTCCACGGTCCTTCTCAGCTGCGAGTAGCAGCGCTCGCAGTACACAGAGCTTCGCAAGGCCCGAAGACCCGGAGGGAAGTATCGCACACGAAAATGTGCCAGGACAGAGACGTGTTCTACGTTGTCCCTTCTCGTCATGCAGTTTGTGCCTCTGCTGCTTCTGCTGTTAGGAATCGCTCCTTGAAAGACGAGCGAGAGCGTCCTTCCGGGTGCATTGCACTGAGTCGAGTGCTCGCTCGGGACTTTGCTCTCGGGGCCAAGGCAAGAGGGCGTGCTTGCCCGCAGAACTGAGAACACGCTGTTGGGCAGAGCTGCAACTGACCGCTGGAGTTCAGCTCTCGCCGGACGGCAGAAGGCGAAGAACGAAGCCGCTTGCGAGCGGCGCAGTGCAGCGAAGAGCTCTCCGAATTCGCCGCTAGCTCCACGGTCCTTCTCAGCTGCGAGTAGCAGCGCTCGCAGTACACAGAGCTTCGCAAGGCCCGAAGACCCGGAGGGAAGTATCGCACACGAAAATGTGCCAGGACAGAGACGTGTTCTACGTTGTCCCTTCTCGTCATGCAGTTTGTGCCTCTGCTGCTTCTGCTGTTAGGAATCGCTCCTTGAAAGACGAGCGAGAGCGTCCTTCCGGGTGCATTGCACTGAGTCGAGTGCTCGCTCGGGACTTTGCTCTCGGGGCCAAGGCAAGAGGGCGTGCTTGCCCGCAGAACTGAGAACACGCTGTTGGGCAGAGCTGCAACTGACCGCTGGAGTTCAGCTCTCGCCGGACGGCAGAAGGCGAAGAACGAAGCCGCTTGCGAGCGGCGCAGTGCAGCGAAGAGCTCTCCGAATTCGCCGCTAGCTCCACGGTCCTTCTCAGCTGCGAGTAGCAGCGCTCGCAGTACACAGAGCTTCGCAAGGCCCGAAGACCCGGAGGGAAGTATGGCACACGGAAATGTGCCAGGACAGAGACGTGTTCTACGTTGTCCCTTCTCGTCATGCAGTTTGTGCCTCTGCTGCTTCTGCTGTAGGTAATCGCTCCTTGAAAGACGAGCGAGAGCGTCCTTCCGGGTGCATTGCACTGAGTCGAGTGCTCGCTCGGGACTTTGCTCTCGGGGCCAAGGCAAGAGGGCGTGCTTGCCCGCAGAACTGAGAACACGCTGTTGGGCAGAGCTGCAACTGACCGCTGGAGTTCAGCTCTCGCCGGACGGCAGAAGGCGAAGAACGAAGCCGCTTGCGAGCGGCGCAGTGCAGCGAAGAGCTCTCCGAATTCGCCGCTAGCTCCACGGTCCTTCTCAGCTGCGAGTAGCAGCGCTCGCAGTACACAGAGCTTCGCAAGGCCCGAAGACCCGGAGGGAAGTATGGCACACGGAAATGTGCCAGGACAGAGACGTGTTCTACGTTGTCCCTTCTCGTCATGCAGTTTGTGCCTCTGCTGCTTCTGCTGTAGGTAATCGCTCCTTGAAAGACGAGCGAGAGCGTCCTTCCGGGTGCATTGCACTGAGTCGAGTGCTCGCTCGGGACTTTGCTCTCGGGGCCAAGGCAAGAGGGCGTGCTTGCCCGCAGAACTGAGAACACGCTGTTGGGCAGAGCTGCAACTGACCGCTGGAGTTCAGCTCTCGCCGGACGGCAGAAGGCGAAGAACGAAGCCGCTTGCGAGCGGCGCAGTGCAGCGAAGAGCTCTCCGAATTCGCCGCTAGCTCCACGGTCCTTCTCAGCTGCGAGTAGCAGCGCTCGCAGTACACAGAGCTTCGCAAGGCCCGAAGACCCGGAGGGAAGTATCGCACACGAAAATGTGCCAGGACAGAGACGTGTTCTACGTTGTCCCTTCTCGTCATGCAGTTTGTGCCTCTGCTGCTTCTGCTGTTAGGAATCGCTCCTTGAAAGACGAGCGAGAGCGTCCTTCCGGGTGCATTGCACTGAGTCGAGTGCTCGCTCGGGACTTTGCTCTCGGGGCCAAGGCAAGAGGGCGTGCTTGCCCGCAGAACTGAGAACACACTGTTGGGCAGAGCTGCAACTGACCGCTGGAGTTCAGCTCTCGCCGGACGGCAGAAGGCGAAGAACGAAGCCGCTTGCGAGCGGCGCAGTGCAGCGAAGAGCTCTCCGAATTCGCCGCTAGCTCCACGGTCCTTCTCAGCTGCGAGTAGCAGCGCTCGCAGTACACAGAGCTTCGCAAGGCCCGAAGACCCGGAGGGAAGTATGGCACACGGAAATGTGCCAGGACAGAGACGTGTTCTACGTTGTCCCTTCTCGTCATGCAGTTTGTGCCTCTGCTGCTTCTGCTGTAGGTAATCGCTCCTTGAAAGACGAGCGAGAGCGTCCTTCCGGGTGCATTGCACTGAGTCGAGTGCTCGCTCGGGACTTTGCTCTCGGGGCCAAGGCAAGAGGGCGTGCTTGCCCGCAGAACTGAGAACACGCTGTTGGGCAGAGCTGCAACTGACCGCTGGAGTTCAGCTCTCGCCGGACGGCAGAAGGCGAAGAACGAAGCCGCTTGCGAGCGGCGCAGTGCAGCGAAGAGCTCTCCGAATTCGCCGCTAGCTCCACGGTCCTTCTCAGCTGCGAGTAGCAGCGCTCGCAGTACACAGAGCTTCGCAAGGCCCGAAGACCCGGAGGGAAGTATCGCACACGAAAATGTGCCAGGACAGAGACGTGTTCTACGTTGTCCCTTCTCGTCATGCAGTTTGTGCCTCTGCTGCTTCTGCTGTTAGGAATCGCTCGTTGAAAGACGAGCGAGAGCGTCCTTCCGGGTGCATTGCACTGAGTCGAGTGCTCGCTCGGGACTTTGCTCTCGGGGCCAAGGCAAGAGGGCGTGCTTGCCCGCAGAACTGAGAACACGCTGTTGGGCAGAGCTGCAACTGACCGCTGGAGTTCAGCTCTCGCCGGACGGCAGAAGGCGAAGAACGAAGCCGCTTGCGAGCGGCGCAGTGCAGCGAAGAGCTCTCCGAATTCGCCGCTAGCTCCACGGTCCTTCTCAGCTGCGAGTAGCAGCGCTCGCAGTACACAGAGCTTCGCAAGGCCCGAAGACCCGGAGGGAAGTATCGCACACGAAAATGTGCCAGGACAGAGACGTGTTCTACGTTGTCCCTTCTCGTCATGCAGTTTGTGCCTCTGCTGCTTCTGCTGTTAGGAATCGCTCCTTGAAAGACGAGCGAGAGCGTCCTTCCGGGTGCATTGCACTGAGTCGAGTGCTCGCTCGGGACTTTGCTCTCGGGGCCAAGGCAAGAGGGCGTGCTTGCCCGCAGAACTGAGAACACGCTGTTGGGCAGAGCTGCAACTGACCGCTGGAGTTCAGCTCTCGCCGGACGGCAGAAGGCGAAGAACGAAGCCGCTTGCGAGCGGCGCAGTGCAGCGAAGAGCTCTCCGAATTCGCCGCTAGCTCCACGGTCCTTCTCAGCTGCGAGTAGCAGCGCTCGCAGTACACAGAGCTTCGCAAGGCCCGAAGACCCGGAGGGAAGTATGGCACACGGAAATGTGCCAGGACAGAGACGTGTTCTACGTTGTCCCTTCTCGTCATGCAGTTTGTGCCTCTGCTGCTTCTGCTGTAGGTAATCGCTCCTTGAAAGACGAGCGAGAGCGTCCTTCCGGGTGCATTGCACTGAGTCGAGTGCTCGCTCGGGACTTTGCTCTCGGGGCCAAGGCAAGAGGGCGTGCTTGCCCGCAGAACTGAGAACACGCTGTTGGGCAGAGCTGCAACTGACCGCTGGAGTTCAGCTCTCGCCGGACGGCAGAAGGCGAAGAACGAAGCCGCTTGCGAGCGGCGCAGTGCAGCGAAGAGCTCTCCGAATTCGCCGCTAGCTCCACGGTCCTTCTCAGCTGCGAGTAGCAGCGCTCGCAGTACACAGAGCTTCGCAAGGCCCGAAGACCCGGAGGGAAGTATGGCACACGGAAATGTGCCAGGACAGAGACGTGTTCTACGTTGTCCCTTCTCGTCATGCAGTTTGTGCCTCTGCTGCTTCTGCTGTAGGTAATCGCACCTTGAAAGACGAGCGAGAGCGTCCTTCCGGGTGCATTGCACTGAGTCGAGTGCTCGCTCGGGACTTTGCTCTCGGGGCCAAGGCAAGAGGGCGTGCTTGCCCGCAGAACTGAGAACACGCTGTTGGGCAGAGCTGCAACTGACCGCTGGAGTTCAGCTCTCGCCGGACGGCAGAAGGCGAAGAACGAAGCCGCTTGCGAGCGGCGCAGTGCAGCGAAGAGCTCTCCGAATTCGCCGCTAGCTCCATGGTCCTTCTCAGCTGCGAGTAGCAGCGCTCGCAGTACACAGAGCTTCGCAAGGCCCGAAGACCCGGAGGGAAGTATGGCACACGGAAATGTGCCAGGACAGAGACGTGTTCTACGTTGTCCCTTCTCGTCATGCAGTTTGTGCCTCTGCTGCTTCTGCTGTAGGTAATCGCTCCTTGAAAGACGAGCGAGAGCGTCCTTCCGGGTGCATTGCACTGAGTCGAGTGCTCGCTCGGGACTTTGCTCTCGGGGCCAAGGCAAGAGGGCGTGCTTGCCCGCAGAACTGAGAACACGCTGTTGGGCAGAGCTGCAACTGACCGCTGGAGTTCAGCTCTCGCCGGACGGCAGAAGGCGAAGAACGAAGGCGCTTGCGAGCGGCGCAGTGCAGCGAAGAGCTCTCCGAATTCGCCGCTAGCTCCACGGTCCTTCTCAGCTGCGAGTAGCAGCGCTCGCAGTACACAGAGCTTCGCAAGGCCCGAAGACCCGGAGGGAAGTATCGCACACGAAAATGTGCCAGGACAGAGACGTGTTCTACGTTGTCCCTTCTCGTCATGCAGTTTGTGCCTCTGCTGCTTCTGCTGTAGGTAATCGCTCCTTGAAAGACGAGCGAGAGCGTCCTTCCGGGTGCATTGCACTGAGTCGAGTGCTCGCTCGGGACTTTGCTCTCGGGGCCAAGGCAAGAGGGCGTGCTTGCCCGCAGAACTGAGAACACGCTGTTGGGCAGAGCTGCAACTGACCGCTGGAGTTCAGCTCTCGCCGGACGGCAGAAGGCGAAGAACGAAGCCGCTTGCGAGCGGCGCAGTGCAGCGAAGAGCTCTCCGAATTCGCCGCTAGCTCCACGGTCCTTCTCAGCTGCGAGTAGCAGCGCTCGCAGTACACAGAGCTTCGCAAGGCCCGAAGACCCGGAGGGAAGTATCGCACACGAAAATGTGCCAGGACAGAGACGTGTTCTACGTTGTCCCTTCTCGTCATGCAGTTTGTGCCTCTGCTGCTTCTGCTGTTAGGAATCGCTCCTTGAAAGACGAGCGAGAGCGTCCTTCCGGGTGCATTGCACTGAGTCGAGTGCTCGCTCGGGACTTTGCTCTCGGGGCCAAGGCAAGAGGGCGTGCTTGCCCGCAGAACTGAGAACACGCTGTTGGGCAGAGCTGCAACTGACCGCTGGAGTTCAGCTCTCGCCGGACGGCAGAAGGCGAAGAACGAAGCCGCTTGCGAGCGGCGCAGTGCAGCGAAGAGCTCTCCGAATTCGCCGCTAGCTCCACGGTCCTTCTCAGCTGCGAGTAGCAGCGCTCGCAGTACACAGAGCTTCGCAAGGCCCGAAGACCCGGAGGGAAGTATCGCACACGAAAATGTGCCAGGACAGAGACGTGTTCTACGTTGTCCCTTCTCGTCATGCAGTTTGTGCCTCTGCTGCTTCTGCTGTAGGTAATCGCTCCTTGAAAGACGAGCGAGAGCGTCCTTCCGGGTGCATTGCACTGAGTCGAGTGCTCGCTCGGGACTTTGCTCTCGGGGCCAAGGCAAGAGGGCGTGCTTGCCCGCAGAACTGAGAACACGCTGTTGGGCAGAGCTGCAACTGACCGCTGGAGTTCAGCTCTCGCCGGACGGCAGAAGGCGAAGAACGAAGCCGCTTGCGAGCGGCGCAGTGCAGCGAAGAGCTCTCCGAATTCGCCGCTAGCTCCACGGTCCTTCTCAGCTGCGAGTAGCAGCGCTCGCAGTACACAGAGCTTCGCAAGGCCCGAAGACCCGGAGGGAAGTATCGCACACGAAAATGTGCCCGGACAGAGACGTGTTCTACGTTGTCCCTTCTCGTCATGCAGTTTGTGCCTCTGCTGCTTCTGCTGTTAGGAATCGCTCCTTGAAAGACGAGCGAGAGCGTCCTTCCGGGTGCATTGCACTGAGTCGAGTGCTCGCTCGGGACTTTGCTCTCGGGGCCAAGGCAAGAGGGCGTGCTTGCCCGCAGAACTGAGAACACGCTGTTGGGCAGAGCTGCAACTGACCGCTGGAGTTCAGCTCTCGCCGGACGGCAGAAGGCGAAGAACGAAGCCGCTTGCGAGCGGCGCAGTGCAGCGAAGAGCTCTCCGAATTCGCCGCTAGCTCCACGGTCCTTCTCAGCTGCGAGTAGCAGCGCTCGCAGTACACAGAGCTTCGCAAGGCCCGAAGACCCGGAGGGAAGTATCGCACACGAAAATGTGCCAGGACAGAGACGTGTTCTACGTTGTCCCTTCTCGTCATGCAGTTTGTGCCTCTGCTGCTTCTGCTGTTAGGAATCGCTCGTTGAAAGACGAGCGAGAGCGTCCTGGGTGCATTGCACTGAGTCGAGTGCTCGCTCGGGACTTTGCTCTCGGGGCCAAGGCAAGAGGGCGTGCTTGCCCGCAGAACTGAGAACACGCTGTTGGGCAGAGCTGCAACTGACCGCTGGAGTTCAGCTCTCGCCGGACGGCAGAAGGCGAAGAACGAAGCCGCTTGCGAGCGGCGCAGTGCAGCGAAGAGCTCTCCGAATTCGCCGCTAGCTCCACGGTCCTTCTCAGCTGCGAGTAGCAGCGCTCGCAGTACACAGAGCTTCGCAAGGCCCGAAGACCCGGAGGGAAGTATCGCACACGAAAATGTGCCCGGACAGAGACGTGTTCTACGTTGTCCCTTCTCGTCATGCAGTTTGTGCCTCTGCTGCTTCTGCTGTAGGTAATCGCTCCTTGAAAGACGAGCGAGAGCGTCCTTCCGGGTGCATTGCACTGAGTCGAGTGCTCGCTCGGGACTTTGCTCTCGGGGCCAAGGCAAGAGGGCGTGCTTGCCCGCAGAACTGAGAACACGCTGTTGGGCAGAGCTGCAACTGACCGCTGGAGTTCAGCTCTCGCCGGACGGCAGAAGGCGAAGAACGAAGCCGCTTGCGAGCGGCGCAGTGCAGCGAAGAGCTCTCCGAATTCGCCGCTAGCTCCACGGTCCTTCTCAGCTGCGAGTAGCAGCGCTCGCAGTACACAGAGCTTCGCAAGGCCCGAAGACCCGGAGGGAAGTATCGCACACGAAAATGTGCCCGGACAGAGACGTGTTCTACGTTGTCCCTTCTCGTCATGCAGTTTGTGCCTCTGCTGCTTCTGCTGTTAGGAATCGCTCCTTGAAAGACGAGCGAGAGCGTCCTTCCGGGTGCATTGCACTGAGTCGAGTGCTCGCTCGGGACTTTGCTCTCGGGGCCAAGGCAAGAGGGCGTGCTTGCCCGCAGAACTGAGAACACGCTGTTGGGCAGAGCTGCAACTGACCGCTGGAGTTCAGCTCTCGCCGGACGGCAGAAGGCGAAGAACGAAGCCGCTTGCGAGCGGCGCAGTGCAGCGAAGAGCTCTCCGAATTCGCCGCTAGCTCCACGGTCCTTCTCAGCTGCGAGTAGCAGCGCTCGCAGTACACAGAGCTTCGCAAGGCCCGAAGACCCGGAGGGAAGTATGGCACACGGAAATGTGCCAGGACAGAGACGTGTTCTACGTTGTCCCTTCTCGTCATGCAGTTTGTGCCTCTGCTGCTTCTGCTGTAGGTAATCGCTCCTTGAAAGACGAGCGAGAGCGTCCTTCCGGGTGCATTGCACTGAGTCGAGTGCTCGCTCGGGACTTTGCTCTCGGGGCCAAGGCAAGAGGGCGTGCTTGCCCGCAGAACTGAGAACACGCTGTTGGGCAGAGCTGCAACTGACCGCTGGAGTTCAGCTCTCGCCGGACGGCAGAAGGCGAAGAACGAAGCCGCTTGCGAGCGGCGCAGTGCAGCGAAGAGCTCTCCGAATTCGCCGCTAGCTCCACGGTCCTTCTCAGCTGCGAGTAGCAGCGCTCGCAGTACACAGAGCTTCGCAAGGCCCGAAGACCCGGAGGGAAGTATCGCACACGAAAATGTGCCAGGACAGAGACGTGTTCTACGTTGTCCCTTCTCGTCATGCAGTTTGTGCCTCTGCTGCTTCTGCTGTTAGGAATCGCTCCTTGAAAGACGAGCGAGAGCGTCCTTCCGGGTGCATTGCACTGAGTCGAGTGCTCGCTCGGGACTTTGCTCTCGGGGCCAAGGCAAGAGGGCGTGCTTGCCCGCAGAACTGAGAACACGCTGTTGGGCAGAGCTGCAACTGACCGCTGGAGTTCAGCTCTCGCCGGACGGCAGAAGGCGAAGAACGAAGCCGCTTGCGAGCGGCGCAGTGCAGCGAAGAGCTCTCCGAATTCGCCGCTAGCTCCACGGTCCTTCTCAGCTGCGAGTAGCAGCGCTCGCAGTACACAGAGCTTCGCAAGGCCCGAAGACCCGGAGGGAAGTATGGCACACGGAAATGTGCCAGGACAGAGACGTGTTCTACGTTGTCCCTTCTCGTCATGCAGTTTGTGCCTCTGCTGCTTCTGCTGTAGGTAATCGCTCCTTGAAAGACGAGCGAGAGCGTCCTTCCGGGTGCATTGCACTGAGTCGAGTGCTCGCTCGGGACTTTGCTCTCGGGGCCAAGGCAAGAGGGCGTGCTTGCCCGCAGAACTGAGAACACGCTGTTGGGCAGAGCTGCAACTGACCGCTGGAGTTCAGCTCTCGCCGGACGGCAGAAGGCGAAGAACGAAGCCGCTTGCGAGCGGCGCAGTGCAGCGAAGAGCTCTCCGAATTCGCCGCTAGCTCCACGGTCCTTCTCAGCTGCGAGTAGCAGCGCTCGCAGTACACAGAGCTTCGCAAGGCCCGAAGACCCGGAAAGAAGTATCGCACACGAAAATGTGCCAGGACAGAGACGTGTTCTACGTTGTCCCTTCTCGTCATGCAGTTTGTGCCTCTGCTGCTTCTGCTGTTAGGAATCGCTCGTTGAAAGACGAGCGAGAGCGTCCTTCCGGGTGCATTGCACTGAGTCGAGTGCTCGCTCGGGACTTTGCTCTCGGGGCCAAGGCAAGAGGGCGTGCTTGCCCGCAGAACTGAGAACACGCTGTTGGGCAGAGCTGCAACTGACCGCTGGAGTTCAGCTCTCGCCGGACGGCAGAAGGCGAAGAACGAAGCCGCTTGCGAGCGGCGCAGTGCAGCGAAGAGCTCTCCGAATTCGCCGCTAGCTCCACGGTCCTTCTCAGCTGCGAGTAGCAGCGCTCGCAGTACACAGAGCTTCGCAAGGCCCGAAGACCCGGAGGGAAGTATGGCACACGGAAATGTGCCAGGACAGAGACGTGTTCTACGTTGTCCCTTCTCGTCATGCAGTTTGTGCCTCTGCTGCTTCTGCTGTAGGTAATCGCTCCTTGAAAGACGAGCGAGAGCGTCCTTCCGGGTGCATTGCACTGAGTCGAGTGCTCGCTCGGGACTTTGCTCTCGGGGCCAAGGCAAGAGGGCGTGCTTGCCCGCAGAACTGAGAACACGCTGTTGGGCAGAGCTGCAACTGACCGCTGGAGTTCAGCTCTCGCCGGACGGCAGAAGGCGAAGAACGAAGCCGCTTGCGAGCGGCGCAGTGCAGCGAAGAGCTCTCCGAATTCGCCGCTAGCTCCACGGTCCTTCTCAGCTGCGAGTAGCAGCGCTCGCAGTACACAGAGCTTCGCAAGGCCCGAAGACCCGGAGGGAAGTATCGCACACGAAAATGTGCCAGGACAGAGACGTGTTCTACGTTGTCCCTTCTCGTCATGCAGTTTGTGCCTCTGCTGCTTCTGCTGTAGGTAATCGCTCCTTGAAAGACGAGCGAGAGCGTCCTTCCGGGTGCATTGCACTGAGTCGAGTGCTCGCTCGGGACTTTGCTCTCGGGGCCAAGGCAAGAGGGCGTGCTTGCCCGCAGAACTGAGAACACGCTGTTGGGCAGAGCTGCAACTGACCGCTGGAGTTCAGCTCTCGCCGGACGGCAGAAGGCGAAGAACGAAGCCGCTTGCGAGCGGCGCAGTGCAGCGAAGAGCTCTCCGAATTCGCCGCTAGCTCCACGGTCCTTCTCAGCTGCGAGTAGCAGCGCTCGCAGTACACAGAGCTTCGCAAGGCCCGAAGACCCGGAGGGAAGTATCGCACACGAAAATGTGCCAGGACAGAGACGTGTTCTACGTTGTCCCTTCTCGTCATGCAGTTTGTGCCTCTGCTGCTTCTGCTGTTAGGAATCGCTCGTTGAAAGACGAGCGAGAGCGTCCTTCCGGGTGCATTGCACTGAGTCGAGTGCTCGCTCGGGACTTTGCTCTCGGGGCCAAGGCAAGAGGGCGTGCTTGCCCGCAGAACTGAGAACACGCTGTTGGGCAGAGCTGCAACTGACCGCTGGAGTTCAGCTCTCGCCGGACGGCAGAAGGCGAAGAACGAAGCCGCTTGCGAGCGGCGCAGTGCAGCGAAGAGCTCTCCGAATTCGCCGCTAGCTCCACGGTCCTTCTCAGCTGCGAGTAGCAGCGCTCGCAGTACACAGAGCTTCGCAAGGCCCGAAGACCCGGAGGGAAGTATCGCACACGGAAATGTGCCAGGACAGAGACGTGTTCTACGTTGTCCCTTCTCGTCATGCAGTTTGTGCCTCTGCTGCTTCTGCTGTAGGTAATCGCTCCTTGAAAGACGAGCGAGAGCGTCCTTCCGGGTGCATTGCACTGAGTCGAGTGCTCGCTCGGGACTTTGCTCTCGGGGCCAAGGCAAGAGGGCGTGCTTGCCCGCAGAACTGAGAACACGCTGTTGGGCAGAGCTGCAACTGACCGCTGGAGTTCAGCTCTCGCCGGACGGCAGAAGGCGAAGAACGAAGCCGCTTGCGAGCGGCGCAGTGCAGCGAAGAGCTCTCCGAATTCGCCGCTAGCTCCACGGTCCTTCTCAGCTGCGAGTAGCAGCGCTCGCAGTACACAGAGCTTCGCAAGGCCCGAAGACCCGGAGGGAAGTATGGCACACGGAAATGTGCCAGGACAGAGACGTGTTCTACGTTGTCCCTTCTCGTCATGCAGTTTGTGCCTCTGCTGCTTCTGCTGTAGGTAATCGCTCCTTGAAAGACGAGCGAGAGCGTCCTTCCGGGTGCATTGCACTGAGTCGAGTGCTCGCTCGGGACTTTGCTCTCGGGGCCAAGGCAAGAGGGCGTGCTTGCCCGCAGAACTGAGAACACGCTGTTGGGCAGAGCTGCAACTGACCGCTGGAGTTCAGCTCTCGCCGGACGGCAGAAGGCGAAGAACGAAGCCGCTTGCGAGCGGCGCAGTGCAGCGAAGAGCTCTCCGAATTCGCCGCTAGCTCCACGGTCCTTCTCAGCTGCGAGTAGCAGCGCTCGCAGTACACAGAGCTTCGCAAGGCCCGAAGACCCGGAGGGAAGTATCGCACACGAAAATGTGCCAGGACAGAGACGTGTTCTACGTTGTCCCTTCTCGTCATGCAGTTTGTGCCTCTGCTGCTTCTGCTGTAGGTAATCGCTCCTTGAAAGACGAGCGAGAGCGTCCTTCCGGGTGCATTGCACTGAGTCGAGTGCTCGCTCGGGACTTTGCTCTCGGGGCCAAGGCAAGAGGGCGTGCTTGCCCGCAGAACTGAGAACACGCTGTTGGGCAGAGCTGCAACTGACCGCTGGAGTTCAGCTCTCGCCGGACGGCAGAAGGCGAAGAACGAAGCCGCTTGCGAGCGGCGCAGTGCAGCGAAGAGCTCTCCGAATTCGCCGCTAGCTCCACGGTCCTTCTCAGCTGCGAGTAGCAGCGCTCGCAGTACACAGAGCTTCGCAAGGCCCGAAGACCCGGAGGGAAGTATGGCACACGGAAATGTGCCAGGACAGAGACGTGTTCTACGTTGTCCCTTCTCGTCATGCAGTTTGTGCCTCTGCTGCTTCTGCTGTAGGTAATCGCTCCTTGAAAGACGAGCGAGAGCGTCCTTCCGGGTGCATTGCACTGAGTCGAGTGCTCGCTCGGGACTTTGCTCTCGGGGCCAAGGCAAGAGGGCGTGCTTGCCCGCAGAACTGAGAACACGCTGTTGGGCAGAGCTGCAACTGACCGCTGGAGTTCAGCTCTCGCCGGACGGCAGAAGGCGAAGAACGAAGCCGCTTGCGAGCGGCGCAGTGCAGCGAAGAGCTCTCCGAATTCGCCGCTAGCTCCACGGTCCTTCTCAGCTGCGAGTAGCAGCGCTCGCAGTACACAGAGCTTCGCAAGGCCCGAAGACCCGGAGGGAAGTATCGCACACGGAAATGTGCCAGGACAGAGACGTGTTCTACGTTGTCCCTTCTCGTCATGCAGTTTGTGCCTCTGCTGCTTCTGCTGTAGGTAATCGCTCCTTGAAAGACGAGCGAGAGCGTCCTTCCGGGTGCATTGCACTGAGTCGAGTGCTCGCTCGGGACTTTGCTCTCGGGGCCAAGGCAAGAGGGCGTGCTTGCCCGCAGAACTGAGAACACGCTGTTGGGCAGAGCTGCAACTGACCGCTGGAGTTCAGCTCTCGCCGGACGGCAGAAGGCGAAGAACGAAGCCGCTTGCGAGCGGCGCAGTGCAGCGAAGAGCTCTCCGAATTCGCCGCTAGCTCCACGGTCCTTCTCAGCTGCGAGTAGCAGCGCTCGCAGTACACAGAGCTTCGCAAGGCCCGAAGACCCGGAGGGAAGTATCGCACACGAAAATGTGCCAGGACAGAGACGTGTTCTACGTTGTCCCTTCTCGTCATGCAGTTTGTGCCTCTGCTGCTTCTGCTGTTAGGAATCGCTCCTTGAAAGACGAGCGAGAGCGTCCTTCCGGGTGCATTGCACTGAGTCGAGTGCTCGCTCGGGACTTTGCTCTCGGGGCCAAGGCAAGAGGGCGTGCTTGCCCGCAGAACTGAGAACACGCTGTTGGGCAGAGCTGCAACTGACCGCTGGAGTTCAGCTCTCGCCGGACGGCAGAAGGCGAAGAACGAAGCCGCTTGCGAGCGGCGCAGTGCAGCGAAGAGCTCTCCGAATTCGCCGCTAGCTCCACGGTCCTTCTCAGCTGCGAGTAGCAGCGCTCGCAGTACACAGAGCTTCGCAAGGCCCGAAGACCCGGAGGGAAGTATGGCACACGGAAATGTGCCAGGACAGAGACGTGTTCTACGTTGTCCCTTCTCGTCATGCAGTTTGTGCCTCTGCTGCTTCTGCTGTAGGTAATCGCTCCTTGAAAGACGAGCGAGAGCGTCCTTCCGGGTGCATTGCACTGAGTCGAGTGCTCGCTCGGGACTTTGCTCTCGGGGCCAAGGCAAGAGGGCGTGCTTGCCCGCAGAACTGAGAACACGCTGTTGGGCAGAGCTGCAACTGACCGCTGGAGTTCAGCTCTCGCCGGACGGCAGAAGGCGAAGAACGAAGCCGCTTGCGAGCGGCGCAGTGCAGCGAAGAGCTCTCCGAATTCGCCGCTAGCTCCACGGTCCTTCTCAGCTGCGAGTAGCAGCGCTCGCAGTACACAGAGCTTCGCAAGGCCCGAAGACCCGGAAAGAAGTATCGCACACGAAAATGTGCCAGGACAGAGACGTGTTCTACGTTGTCCCTTCTCGTCATGCAGTTTGTGCCTCTGCTGCTTCTGCTGTTAGGAATCGCTCGTTGAAAGACGAGCGAGAGCGTCCTTCCGGGTGCATTGCACTGAGTCGAGTGCTCGCTCGGGACTTTGCTCTCGGGGCCAAGGCAAGAGGGCGTGCTTGCCCGCAGAACTGAGAACACGCTGTTGGGCAGAGCTGCAACTGACCGCTGGAGTTCAGCTCTCGCCGGACGGCAGAAGGCGAAGAACGAAGCCGCTTGCGAGCGGCGCAGTGCAGCGAAGAGCTCTCCGAATTCGCCGCTAGCTCCACGGTCCTTCTCAGCTGCGAGTAGCAGCGCTCGCAGTACACAGAGCTTCGCAAGGCCCGAAGACCCGGAGGGAAGTATCGCACACGAAAATGTGCCAGGACAGAGACGTGTTCTACGTTGTCCCTTCTCGTCATGCAGTTTGTGCCTCTGCTGCTTCTGCTGTAGGTAATCGCTCCTTGAAAGACGAGCGAGAGCGTCCTTCCGGGTGCATTGCACTGAGTCGAGTGCTCGCTCGGGACTTTGCTCTCGGGGCCAAGGCAAGAGGGCGTGCTTGCCCGCAGAACTGAGAACACGCTGTTGGGCAGAGCTGCAACTGACCGCTGGAGTTCAGCTCTCGCCGGACGGCAGAAGGCGAAGAACGAAGCCGCTTGCGAGCGGCGCAGTGCAGCGAAGAGCTCTCCGAATTCGCCGCTAGCTCCACGGTCCTTCTCAGCTGCGAGTAGCAGCGCTCGCAGTACACAGAGCTTCGCAAGGCCCGAAGACCCGGAGGGAAGTATCGCACACGAAAATGTGCCAGGACAGAGACGTGTTCTACGTTGTCCCTTCTCGTCATGCAGTTTGTGCCTCTGCTGCTTCTGCTGTTAGGAATCGCTCGTTGAAAGACGAGCGAGAGCGTCCTTCCGGGTGCATTGCACTGAGTCGAGTGCTCGCTCGGGACTTTGCTCTCGGGGCCAAGGCAAGAGGGCGTGCTTGCCCGCAGAACTGAGAACACGCTGTTGGGCAGAGCTGCAACTGACCGCTGGAGTTCAGCTCTCGCCGGACGGCAGAAGGCGAAGAACGAAGCCGCTTGCGAGCGGCGCAGTGCAGCGAAGAGCTCTCCGAATTCGCCGCTAGCTCCACGGTCCTTCTCAGCTGCGAGTAGCAGCGCTCGCAGTACACAGAGCTTCGCAAGGCCCGAAGACCCGGAGGGAAGTATGGCACACGGAAATGTGCCAGGACAGAGACGTGTTCTACGTTGTCCCTTCTCGTCATGCAGTTTGTGCCTCTGCTGCTTCTGCTGTAGGTAATCGCTCCTTGAAAGACGAGCGAGAGCGTCCTTCCGGGTGCATTGCACTGAGTCGAGTGCTCGCTCGGGACTTTGCTCTCGGGGCCAAGGCAAGAGGGCGTGCTTGCCCGCAGAACTGAGAACACGCTGTTGGGCAGAGCTGCAACTGACCGCTGGAGTTCAGCTCTCGCCGGACGGCAGAAGGCGAAGAACGAAGCCGCTTGCGAGCGGCGCAGTGCAGCGAAGAGCTCTCCGAATTCGCCGCTAGCTCCACGGTCCTTCTCAGCTGCGAGTAGCAGCGCTCGCAGTACACAGAGCTTCGCAAGGCCCGAAGACCCGGAGGGAAGTATGGCACACGGAAATGTGCCAGGACAGAGACGTGTTCTACGTTGTCCCTTCTCGTCATGCAGTTTGTGCCTCTGCTGCTTCTGCTGTAGGTAATCGCTCCTTGAAAGACGAGCGAGAGCGTCCTTCCGGGTGCATTGCACTGAGTCGAGTGCTCGCTCGGGACTTTGCTCTCGGGGCCAAGGCAAGAGGGCGTGCTTGCCCGCAGAACTGAGAACACGCTGTTGGGCAGAGCTGCAACTGACCGCTGGAGTTCAGCTCTCGCCGGACGGCAGAAGGCGAAGAACGAAGCCGCTTGCGAGCGGCGCAGTGCAGCGAAGAGCTCTCCGAATTCGCCGCTAGCTCCACGGTCCTTCTCAGCTGCGAGTAGCAGCGCTCGCAGTACACAGAGCTTCGCAAGGCCCGAAGACCCGGAGGGAAGTATCGCACACGAAAATGTGCCAGGACAGAGACGTGTTCTACGTTGTCCCTTCTCGTCATGCAGTTTGTGCCTCTGCTGCTTCTGCTGTAGGTAATCGCTCCTTGAAAGACGAGCGAGAGCGTCCTTCCGGGTGCATTGCACTGAGTCGAGTGCTCGCTCGGGACTTTGCTCTCGGGGCCAAGGCAAGAGGGCGTGCTTGCCCGCAGAACTGAGAACACGCTGTTGGGCAGAGCTGCAACTGACCGCTGGAGTTCAGCTCTCGCCGGACGGCAGAAGGCGAAGAACGAAGCCGCTTGCGAGCGGCGCAGTGCAGCGAAGAGCTCTCCGAATTCGCCGCTAGCTCCACGGTCCTTCTCAGCTGCGAGTAGCAGCGCTCGCAGTACACAGAGCTTCGCAAGGCCCGAAGACCCGGAGGGAAGTATCGCACACGAAAATGTGCCAGGACAGAGACGTGTTCTACGTTGTCCCTTCTCGTCATGCAGTTTGTGCCTCTGCTGCTTCTGCTGTTAGGAATCGCTCCTTGAAAGACGAGCGAGAGCGTCCTTCCGGGTGCATTGCACTGAGTCGAGTGCTCGCTCGGGACTTTGCTCTCGGGGCCAAGGCAAGAGGGCGTGCTTGCCCGCAGAACTGAGAACACGCTGTTGGGCAGAGCTGCAACTGACCGCTGGAGTTCAGCTCTCGCCGGACGGCAGAAGGCGAAGAACGAAGCCGCTTGCGAGCGGCGCAGTGCAGCGAAGAGCTCTCCGAATTCGCCGCTAGCTCCACGGTCCTTCTCAGCTGCGAGTAGCAGCGCTCGCAGTACACAGAGCTTCGCAAGGCCCGAAGACCCGGAGGGAAGTATCGCACACGAAAATGTGCCAGGACAGAGACGTGTTCTACGTTGTCCCTTCTCGTCATGCAGTTTGTGCCTCTGCTGCTTCTGCTGTAGGTAATCGCTCCTTGAAAGACGAGCGAGAGCGTCCTTCCGGGTGCATTGCACTGAGTCGAGTGCTCGCTCGGGACTTTGCTCTCGGGGCCAAGGCAAGAGGGCGTGCTTGCCCGCAGAACTGAGAACACGCTGTTGGGCAGAGCTGCAACTGACCGCTGGAGTTCAGCTCTCGCCGGACGGCAGAAGGCGAAGAACGAAGCCGCTTGCGAGCGGCGCAGTGCAGCGAAGAGCTCTCCGAATTCGCCGCTAGCTCCACGGTCCTTCTCAGCTGCGAGTAGCAGCGCTCGCAGTACACAGAGCTTCGCAAGGCCCGAAGACCCGGAGGGAAGTATCGCACACGAAAATGTGCCAGGACAGAGACGTGTTCTACGTTGTCCCTTCTCGTCATGCAGTTTGTGCCTCTGCAGCTTCTGCTGTTAGGAATCGCTCCTTGAAAGACGAGCTAGAGCGTCCTTCCGGGTGCATTGCACTGAGTCGAGTGCTCGCTCGGGACTTTGCTCTCGGGGCCAAGGCAAGAGGGCGTGCTTGCCCGCAGAACTGAGAACACGCTGTTGGGCAGAGCTGCAACTGACCGCTGGAGTTCAGCTCTCGCCGGACGGCAGAAGGCGAAGAACGAAGCCGCTTGCGAGCGGCGCAGTGCAGCGAAGAGCTCTCCGAATTCGCCGCTAGCTCCACGGTCCTTCTCAGCTGCGAGTAGCAGCGCTCGCAGTACACAGAGCTTCGCAAGGCCCGAAGACCCGGAGGGAAGTATCGCACACGAAAATGTGCCAGGACAGAGACGTGTTCTACGTTGTCCCTTCTCGTCATGCAGTTTGTGCCTCTGCTGCTTGTGCTGTTAGGAATCGCTCCTTGAAAGACGAGCGAGAGCGTCCTTCCGGGTGCATTGCACTGAGTCGAGTGCTCGCTCGGGACTTTGCACTCGGGGCCAAGGCAAGAGGGCGTGCTTGCCCGCAGAACTGAGAACACGCTGTTGGGCAGAGCTGCAACTGACCGCTGGAGTTCAGCTCTCGCCGGACGGCAGAAGGCGAAGAACGAAGCCGCTTGCGAGCGGCGCAGTGCAGCGAAGAGCTCTCCGAATTCGCCGCTAGCTCCACGGTCCTTCTCAGCTGCGAGTAGCAGCGCTCGCAGTACACAGAGCTTCGCAAGGCCCGAAGACCCGGAGGGAAGTATCGCACACGAAAATGTGCCCGGACAGAGACGTGTTCTACGTTGTCCCTTCTCGTCATGCAGTTTGTGCCTCTGCTGCTTCTGCTGTAGGTAATCGCTCCTTGAAAGACGAGCGAGAGCGTCCTTCCGGGTGCATTGCACTGAGTCGAGTGCTCGCTCGGGACTTTGCTCTCGGGGCCAAGGCAAGAGGGCGTGCTTGCCCGCAGAACTGAGAACACGCTGTTGGGCAGAGCTGCAACTGACCGCTGGAGTTCAGCTCTCGCCGGACGGCAGAAGGCGAAGAACGAAGCCGCTTGCGAGCGGCGCAGTGCAGCGAAGAGCTCTCCGAATTCGCCGCTAGCTCCACGGTCCTTCTCAGCTGCGAGTAGCAGCGCTCGCAGTACACAGAGCTTCGCAAGGCCCGAAGACCCGGAGGGAAGTATCGCACACGAAAATGTGCCAGGACAGAGACGTGTTCTACGTTGTCCCTTCTCGTCATGCAGTTTGTGCCTCTGCTGCTTCTGCTGTTAGGAATCGCTCCTTGAAAGACGAGCGAGAGCGTCCTGGGTGCATTGCACTGAGTCGAGTGCTGGCTCGGGACTTTGCACTCGCGGCCAAGGCAAGAGGGCGTGCTTGCCCGCAGAACTGAGAACACGCTGTTGGGCAGAGCTGCAACTGACCGCTGGAGTTCAGCTCTCGCCGGACGGCAGAAGGCGAAGAACGAAGCCGCTTGCGAGCGGCGCAGTGCAGCGAAGAGCTCTCCGAATTCGCCGCTAGCTCCACGGTCCTTCTCAGCTGCGAGTAGCAGCGCTCGCAGTACACAGAGCTTCGCAAGGCCCGAAGACCCGGAGGGAAGTATCGCACACGAAAATGTGCCAGGACAGAGACGTGTTCTACGTTGTCCCTTCTCGTCATGCAGTTTGTGCCTCTGCTGCTTCTGCTGTTAGGAATCGCTCCTTGAAAGACGAGCGAGAGCGTCCTTCCGGGTGCATTGCACTGAGTCGAGTGCTCGCTCGGGACTTTGCACTCGGGGCCAAGGCAAGAGGGCGTGCTTGCCCGCAGAACTGAGAACACGCTGTTGGGCAGAGCTGCAACTGACCGCTGGAGTTCAGCTCTCGCCGGACGGCAGAAGGCGAAGAACGAAGCCGCTTGCGAGCGGCGCAGTGCAGCGAAGAGCTCTCCGAATTCGCCGCTAGCTCCACGGTCCTTCTCAGCTGCGAGTAGCAGCGCTCGCAGTACACAGAGCTTCGCAAGGCCCGAAGACCCGGAGGGAAGTATCGCACACGAAAATGTGCCAGGACAGAGACGTGTTCTACGTTGTCCCTTCTCGTCATGCAGTTTGTGCCTCTGCTGCTTCTGCTGTTAGGAATCGCTCCTTGAAAGACGAGCGAGAGCGTCCTTCCGGGTGCATTGCACTGAGTCGAGTGCTCGCTCGGGACTTTGCTCTCGGGGCCAAGGCAAGAGGGCGTGCTTGCCCGCAGAACTGAGAACACGCTGTTGGGCAGAGCTGCAACTGACCGCTGGAGTTCAGCTCTCGCCGGACGGCAGAAGGCGAAGAACGAAGCCGCTTGCGAGCGGCGCAGTGCAGCGAAGAGCTCTCCGAATTCGCCGCTAGCTCCACGGTCCTTCTCAGCTGCGAGTAGCAGCGCTCGCAGTACGCAGAGCTTCGCAAGGCCCGAAGACCCGGAGGGAAGTATCGCACACGAAAATGTGCCAGGACAGAGACGTGTTCTACGTTGTCCCTTCTCGTCATGCAGTTTGTGCCTCTGCTGCTTCTGCTGTAGGTAATCGCTCCTTGAAAGACGAGCGAGAGCGTCCTTCCGGGTGCATTGCACTGAGTCGAGTGCTCGCTCGGGACTTTGCTCTCGGGGCCAAGGCAAGAGGGCGTGCTTGCCCGCAGAACTGAGAACACGCTGTTGGGCAGAGCTGCAACTGACCGCTGGAGTTCAGCTCTCGCCGGACGGCAGAAGGCGAAGAACGAAGCCGCTTGCGAGCGGCGCAGTGCAGCGAAGAGCTCTCCGAATTCGCCGCTAGCTCCACGGTCCTTCTCAGCTGCGAGTAGCAGCGCTCGCAGTACACAGAGCTTCGCAAGGCCCGAAGACCCGGAGGGAAGTATGGCACACGGAAATGTGCCAGGACAGAGACGTGTTCTACGTTGTCCCTTCTCGTCATGCAGTTTGTGCCTCTGCTGCTTCTGCTGTTAGGAATCGCTCCTTGAAAGACGAGCGAGAGCGTCCTTCCGGGTGCATTGCACTGAGTCGAGTGCTCGCTCGGGACTTTGCTCTCGGGGCCAAGGCAAGAGGGCGTGCTTGCCCGCAGAACTGAGAACACGCTGTTGGGCAGAGCTGCAACTGACCGCTGGAGTTCAGCTCTCGCCGGACGGCAGAAGGCGAAGAACGAAGCCGCTTGCGAGCGGCGCAGTGCAGCGAAGAGCTCTCCGAATTCGCCGCTAGCTCCACGGTCCTTCTCAGCTGCGAGTAGCAGCGCTCGCAGTACACAGAGCTTCGCAAGGCCCGAAGACCCGGAGGGAAGTATCGCACACGAAAATGTGCCAGGACAGAGACGTGTTCTACGTTGTCCCTTCTCGTCATGCAGTTTGTGCCTCTGCTGCTTCTGCTGTTAGGAATCGCTCCTTGAAAGACGAGCGAGAGCGTCCTTCCGGGTGCATTGCACTGAGTCGAGTGCTCGCTCGGGACTTTGCTCTCGGGGCCAAGGCAAGAGGGCGTGCTTGCCCGCAGAACTGAGAACACGCTGTTGGGCAGAGCTGCAACTGACCGCTGGAGTTCAGCTCTCGCCGGACGGCAGAAGGCGAAGAACGAAGCCGCTTGCGAGCGGCGCAGTGCAGCGAAGAGCTCTCCGAATTCGCCGCTAGCTCCACGGTCCTTCTCAGCTGCGAGTAGCAGCGCTCGCAGTACACAGAGCTTCGCAAGGCCCGAAGACCCGGAGGGAAGTATCGCACACGAAAATGTGCCAGGACAGAGACGTGTTCTACGTTGTCCCTTCTCGTCATGCAGTTTGTGCCTCTGCTGCTTCTGCTGTTAGGAATCGCTCCTTGAAAGACGAGCGAGAGCGTCCTTCCGGGTGCATTGCACTGAGTCGAGTGCTCGCTCGGGACTTTGCTCTCGGGGCCAAGGCAAGAGGGCGTGCTTGCCCGCAGAACTGAGAACACGCTGTTGGGCAGAGCTGCAACTGACCGCTGGAGTTCAGCTCTCGCCGGACGGCAGAAGGCGAAGAACGAAGCCGCTTGCGAGCGGCGCAGTGCAGCGAAGAGCTCTCCGAATTCGCCGCTAGCTCCACGGTCCTTCTCAGCTGCGAGTAGCAGCGCTCGCAGTACACAGAGCTTCGCAAGGCCCGAAGACCCGGAGGGAAGTATCGCACACGAAAATGTGCCCGGACAGAGACGTGTTCTACGTTGTCCCTTCTCGTCATGCAGTTTGTGCCTCTGCTGCTTCTGCTGTTAGGAATCGCTCCTTGAAAGACGAGCGAGAGCGTCCTTCCGGGTGCATTGCACTGAGTCGAGTGCTCGCTCGGGACTTTGCTCTCGGGGCCAAGGCAAGAGGGCGTGCTTGCCCGCAGAACTGAGAACACGCTGTTGGGCAGAGCTGCAACTGACCGCTGGAGTTCAGCTCTCGCCGGACGGCAGAAGGCGAAGAACGAAGCCGCTTGCGAGCGGCGCAGTGCAGCGAAGAGCTCTCCGAATTCGCCGCTAGCTCCACGGTCCTTCTCAGCTGCGAGTAGCAGCGCTCGCAGTACACAGAGCTTCGCAAGGCCCGAAGACCCGGAGGGAAGTATCGCACACGGAAATGTGCCAGGACAGAGACGTGTTCTACGTTGTCCCTTCTCGTCATGCAGTTTGTGCCTCTGCTGCTTCTGCTGTAGGTAATCGCTCCTTGAAAGACGAGCGAGAGCGTCCTTCCGGGTGCATTGCACTGAGTCGAGTGCTCGCTCGGGACTTTGCTCTCGGGGCCAAGGCAAGAGGGCGTGCTTGCCCGCAGAACTGAGAACACGCTGTTGGGCAGAGCTGCAACTGACCGCTGGAGTTCAGCTCTCGCCGGACGGCAGAAGGCGAAGAACGAAGCCGCTTGCGAGCGGCGCAGTGCAGCGAAGAGCTCTCCGAATTCGCCGCTAGCTCCACGGTCCTTCTCAGCTGCGAGTAGCAGCGCTCGCAGTACACAGAGCTTCGCAAGGCCCGAAGACCCGGAGGGAAGTATGGCACACGGAAATGTGCCAGGACAGAGACGTGTTCTACGTTGTCCCTTCTCGTCATGCAGTTTGTGCCTCTGCTGCTTCTGCTGTTAGGAATCGCTCCTTGAAAGACGAGCGAGAGCGTCCTTCCGGGTGCATTGCACTGAGTCGAGTGCTCGCTCGGGACTTTGCTCTCGGGGCCAAGGCAAGAGGGCGTGCTTGCCCGCAGAACTGAGAACACGCTGTTGGGCAGAGCTGCAACTGACCGCTGGAGTTCAGCTCTCGCCGGACGGCAGAAGGCGAAGAACGAAGCCGCTTGCGAGCGGCGCAGTGCAGCGAAGAGCTCTCCGAATTCGCCGCTAGCTCCACGGTCCTTCTCAGCTGCGAGTAGCAGCGCTCGCAGTACACAGAGCTTCGCAAGGCCCGAAGACCCGGAGGGAAGTATCGCACACGAAAATGTGCCAGGACAGAGACGTGTTCTACGTTGTCCCTTCTCGTCATGCAGTTTGTGCCTCTGCTGCTTCTGCTGTTAGGAATCGCTCCTTGAAAGACGAGCTAGAGCGTCCTTCCGGGTGCATTGCACTGAGTCGAGTGCTCGCTCGGGACTTTGCTCTCGGGGCCAAGGCAAGAGGGCGTGCTTGCCCGCAGAACTGAGAACACTCTGTTGGGCAGAGCTGCAACTGACCGCTGGAGTTCAGCTCTCGCCGGACGGCAGAAGGCGAAGAACGAAGCCGCTTGCGAGCGGCGCAGTGCAGCGAAGAGCTCTCCGAATTCGCCGCTAGCTCCACGGTCCTTCTCAGCTGCGAGTAGCAGCGCTCGCAGTACACAGAGCTTCGCAAGGCCCGAAGACCCGGAGGGAAGTATCGCACACGAAAATGTGCCAGGACAGAGACGTGTTCTACGTTGTCCCTTCTCGTCATGCAGTTTGTGCCTCTGCTGCTTCTGCTGTAGGTAATCGCTCCTTGAAAGACGAGCGAGAGCGTCCTTCCGGGTGCATTGCACTGAGTCGAGTGCTCGCTCGGGACTTTGCTCTCGGGGCCAAGGCAAGAGGGCGTGCTTGCCCGCAGAACTGAGAACACGCTGTTGGGCAGAGCTGCAACTGACCGCTGGAGTTCAGCTCTCGCCGGACGGCAGAAGGCGAAGAACGAAGCCGCTTGCGAGCGGCGCAGTGCAGCGAAGAGCTCTCCGAATTCGCCGCTAGCTCCACGGTCCTTCTCAGCTGCGAGTAGCAGCGCTCGCAGTACACAGAGCTTCGCAAGGCCCGAAGACCCGGAGGGAAGTATCGCACACGAAAATGTGCCAGGACAGAGACGTGTTCTACGTTGTCCCTTCTCGTCATGCAGTTTGTGCCTCTGCTGCTTCTGCTGTTAGGAATCGCTCCTTGAAAGACGAGCGAGAGCGTCCTTCCGGGTGCATTGCACTGAGTCGAGTGCTCGCTCGGGACTTTGCTCTCGGGGCCAAGGCAAGAGGGCGTGCTTGCCCGCAGAACTGAGAACACGCTGTTGGGCAGAGCTGCAACTGACCGCTGGAGTTCAGCTCTCGCCGGACGGCAGAAGGCGAAGAACGAAGCCGCTTGCGAGCGGCGCAGTGCAGCGAAGAGCTCTCCGAATTCGCCGCTAGCTCCACGGTCCTTCTCAGCTGCGAGTAGCAGCGCTCGCAGTACACAGAGCTTCGCAAGGCCCGAAGACCCGGAGGGAAGTATCGCACACGAAAATGTGCCAGGACAGAGACGTGTTCTACGTTGTCCCTTCTCGTCATGCAGTTTGTGCCTCTGCTGCTTCTGCTGTTAGGAATCGCTCCTTGAAAGACGAGCGAGAGCGTCCTTCCGGGTGCATTGCACTGAGTCGAGTGCTCGCTCGGGACTTTGCTCTCGGGGCCAAGGCAAGAGGGCGTGCTTGCCCGCAGAACTGAGAACACGCTGTTGGGCAGAGCTGCAACTGACCGCTGGAGTTCAGCTCTCGCCGGACGGCAGAAGGCGAAGAACGAAGCCGCTTGCGAGCGGCGCAGTGCAGCGAAGAGCTCTCCGAATTCGCCGCTAGCTCCACGGTCCTTCTCAGCTGCGAGTAGCAGCGCTCGCAGTACACAGAGCTTCGCAAGGCCCGAAGACCCGGAGGGAAGTATGGCACACGGAAATGTGCCAGGACAGAGACGTGTTCTACGTTGTCCCTTCTCGTCATGCAGTTTGTGCCTCTGCTGCTTCTGCTGTTAGGAATCGCTCCTTGAAAGACGAGCGAGAGCGTCCTTCCGGGTGCATTGCACTGAGTCGAGTGCTCGCTCGGGACTTTGCTCTCGGGGCCAAGGCAAGAGGGCGTGCTTGCCCGCAGAACTGAGAACACGCTGTTGGGCAGAGCTGCAACTGACCGCTGGAGTTCAGCTCTCGCCGGACGGCAGAAGGCGAAGAACGAAGCCGCTTGCGAGCGGCGCAGTGCAGCGAAGAGCTCTCCGAATTCGCCGCTAGCTCCACGGTCCTTCTCAGCTGCGAGTAGCAGCGCTCGCAGTACACAGAGCTTCGCAAGGCCCGAAGACCCGGAGGGAAGTATCGCACACGAAAATGTGCCAGGACAGAGACGTGTTCTACGTTGTCCCTTCTCGTCATGCAGTTTGTGCCTCTGCTGCTTCTGCTGTTAGGAATCGCTCCTTGAAAGACGAGCTAGAGCGTCCTTCCGGGTGCATTGCACTGAGTCGAGTGCTCGCTCGGGACTTTGCTCTCGGGGCCAAGGCAAGAGGGCGTGCTTGCCCGCAGAACTGAGAACACTCTGTTGGGCAGAGCTGCAACTGACCGCTGGAGTTCAGCTCTCGCCGGACGGCAGAAGGCGAAGAACGAAGCCGCTTGCGAGCGGCGCAGTGCAGCGAAGAGCTCTCCGAATTCGCCGCTAGCTCCACGGTCCTTCTCAGCTGCGAGTAGCAGCGCTCGCAGTACACAGAGCTTCGCAAGGCCCGAAGACCCGGAGGGAAGTATCGCACACGAAAATGTGCCCGGACAGAGACGTGTTCTACGTTGTCCCTTCTCGTCATGCAGTTTGTGCCTCTGCTGCTTCTGCTGTAGGTAATCGCTCCTTGAAAGACGAGCGAGAGCGTCCTTCCGGGTGCATTGCACTGAGTCGAGTGCTCGCTCGGGACTTTGCTCTCGGGGCCAAGGCAAGAGGGCGTGCTTGCCCGCAGAACTGAGAACACGCTGTTGGGCAGAGCTGCAACTGACCGCTGGAGTTCAGCTCTCGCCGGACGGCAGAAGGCGAAGAACGAAGCCGCTTGCGAGCGGCGCAGTGCAGCGAAGAGCTCTCCGAATTCGCCGCTAGCTCCACGGTCCTTCTCAGCTGCGAGTAGCAGCGCTCGCAGTACACAGAGCTTCGCAAGGCCCGAAGACCCGGAGGGAAGTATCGCACACGAAAATGTGCCAGGACAGAGACGTGTTCTACGTTGTCCCTTCTCGTCATGCAGTTTGTGCCTCTGCTGCTTCTGCTGTAGGTAATCGCTCCTTGAAAGACGAGCGAGAGCGTCCTTCCGGGTGCATTGCACTGAGTCGAGTGCTCGCTCGGGACTTTGCTCTCGGGGCCAAGGCAAGAGGGCGTGCTTGCCCGCAGAACTGAGAACACGCTGTTGGGCAGAGCTGCAACTGACCGCTGGAGTTCAGCTCTCGCCGGACGGCAGAAGGCGAAGAACGAAGCCGCTTGCGAGCGGCGCAGTGCAGCGAAGAGCTCTCCGAATTCGCCGCTAGCTCCACGGTCCTTCTCAGCTGCGAGTAGCAGCGCTCGCAGTACACAGAGCTTCGCAAGGCCCGAAGACCCGGAGGGAAGTATCGCACACGAAAATGTGCCAGGACAGAGACGTGTTCTACGTTGTCCCTTCTCGTCATGCAGTTTGTGCCTCTGCTGCTTCTGCTGTTAGGAATCGCTCCTTGAAAGACGAGCGAGAGCGTCCTTCCGGGTGCATTGCACTGAGTCGAGTGCTCGCTCGGGACTTTGCTCTCGGGGCCAAGGCAAGAGGGCGTGCTTGCCCGCAGAACTGAGAACACGCTGTTGGGCAGAGCTGCAACTGACCGCTGGAGTTCAGCTCTCGCCGGACGGCAGAAGGCGAAGAACGAAGCCGCTTGCGAGCGGCGCAGTGCAGCGAAGAGCTCTCCGAATTCGCCGCTAGCTCCACGGTCCTTCTCAGCTGCGAGTAGCAGCGCTCGCAGTACACAGAGCTTCGCAAGGCCCGAAGACCCGGAGGGAAGTATCGCACACGAAAATGTGCCAGGACAGAGACGTGTTCTACGTTGTCCCTTCTCGTCATGCAGTTTGTGCCTCTGCTGCTTCTGCTGTTAGGAATCGCTCCTTGAAAGACGAGCGAGAGCGTCCTTCCGGGTGCATTGCACTGAGTCGAGTGCTCGCTCGGGACTTTGCTCTCGGGGCCAAGGCAAGAGGGCGTGCTTGCCCGCAGAACTGAGAACACGCTGTTGGGCAGAGCTGCAACTGACCGCTGGAGTTCAGCTCTCGCCGGACGGCAGAAGGCGAAGAACGAAGCCGCTTGCGAGCGGCGCAGTGCAGCGAAGAGCTCTCCGAATTCGCCGCTAGCTCCACGGTCCTTCTCAGCTGCGAGTAGCAGCGCTCGCAGTACACAGAGCTTCGCAAGGCCCGAAGACCCGGAGGGAAGTATGGCACACGGAAATGTGCCAGGACAGAGACGTGTTCTACGTTGTCCCTTCTCGTCATGCAGTTTGTGCCTCTGCTGCTTCTGCTGTTAGGAATCGCTCCTTGAAAGACGAGCGAGAGCGTCCTTCCGGGTGCATTGCACTGAGTCGAGTGCTCGCTCGGGACTTTGCTCTCGGGGCCAAGGCAAGAGGGCGTGCTTGCCCGCAGAACTGAGAACACGCTGTTGGGCAGAGCTGCAACTGACCGCTGGAGTTCAGCTCTCGCCGGACGGCAGAAGGCGAAGAACGAAGCCGCTTGCGAGCGGCGCAGTGCAGCGAAGAGCTCTCCGAATTCGCCGCTAGCTCCACGGTCCTTCTCAGCTGCGAGTAGCAGCGCTCGCAGTACACAGAGCTTCGCAAGGCCCGAAGACCCGGAGGGAAGTATCGCACACGAAAATGTGCCAGGACAGAGACGTGTTCTACGTTGTCCCTTCTCGTCATGCAGTTTGTGCCTCTGCTGCTTCTGCTGTTAGGAATCGCTCCTTGAAAGACGAGCTAGAGCGTCCTTCCGGGTGCATTGCACTGAGTCGAGTGCTCGCTCGGGACTTTGCTCTCGGGGCCAAGGCAAGAGGGCGTGCTTGCCCGCAGAACTGAGAACACTCTGTTGGGCAGAGCTGCAACTGACCGCTGGAGTTCAGCTCTCGCCGGACGGCAGAAGGCGAAGAACGAAGCCGCTTGCGAGCGGCGCAGTGCAGCGAAGAGCTCTCCGAATTCGCCGCTAGCTCCACGGTCCTTCTCAGCTGCGAGTAGCAGCGCTCGCAGTACACAGAGCTTCGCAAGGCCCGAAGACCCGGAGGGAAGTATCGCACACGAAAATGTGCCCGGACAGAGACGTGTTCTACGTTGTCCCTTCTCGTCATGCAGTTTGTGCCTCTGCTGCTTCTGCTGTAGGTAATCGCTCCTTGAAAGACGAGCGAGAGCGTCCTTCCGGGTGCATTGCACTGAGTCGAGTGCTCGCTCGGGACTTTGCTCTCGGGGCCAAGGCAAGAGGGCGTGCTTGCCCGCAGAACTGAGAACACGCTGTTGGGCAGAGCTGCAACTGACCGCTGGAGTTCAGCTCTCGCCGGACGGCAGAAGGCGAAGAACGAAGCCGCTTGCGAGCGGCGCAGTGCAGCGAAGAGCTCTCCGAATTCGCCGCTAGCTCCACGGTCCTTCTCAGCTGCGAGTAGCAGCGCTCGCAGTACACAGAGCTTCGCAAGGCCCGAAGACCCGGAGGGAAGTATCGCACACGAAAATGTGCCAGGACAGAGACGTGTTCTACGTTGTCCCTTCTCGTCATGCAGTTTGTGCCTCTGCTGCTTCTGCTGTTAGGAATCGCTCCTTGAAAGACGAGCTAGAGCGTCCTTCCGGGTGCATTGCACTGAGTCGAGTGCTCGCTCGGGACTTTGCTCTCGGGGCCAAGGCAAGAGGGCGTGCTTGCCCGCAGAACTGAGAACACGCTGTTGGGCAGAGCTGCAACTGACCGCTGGAGTTCAGCTCTCGCCGGACGGCAGAAGGCGAAGAACGAAGCCGCTTGCGAGCGGCGCAGTGCAGCGAAGAGCTCTCCGAATTCGCCGCTAGCTCCACGGTCCTTCTCAGCTGCGAGTAGCAGCGCTCGCAGTACACAGAGCTTCGCAAGGCCCGAAGACCCGGAGGGAAGTATCGCACACGAAAATGTGCCAGGACAGAGACGTGTTCTACGTTGTCCCTTCTCGTCATGCAGTTTGTGCCTCTGCTGCTTCTGCTGTTAGGAATCGCTCCTTGAAAGACGAGCGAGAGCGTCCTTCCGGGTGCATTGCACTGAGTCGAGTGCTCGCTCGGGACTTTGCACTCGGGGCCAAGG
Source organism: Sturnus vulgaris (assembly GCF_052056855.1). NCBI lineage: Eukaryota > Metazoa > Chordata > Aves > Passeriformes > Sturnidae > Sturnus > Sturnus vulgaris. The sequence continues at coordinate 11,249 of NW_028276431.1, read as the reverse complement.
CAAGAGGGCGTGCTTGCCCGCAGAACTGAGAACACGCTGTTGGGCAGAGCTGCAACTGACCGCTGGAGTTCAGCTCTCGCCGGACGGCAGAAGGCGAAGAACGAAGCCGCTTGCGAGCGGCGCAGTGCAGCGAAGAGCTCTCCGAATTCGCCGCTAGCTCCACGGTCCTTCTCAGCTGCGAGTAGCAGCGCTCGCAGTACACAGAGCTTCGCAAGGCCCGAAGACCCGGAGGGAAGTATCGCACACGAAAATGTGCCCGGACAGAGACGTGTTCTACGTTGTCCCTTCTCGTCATGCAGTTTGTGCCTCTGCTGCTTCTGCTGTTAGGAATCGCTCCTTGAAAGACGAGCGAGAGCGTCCTTCCCGGTGCATTGCACTGAGTCGAGTGCTCGCTCGGGACTTTGCTCTCGGGGCCAAGGCAAGAGGGCGTGCTTGCCCGCAGAACTGAGAACACGCTGTTGGGCAGAGCTGAAACTGACCGCTGGAGTTCAGCTCTCGCCGGACGGCAGAAGGCGAAGAACGAAGCCGCTTGCGAGCGGCGCAGTGCAGCGAAGAGCTCTCCGAATTCGCCGCTAGCTCCACGGTCCTTCTCAGCTGCGAGTAGCAGCGCTCGCAGTACACAGAGCTTCGCAAGGCCCGAAGACCCGGAGGGAAGTATGGCACACGGAAATGTGCCAGGACAGAGACGTGTTCTACGTTGTCCCTTCTCGTCATGCAGTTTGTGCCTCTGCTGCTTCTGCTGTAGGTAATCGCTCCTTGAAAGACGAGCGAGAGCGTCCTTCCGGGTGCATTGCACTGAGTCGAGTGCTCGCTCGGGACTTTGCTCTCGGGGCCAAGGCAAGAGGGCGTGCTTGCCCGCAGAACTGAGAACACGCTGTTGGGCAGAGCTGCAACTGACCGCTGGAGTTCAGCTCTCGCCGGACGGCAGAAGGCGAAGAACGAAGCCGCTTGCGAGCGGCGCAGTGCAGCGAAGAGCTCTCCGAATTCGCCGCTAGCTCCACGGTCCTTCTCAGCTGCGAGTAGCAGCGCTCGCAGTACACAGAGCTTCGCAAGGCCCGAAGACCCGGAGGGAAGTATCGCACACGAAAATGTGCCAGGACAGAGACGTGTTCTACGTTGTCCCTTCTCGTCATGCAGTTTGTGCCTCTGCTGCTTCTGCTGTTAGGAATCGCTCCTTGAAAGACGAGCGAGAGCGTCCTGGGTGCATTGCACTGAGTCGAGTGCTGGCTCGGGACTTTGCACTCGCGGCCAAGGCAAGAGGGCGTGCTTGCCCGCAGAACTGAGAACACGCTGTTGGGCAGAGCTGCAACTGACCGCTGGAGTTCAGCTCTCGCCGGACGGCAGAAGGCGAAGAACGAAGCCGCTTGCGAGCGGCGCAGTGCAGCGAAGAGCTCTCCGAATTCGCCGCTAGCTCCACGGTCCTTCTCAGCTGCGAGTAGCAGCGCTCGCAGTACACAGAGCTTCGCAAGGCCCGAAGACCCGGAGGGAAGTATGGCACACGGAAATGTGCCAGGACAGAGACGTGTTCTACGTTGTCCCTTCTCGTCATGCAGTTTGTGCCTCTGCTGCTTCTGCTGTAGGTAATCGCTCCTTGAAAGACGAGCGAGAGCGTCCTTCCGGGTGCATTGCACTGAGTCGAGTGCTGGCTCGGGACTTTGCTCTCGGGGCCAAGGCAAGAGGGCGTGCTTGCCCGCAGAACTGAGAACACGCTGTTGGGCAGAGCTGCAACTGACCGCTGGAGTTCAGCTCTCGCCGGACGGCAGAAGGCGAAGAACGAAGCCGCTTGCGAGCGGCGCAGTGCAGCGAAGAGCTCTCCGAATTCGCCGCTAGCTCCACGGTCCTTCTCAGCTGCGAGTAGCAGCGCTCGCAGTACACAGAGCTTCGCAAGGCCCGAAGACCCGGAGGGAAGTATCGCACACGAAAATGTGCCAGGACAGAGACGTGTTCTACGTTGTCCCTTCTCGTCATGCAGTTTGTGCCTCTGCTGCTTCTGCTGTTAGGAATCGCTCCTTGAAAGACGAGCGAGAGCGTCCTTCCGGGTGCATTGCACTGAGTCGAGTGCTCGCTCGGGACTTTGCTCTCGGGGCCAAGGCAAGAGGGCGTGCTTGCCCGCAGAACTGAGAACACGCTGTTGGGCAGAGCTGCAACTGACCGCTGGAGTTCAGCTCTCGCCGGACGGCAGAAGGCGAAGAACGAAGCCGCTTGCGAGCGGCGCAGTGCAGCGAAGAGCTCTCCGAATTCGCCGCTAGCTCCACGGTCCTTCTCAGCTGCGAGTAGCAGCGCTCGCAGTACACAGAGCTTCGCAAGGCCCGAAGACCCGGAGGGAAGTATCGCACACGAAAATGTGCCAGGACAGAGACGTGTTCTACGTTTGTCCCTTCTCGTCATGCAGTTTGTGCCTCTGCTGCTTCTGCTGTTAGGAATCGCTCCTTGAAAGACGAGCGAGAGCGTCCTTCCGGGTGCATTGCACTGAGTCGAGTGCTCGCTCGGGACTTTGCTCTCGGGGCCAAGGCAAGAGGGCGTGCTTGCCCGCAGAACTGAGAACACGCTGTTGGGCAGAGCTGCAACTGACCGCTGGAGTTCAGCTCTCGCCGGACGGCAGAAGGCGAAGAACGAAGCCGCTTGCGAGCGGCGCAGTGCAGCGAAGAGCTCTCCGAATTCGCCGCTAGCTCCACGGTCCTTCTCAGCTGCGAGTAGCAGCGCTCGCAGTACACAGAGCTTCGCAAGGCCCGAAGACCCGGAGGGAAGTATCGCACACGAAAATGTGCCAGGACAGAGACGTGTTCTACGTTGTCCCTTCTCGTCATGCAGTTTGTGCCTCTGCTGCTTCTGCTGTTAGGAATCGCTCCTTGAAAGACGAGCGAGAGCGTCCTTCCGGGTGCATTGCACTGAGTCGAGTGCTCGCTCGGGACTTTGCTCTCGGGGCCAAGGCAAGAGGGCGTGCTTGCCCGCAGAACTGAGAACACGCTGTTGGGCAGAGCTGCAACTGACCGCTGGAGTTCAGCTCTCGCCGGACGGCAGAAGGCGAAGAACGAAGGCGCTTGCGAGCGGCGCAGTGCAGCGAAGAGCTCTCCGAATTCGCCGCTAGCTCCACGGTCCTTCTCAGCTGCGAGTAGCAGCGCTCGCAGTACACAGAGCTTCGCAAGGCCCGAAGACCCGGAGGGAAGTATCGCACACGAAAATGTGCCAGGACAGAGACGTGTTCTACGTTGTCCCTTCTCGTCATGCAGTTTGTGCCTCTGCTGCTTCTGCTGTTAGGAATCGCTCCTTGAAAGACGAGCGAGAGCGTCCTTCCGGGTGCATTGCACTGAGTCGAGTGCTCGCTCGGGACTTTGCTCTCGGGGCCAAGGCAAGAGGGCGTGCTTGCCCGCAGAACTGAGAACACGCTGTTGGGCAGAGCTGCAACTGACCGCTGGAGTTCAGCTCTCGCCGGACGGCAGAAGACGAAGAACGAAGCCGCTTGCGAGCGGCGCAGTGCAGCGAAGAGCTCTCCGAATTCGCCGCTAGCTCCACGGTCCTTCTCAGCTGCGAGTAGCAGCGCTCGCAGTACACAGAGCTTCGCAAGGCCCGAAGACCCGGAGGGAAGTATCGCACACGAAAATGTGCCAGGACAGAGACGTGTTCTACGTTGTCCCTTCTCGTCATGCAGTTTGTGCCTCTGCTGCTTCTGCTGTTAGGAATCGCTCCTTGAAAGACGAGCTAGAGCGTCCTTCCGGGTGCATTGCACTGAGTCGAGTGCTCGCTCGGGACTTTGCTCTCGGGGCCAAGGCAAGAGGGCGTGCTTGCCCGCAGAACTGAGAACACGCTGTTGGGCAGAGCTGCAACTGACCGCTGGAGTTCAGCTCTCGCCGGACGGCAGAAGGCGAAGAACGAAGCCGCTTGCGAGCGGCGCAGTGCAGCGAAGAGCTCTCCGAATTCGCCGCTAGCTCCACGGTCCTTCTCAGCTGCGAGTAGCAGCGCTCGCAGTACACAGAGCTTCGCAAGGCCCGAAGACCCGGAGGGAAGTATCGCACACGAAAATGTGCCAGGACAGAGACGTGTTCTACGTTGTCCCTTCTCGTCATGCAGTTTGTGCCTCTGCTGCTTCTGCTGTTAGGAATCGCTCCTTGAAAGACGAGCTAGAGCGTCCTTCCGGGTGCATTGCACTGAGTCGAGTGCTCGCTCGGACTTTGCTCTCGGGGCCAAGGCAAGAGGGCGTGCTTGCCCGCAGAACTGAGAACACGCTGTTGGGCAGAGCTGCAACTGACCGCTGGAGTTCAGCTCTCGCCGGACGGCAGAAGGCGAAGAACGAAGCCGCTTGCGAGCGGCGCAGTGCAGCGAAGAGCTCTCCGAATTCGCCGCTAGCTCCACGGTCCTTCTCAGCTGCGAGTAGCAGCGCTCGCAGTACACAGAGCTTCGCAAGGCCCGAAGACCCGGAGGGAAGTATCGCACACGAAAATGTGCCAGGACAGAGGACGTGTTCTACGTTGTCCCTTCTCGTCATGCAGTTTGTGCCTCTGCTGCTTCTGCTGTAGGTAATCGCTCCTTGAAAGACGAGCGAGAGCGTCCTTCCGGGTGCATTGCACTGAGTCGAGTGCTCGCTCGGGACTTTGCTCTCGGGGCCAAGGCAAGAGGGCGTGCTTGCCCGCAGAACTGAGAACACGCTGTTGGGCAGAGCTGCAACTGACCGCTGGAGTTCAGCTCTCGCCGGACGGCAGAAGGCGAAGAACGAAGCCGCTTGCGAGCGGCGCAGTGCAGCGAAGAGCTCTCCGAATTCGCCGCTAGCTCCACGGTCCTTCTCAGCTGCGAGTAGCAGCGCTCGCAGTACACAGAGCTTCGCAAGGCCCGAAGACCCGGAGGGAAGTATCGCACACGAAAATGTGCCAGGACAGAGACGTGTTCTACGTTGTCCCTTCTCGTCATGCAGTTTGTGCCTCTGCTGCTTCTGCTGTTAGGAATCGCTCGTTGAAAGACGAGCGAGAGCGTCCTTCCGGGTGCATTGCACTGAGTCGAGTGCTCGCTCGGGACTTTGCTCTCGGGGCCAAGGCAAGAGGGCGTGCTTGCCCGCAGAACTGAGAACACGCTGTTGGGCAGAGCTGCAACTGACCGCTGGAGTTCAGCTCTCGCCGGACGGCAGAAGGCGAAGAACGAAGCCGCTTGCGAGCGGCGCAGTGCAGCGAAGAGCTCTCCGAATTCGCCGCTAGCTCCACGGTCCTTCTCAGCTGCGAGTAGCAGCGCTCGCAGTACACAGAGCTTCGCAAGGCCCGAAGACCCGGAGGGAAGTATGGCACACGGAAATGTGCCAGGACAGAGACGTGTTCTACGTTGTCCCTTCTCGTCATGCAGTTTGTGCCTCTGCTGCTTCTGCTGTTAGGAATCGCTCCTTGAAAGACGAGCGAGAGCGTCCTTCGGGTGCATTGCACTGAGTCGAGTGCTCGCTCGGGACTTTGCTCTCGGGGCCAAGGCAAGAGGGCGTGCTTGCCCGCAGAACTGAGAACACGCTGTTGGGCAGAGCTGCAACTGACCGCTGGAGTTCAGCTCTCGCCGGACGGCAGAAGGCGAAGAACGAAGCCGCTTGCGAGCGGCGCAGTGCAGCGAAGAGCTCTCCGAATTCGCCGCTAGCTCCACGGTCCTTCTCAGCTGCGAGTAGCAGCGCTCGCAGTACACAGAGCTTCGCAAGGCCCGAAGACCCGGAGGGAAGTATCGCACACGAAAATGTGCCAGGACAGAGACGTGTTCTACGTTGTCCCTTCTCGTCATGCAGTTTGTGCCTCTGCTGCTTCTGCTGTTAGGAATCGCTCGTTGAAAGACGAGCGAGAGCGTCCTTCCGGGTGCATTGCACTGAGTCGAGTGCTCGCTCGGGACTTTGCTCTCGGGGCCAAGGCAAGAGGGCGTGCTTGCCCGCAGAACTGAGAACACGCTGTTGGGCAGAGCTGCAACTGACCGCTGGAGTTCAGCTCTCGCCGGACGGCAGAAGGCGAAGAACGAAGCCGCTTGCGAGCGGCGCAGTGCAGCGAAGAGCTCTCCGAATTCGCCGCTAGCTCCACGGTCCTTCTCAGCTGCGAGTAGCAGCGCTCGCAGTACACAGAGCTTCGCAAGGCCCGAAGACCCGGAGGGAAGTATCGCACACGAAAATGTGCCAGGACAGAGACGTGTTCTACGTTGTCCCTTCTCGTCATGCAGTTTGTGCCTCTGCTGCTTCTGCTGTTAGGAATCGCTCCTTGAAAGACGAGCGAGAGCGTCCTTCCGGGTGCATTGCACTGAGTCGAGTGCTCGCTCGGGACTTTGCTCTCGGGGCCAAGGCAAGAGGGCGTGCTTGCCCGCAGAACTGAGAACACGCTGTTGGGCAGAGCTGCAACTGACCGCTGGAGTTCAGCTCTCGCCGGACGGCAGAAGGCGAAGAACGAAGCCGCTTGCGAGCGGCGCAGTGCAGCGAAGAGCTCTCCGAATTCGCCGCTAGCTCCACGGTCCTTCTCAGCTGCGAGTAGCAGCGCTCGCAGTACACAGAGCTTCGCAAGGCCCGAAGACCCGGAGGGAAGTATCGCACACGAAAATGTGCCAGGACAGAGACGTGTTCTACGTTGTCCCTTCTCGTCATGCAGTTTGTGCCTCTGCTGCTTCTGCTGTAGGTAATCGCTCCTTGAAAGACGAGCGAGAGCGTCCTTCCGGGTGCATTGCACTGAGTCGAGTGCTCGCTCGGGACTTTGCTCTCGGGGCCAAGGCAAGAGGGCGTGCTTGCCCGCAGAACTGAGAACACGCTGTTGGGCAGAGCTGCAACTGACCGCTGGAGTTCAGCTCTCGCCGGACGGCAGAAGGCGAAGAACGAAGCCGCTTGCGAGCGGCGCAGTGCAGCGAAGAGCTCTCCGAATTCGCCGCTAGCTCCACGGTCCTTCTCAGCTGCGAGTAGCAGCGCTCGCAGTACACAGAGCTTCGCAAGGCCCGAAGACCCGGAGGGAAGTATCGCACACGAAAATGTGCCAGGACAGAGACGTGTTCTACGTTGTCCCTTCTCGTCATGCAGTTTGTGCCTCTGCTGCTTCTGCTGTTAGGAATCGCTCCTTGAAAGACGAGCGAGAGCGTCCTTCCGGGTGCATTGCACTGAGTCGAGTGCTCGCTCGGGACTTTGCTCTCGGGGCCAAGGCAAGAGGGCGTGCTTGCCCGCAGAACTGAGAACACGCTGTTGGGCAGAGCTGCAACTGACCGCTGGAGTTCAGCTCTCGCCGGACGGCAGAAGGCGAAGAACGAAGCCGCTTGCGAGCGGCGCAGTGCAGCGAAGAGCTCTCCGAATTCGCCGCTAGCTCCACGGTCCTTCTCAGCTGCGAGTAGCAGCGCTCGCAGTACACAGAGCTTCGCAAGGCCCGAAGACCCGGAGGGAAGTATCGCACACGAAAATGTGCCAGGACAGAGACGTGTTCTACGTTGTCCCTTCTCGTCATGCAGTTTGTGCCTCTGCTGCTTCTGCTGTTAGGAATCGCTCGTTGAAAGACGAGCGAGAGCGTCCTTCCGGGTGCATTGCACTGAGTCGAGTGCTCGCTCGGGACTTTGCTCTCGGGGCCAAGGCAAGAGGGCGTGCTTGCCCGCAGAACTGAGAACACGCTGTTGGGCAGAGCTGCAACTGACCGCTGGAGTTCAGCTCTCGCCGGACGGCAGAAGGCGAAGAACGAAGCCGCTTGCGAGCGGCGCAGTGCAGCGAAGAGCTCTCCGAATTCGCCGCTAGCTCCACGGTCCTTCTCAGCTGCGAGTAGCAGCGCTCGCAGTACACAGAGCTTCGCAAGGCCCGAAGACCCGGAGGGAAGTATGGCACACGGAAATGTGCCAGGACAGAGACGTGTTCTACGTTGTCCCTTCTCGTCATGCAGTTTGTGCCTCTGCTGCTTCTGCTGTAGGTAATCGCTCCTTGAAAGACGAGCGAGAGCGTCCTTCCGGGTGCATTGCACTGAGTCGAGTGCTCGCTCGGGACTTTGCTCTCGGGGCCAAGGCAAGAGGGCGTGCTTGCCCGCAGAACTGAGAACACGCTGTTGGGCAGAGCTGCAACTGACCGCTGGAGTTCAGCTCTCGCCGGACGGCAGAAGGCGAAGAACGAAGCCGCTTGCGAGCGGCGCAGTGCAGCGAAGAGCTCTCCGAATTCGCCGCTAGCTCCACGGTCCTTCTCAGCTGCGAGTAGCAGCGCTCGCAGTACACAGAGCTTCGCAAGGCCCGAAGACCCGGAGGGAAGTATGGCACACGAAAATGTGCCAGGACAGAGACGTGTTCTACGTTGTCCCTTCTCGTCATGCAGTTTGTGCCTCTGCTGCTTCTGCTGTTAGGAATCGCTCCTTGAAAGACGAGCGAGAGCGTCCTTCCGGGTGCATTGCACTGAGTCGAGTGCTCGCTCGGGACTTTGCTCTCGGGGCCAAGGCAAGAGGGCGTGCTTGCCCGCAGAACTGAGAACACGCTGTTGGGCAGAGCTGCAACTGACCGCTGGAGTTCAGCTCTCGCCGGACGGCAGAAGGCGAAGAACGAAGCCGCTTGCGAGCGGACGCAGTGCAGCGAAGAGCTCTCCGAATTCGCCGCTAGCTCCACGGTCCTTCTCAGCTGCGAGTAGCAGCGCTCGCAGTACACAGAGCTTCGCAAGGCCCGAAGACCCGGAGGGAAGTATGGCACACGGAAATGTGCCAGGACAGAGACGTGTTCTACGTTGTCCCTTCTCGTCATGCAGTTTGTGCCTCTGCTGCTTCTGCTGTAGGTAATCGCTCCTTGAAAGACGAGCGAGAGCGTCCTTCCGGGTGCATTGCACTGAGTCGAGTGCTCGCTCGGGACTTTGCTCTCGGGGCCAAGGCAAGAGGGCGTGCTTGCCCGCAGAACTGAGAACACGCTGTTGGGCAGAGCTGCAACTGACCGCTGGAGTTCAGCTCTCGCCGGACGGCAGAAGGCGAAGAACGAAGCCGCTTGCGAGCGGCGCAGTGCAGCGAAGAGCTCTCCGAATTCGCCGCTAGCTCCACGGTCCTTCTCAGCTGCGAGTAGCAGCGCTCGCAGTACACAGAGCTTCGCAAGGCCCGAAGACCCGGAGGGAAGTATGGCACACGGAAATGTGCCAGGACAGAGACGTGTTCTACGTTGTCCCTTCTCGTCATGCAGTTTGTGCCTCTGCTGCTTCTGCTGTAGGTAATCGCTCCTTGAAAGACGAGCGAGAGCGTCCTTCCGGGTGCATTGCACTGAGTCGAGTGCTCGCTCGGGACTTTGCTCTCGGGGCCAAGGCAAGAGGGCGTGCTTGCCCGCAGAACTGAGAACACGCTGTTGGGCAGAGCTGCAACTGACCGCTGGAGTTCAGCTCTCGCCGGACGGCAGAAGGCGAAGAACGAAGCCGCTTGCGAGCGGCGCAGTGCAGCGAAGAGCTCTCCGAATTCGCCGCTAGCTCCACGGTCCTTCTCAGCTGCGAGTAGCAGCGCTCGCAGTACACAGAGCTTCGCAAGGCCCGAAGACCCGGAGGGAAGTATCGCACACGAAAATGTGCCAGGACAGAGACGTGTTCTACGTTGTCCCTTCTCGTCATGCAGTTTGTGCCTCTGCTGCTTCTGCTGTTAGGAATCGCTCCTTGAAAGACGAGCGAGAGCGTCCTTCCGGGTGCATTGCACTGAGTCGAGTGCTCGCTCGGGACTTTGCACTCGGGGCCAAGGCAAGAGGGCGTGCTTGCCCGCAGAACTGAGAACACGCTGTTGGGCAGAGCTGCAACTGACCGCTGGAGTTCAGCTCTCGCCGGACGGCAGAAGGCGAAGAACGAAGCCGCTTGCGAGCGGCGCAGTGCAGCGAAGAGCTCTCCGAATTCGCCGCTAGCTCCATGGTCCTTCTCAGCTGCGAGTAGCAGCGCTCGCAGTACACAGAGCTTCGCAAGGCCCGAAGACCCGGAGGGAAGTATCGCACACGAAAATGTGCCAGGACAGAGACGTGTTCTACGTTGTCCCTTCTCGTCATGCAGTTTGTGCCTCTGCTGCTTCTGCTGTAGGTAATCGCTCCTTGAAAGACGAGCGAGAGCGTCCTTCCGGGTGCATTGCACTGCGTCGAGTGCTCGCTCGGGACTTTGCTCTCGGGGCCAAGGCAAGAGGGCGTGCTTGCCCGCAGAACTGAGAACACGCTGTTGGGCAGAGCTGCAACTGACCGCTGGAGTTCAGCTCTCGCCGGACGGCAGAAGGCGAAGAACGAAGCCGCTTGCGAGCGGCGCAGTGCAGCGAAGAGCTCTCCGAATTCGCCGCTAGCTCCACGGTCCTTCTCAGCTGCGAGTAGCAGCGCTCGCAGTACACAGAGCTTCGCAAGGCCCGAAGACCCGGAGGGAAGTATCGCACACGAAAATGTGCCAGGACAGAGACGTGTTCTACGTTGTCCCTTCTCGTCATGCAGTTTGTGCCTCTGCTGCTTCTGCTGTTAGGAATCGCTCCTTGAAAGACGAGCGAGAGCGTCCTTCCGGGTGCATTGCACTGAGTCGAGTGCTCGCTCGGGACTTTGCTCTCGGGGCCAAGGCAAGAGGGCGTGCTTGCCCGCAGAACTGAGAACACGCTGTTGGGCAGAGCTGCAACTGACCGCTGGAGTTCAGCTCTCGCCGGACGGCAGAAGGCGAAGAACGAAGCCGCTTGCGAGCGGCGCAGTGCAGCGAAGAGCTCTCCGAATTCGCCGCTAGCTCCACGGTCCTTCTCAGCTGCGAGTAGCAGCGCTCGCAGTACACAGAGCTTCGCAAGGCCCGAAGACCCGGAGGGAAGTATGGCACACGAAAATGTGCCCGGACAGAGACGTGTTCTACGTTGTCCCTTCTCGTCATGCAGTTTGTGCCTCTGCTGCTTCTGCTGTTAGGAATCGCTCCTTGAAAGACGAGCGAGAGCGTCCTTCCGGGTGCATTGCACTGAGTCGAGTGCTCGCTCGGGACTTTGCTCTCGGGGCCAAGGCAAGAGGGCGTGCTTGCCCGCAGAACTGAGAACACGCTGTTGGGCAGAGCTGCAACTGACCGCTGGAGTTCAGCTCTCGCCGGACGGCAGAAGGCGAAGAACGAAGCCGCTTGCGAGCGGCGCAGTGCAGCGAAGAGCTCTCCGAATTCGCCGCTAGCTCCACGGTCCTTCTCAGCTGCGAGTAGCAGCGCTCGCAGTACACAGAGCTTCGCAAGGCCCGAAGACCCGGAGGGAAGTATCGCACACGAAAATGTGCCAGGACAGAGACGTGTTCTACGTTGTCCCTTCTCGTCATGCAGTTTGTGCCTCTGCTGCTTCTGCTGTTAGGAATCGCTCCTTGAAAGACGAGCGAGAGCA